>NC_136062.1:344176192-344493966 GCF_964261635.1 Lissotriton helveticus | reverse complement strand
GGCGTGCCTTATGCAGCACACATGGAAAAAGCAAAATGCTAAGGTGTCTTTATGTACGGGAAGGTGTCCCTTCCTATACATAAACAAATCTCTTTTTAAAAATGCCAATTTGTTACTTACATGTGTGCTGCATGAAGCAGCACACATGTAAGTTACACAATGGCATTTAAGGTTTGTTTATGTGCAGGAAAGAACTCCTTCTTCTACATAAATAAACCTTCCCTCCTCGCAGTCACCTGCGCTGGCGGTAACTTGTAAAACCTATCGTCATCGCAAGAGGAAACGCTAGGCTGCACCATTGCCTTGGTAATATAGTGCAGCCTAGCGTTTCCGAAGTGACTAAGAGAGGTGTAAAGCCAAGACGGCTAACGCCTCTCTTCGCCACTTTATTGATAATATGAGCCTCTGTCTCTTCCTCTCCCTCACACTGTTTCTCTCTCTCATCCTCTCTCTCACACTGTTTCTCTCTTTCTCTCTTCCTTGTATCTATCTTTCTTTGTTTCACTTACTCTTTCTCTCCCTTCCTCTCTCTCACTCTTTCTCTCTCACTCTCTTCCTCTCCCTCACTTTCTCCATCTCTCCCTCTTTCTTCATCTCTCGCACTGTTTCACTCTTTCTCCCTCTCTCTTTCTCTTCCTCTCTCTCACTCTTTATCTCTCTCTTCCTCTCTCACTCTTTCTCTCTTCTTCTCTTCTCTCTCACAATTGTTTCTCTCTTCCTTGTATATCTGTCTTTCTCTCTCTCACTCTTTCTCTGTCTTACTCTTTCTTTCTCTGTCTTCCTCTCTCTCACACTGTTTTTCTCTTTCTTTCTTGCTTGTATCTCACTCTTCCTCTCTTTACCTCTATTTCTCTCTCCTTTGCTGGACGCATGACGTACCATCTTATCTTGTCTTTTACTTGCAGGCTGTGATTCACAAATTGTTGAGGAATGACACGGTGTACATAGTTTTGTTGTTGGTTTTTTTATTAAAATGTTTTACACGTATAGTTGTATTTGTTGTTGTTTTGTTTTAATAACACATTTTATATGTAAATCCATACATAACTAAGATTTTTATTTGTCCAACCTCACAAGTATCTTTTTTTTAATAAACTACAACACCAGCCAATTTCTTAAGCTCAAGATTTAAAAGCGTTCCTGTCACATTTGTCTGTGGGGGGTGAGCGGGGATGGCGGACAAGGAGCTGCTTCGCAGAAGGAGACTTGCGGGTTCAAGAACGTTGTTGAGAGTATGCTGGTGATGGGGGGAGAGAGTGCGTTACCTGATGTTGTAGGGAGAGACAGCGTGAAAGGGGTATCTCTCACACAGAGACCTACAGTATGTTTTCAGAATTGCCTTGGAGAGATGCGAGAAATGACGTACTGAATCACAAAATGGCTTTTCAATGCTCATATAGTGTGACGTATCACCAGTTTGCACCCATGCTTGCAGAGGGACAGCTGCAGCCCCTAGGCTCGACTCACACAGGGAGCACTATGAGCCGTCCACTCCCAAAGGAACAGCAGCGTACTAGCTCGCAGAGGTAGAGGCACAGTAGCGTTCTAGCTCGCAAAGAAAGAGAGCTGCGAGACGACGCACTGGCTCTAGAGGCATAGCTGCGAAGTGGTGATGTCGGGCAGAGGGAGCGTGAAGAGGGTATCTCGCAGATAGAGACCTGCAGTATATTTCCAGTCTTGGCTTCACAGATACAACTGCAGCCCCGAGAAGTCCCAACGGAACACCTGTGAGCCCACCAGTGGTTCGCACAGGAGACTTGCGGGCCCATTAAGGACGTTGAGGGTATGCTGGTGATGTGGGAAGAGGGTGCGTTACCTGCTGATGCGGAGAGTGAAAGGGGTATCTCGCTCAGAAGGGGCTATCTCGCTCAGACAGGGCTCTGGTATGTTTTCAGGGTTGCCTCAGACAGATGCGAACTGACGTACTGAATCACAAAATGGCTTTTCAATGCTCATATAGTGTGACTTATCAACAGTTCGCACCCAGGCTCACAGAGGGACAGCTGCGGCCCGAAGGCTCCACTCACAGAGGAAGAACTACGGGCCGTCCGCTACCAAACGGACAGCAGCGTACTAGCTTGCAGAGGTAGAGGCGCAGCAGCATACTAGCTCGCAAAGGTAGAGAGCTGCAAGCCAACGCACTGGCTTCTAAAGGCATAGCTGTAAAGTGGTGATGTTGGGCAGAGGGAGCGTGTAGGGGATATCTCACACAGAGAGACCTGCAGTATATTTCCAATCTTGGCTTCCCTGATACACCTGCAGCCCTTAGAAGTCCCACCAGAACACCTGCAAGCCACCAGTGGTTCGCAGAGTGAGACTTGCGGGCCCAATAAGGTTGTTGGGGGTATGCTGGTGATATGGGAACAGGGTGTCTTACCTGCTGATGTGGGGAGAAGCAGCGTGAAAGGGGTATCTCTCACAGAGAGAGCTCTGGTATGTTTTCAAAGTTGCCTCGGACAGATGAGAGCTGACAGACTCAATCACAAAATGGCTTTTCAATGCTGATATAGTGTGACTGACTTATCAACAGTTCGCACCCAGTCTCGCTAAGGGACATCTGTGCCCCACAGCAGCGTACTAGCTTGCAAACATAGAGAGGTGGGAGCCGACAAACGGACTTCTGAAGCCATCGCATTGACCTAGTGATATGAGGAGGGGCAGCGTGAAAGGCACATCGCACACTGATGCCAGTGTTGCCTTGCAGAGGTAAAACTGCGGACCCGATGGCTTCTACACGGAGACATGCGAGCTGATGGAGTAAATCACAAAATGGCTACCAACACCTCCTGGTTTCAACAGTTCACAGCCAATGAACCGCATGCTCGTGCCTGTAACCCCTCAGCCAATCACATGTCAGAATTCTCAAATAACGATATCTGTAAAAATGTATATTTCTCAAAAACTACTCAACACATTTACACCATTTAAACAAAAGCGTGCTTTCTGGATTATCACCTTTCTCCCTTCCAAATATGCCGTAATTCCGTTCGGCAGTTTCACCTGTAGTCTTCTGTAAAGTTTTGTATCAAAACTGGATGGAGAAAACATGTTTTGGGACCCCCTTTTTTCTCAGCCCCTCCTACACCATTCACCCCCAAACTTTCAATATAGGACCTAATCAAAAAAAGAGAAGCTTTTTGGATAATTTCATAAAGATTCGTCAAAAGACGCCAAAGATATAAGCACATCCAGGCCTCCAGGAGGGGGTCCGCGCAACCTCCCTCCCAACATTAGTGAAGCCCCGGGACTGCGCGGACCACAGCAGGCCCACGCAACCCCTGCGAGCCCCCGGAACCTAGCCAACCCAAGGGCCTCATTAAATTAAAACGTGCGACTCAAGCGCGAATTCCGCCAATTTCTTTTTTTTTTAAATACCTTTTAGGGCCCTCTGGGTCCTTCTAAGACCCCCTAAGCAGGCATAGGTGGTCAGGGTGTTTCTACCCTGCCCCTTTCTCTTGTTTTAAACCTTTTATTTTTCTTATTTCTCAGCAACTACCGAATGGATTTACACAATTTAAAAAAAGGTCGCTTTCTGACCCAAGCACTACTTTTCTGCCAAATTTGGGTTATTCCGTTCAGTAGTTTCGGCTGTAGTCTTGACCAAAGTTTCCTATGGGAAATTGATTTTTGACTCTTATTTTTTGAATTTCTCAGAAAACTACTGAACGGAATTACACCATTTAAAAAAAAGGTTGCGTTCTGAACCAAGCTCTACCTTTTTCTCAAATTTGACATAATTCCGTTCAGCAGTTTGGGCTGTAGCTCATTACAAAATTTCCTGGAAAGTAACATGGAAAAAACGAGTTTTGGGACCCCCCTTTTTTCCCAGCCCCCGCTTCAAGTTTCACCCCCTAACTTTCAGGATAGGAGCTGAACTGGACAGACTTTTTTGGAGAGAATTTCAGGAAGATTCGTCAAACGACGCCAAAGTTATTAGCAAATCAAAAAAAAATTTTCTATGGAAATTAATCAATCAATCAGAGTACTTGTAAAGCGTGTTACTTACCCGTGAGGGTCTCAAGGCGCTGAGGGGAGGGGGTGCCGCTACTGCTCGAAGAGCCAGGTCTTGAGGAGTCTTCTGAAGGCGAGTAGGTCTTAGGTCTGCCGTAGGTGGGTAGGGAGGGTGTTCCAGGTCTTGGCGGCGAGGCAGGAGAAGGATCTGCCGCCGGAGGTTGTTTGTTGGATGCGGGGGACAACGGCAAGGGCGAGGTTGGCGGAGCGGAGCTGGCGGGTCGGGGTGTAGAAGTTGAGTCTGCTGTTTAGGTAGGCTGGTCCGGCGTTGTGGAGTGCTTTGTGTGCGTGGGTGAGGAGCTTGAAGGTGATACTCTATTATTTTAATTATTTATTTTATTATTTTTGGAGTTTTCTATAGCGCTGGCCAGACCCGAGGGTATCGGACTCTAGTCGATGGGGAGCCAGTGTAAGTCTCTCAGGTGGGGGGTGATGTGGCTGCGGCGCGGGACGTTGAAGATCAGTTGGGCGGAGGCGTTTTGGTTGCATTGTAGTCGTCGTAGGTGTTTGGCTAGGATTCCTGCATAGAGTGTGTTGCGGTACTCCAGTCTGCTGCTGACGAGGGCCTGTGTCATCGTTCTTCTTGTTTCGGTCGGGATCCACTTGTAGATAAGGCGGAGCATGTGGAGGGTAATGTAGCAGGAGGAGGAGACGGCGAGGACCTTTTTAGAAATAGAGATGGAGGAGATGGAGGAGTTGAGGATGAATCCTAGGTTGTGTGCATGGTCAGTGGGTGTCGGTGCTGTTCCCAGTGTGGTCGGCCACCAGGAGTCATCCCAGGCTGAGGGGGTGGGCCCGAGGATGAGTCCCTCCGTCTTGTCCAAGTTCAGCTTCAGACGGCTGTTCTGCATCCAGACGGCGACGGCCTTCATTCCCTCATGGAGGTTGGGTTTGGTGGTGTGCGGGTCCTTGGTCTGGGAGAGGATGAGCTGGGTGTCGTCGGCATAGGAGATGATGTTGACGTCATGTTGGCGGGCCACTTTTGCCATAGGAGGCCATGTAGACGTTGAACAGCGTCGGGGTGAGGGATGAACCCTGTAGGACGCCGCATATGATGTTGGTGGCCTAGGATCAGAAGGGCGGGAGGCGGACGCTCTGAGTTCTAACTATAGCTACCTACTGGCGGCCAGTAGGTAATATATATATATTTACATATTGTTTCGTTTGATATCTGTGAAAGCCTTTCTGTTAGAGAGTGTTGTCTTTTGATGTGCCTTATTTTATGTGAGGGAAACCCCTTTCCAAGTGTTTTCTTGCTTTGCTCTGTGCGTGCCTCCGTGTGGGAGTGCTGTATTTCAATTATTTGGGAGTACAAAGCAGGACAGAGTCCTAATAACAACAAAAACTAACTTCGGAAGACGGGGGGGGGGTAAAACCAAAACATTTGAGGATAACCCTGTAGAAAGGCCCAAGTCTAACAACTTGCAAGGGTTATATTTACTGACAGTAGTACTCCGAATGACAAAAGCAAGTACTGATAGGATATGATACGAGCAGCAGTTGGGTGCAGTAACTGAAGCAGGAGTTGTAGGGAAGGGCAACAGTAAGACCTAAAGGCACTTAAAGAATGGCTCACTGAAATCAGATAAGCTCTAGGATATAACAAAAGCTGGGTTTGTGGTAACAGTAAGAGTGAGTGTAACAGTTTCAGTAGCTCCACGATATGACAGAAGCATCTCTTACAACCTCTGAAGTATAAGAGTGTAACTTCATGTATATTTTTAAAATGCCACCTAAGTGAGAGTGGCAGCAGCACTAACAAAATAACCCTTACACCCAACTCTATAGACCTAGCACCTGCTCCAGAGAACTGTTTGTAGCCTACATCCTGAACTGTCCATATTCTGTGGGGAATAAGAGTTTCCACTACAGCTGCCATGTTGTGTTTGTTCTACATAGAGGTTGAACTTGCACTCTAACTTCCTACTGCAGAGGACATATGTTTGTTGCGGTCAAGTAGTACCTGTTTTGTGGTTAAGGAATGCTTGTACTGGAGGGTTTCCATATGTAGTGAAAATTACATTGCTGCTGCCCTGGATATACATATTCTAATAATAAGTGAAGCTTGTACTACTGTCTCTTTAGTTGTGTCTGTTCTAGAAGAGAAGCTTTCACTGTTGCTGTCTCATCTGTACCTGAAATGTAAAAGACACTCACATTTCTACTGGTGCTCGAGTTCTTCATTTTCTGCAGTCGAGGGTAGATATCATAATTGCTGTCCTTTTTGTTTTTCCTCTGTTTGAAGGCACCCTATGCCCTTTCTTCTGCTGCTGTTACATACTCAATACCTATTCTTGTGCTAGGTTGCAGCCAATGTCATGATTTGCCTGTTGCATGTTTTAGCTGCCATGATTTGCCTGTTGCATGTTGTAGCTGGCTAAGTGCTCCAATTGTAAAAAATAAACATAAATACTGGTATCCAAGATGGTTTTTTGGAGGCTAGTACCTGCAATATCTACTGCCAGTACCAACATTGCCCAATACCAAGGTGACTGCCAGACGTCTGGTGAAGAAGGGACCAAAAAAGGAAAAGGTAAAATGTGCTGCTCAAAGCCTGCCCTAACATCATGGTTTTGCTGCTTGTTCACTCATTACTCACTCTCCTGTCTCCCTTTTCACAGTCCTTATCTCTTCTTTCCCATTTCAGTCACATTTAGTAATGTTCTGCTTTCTCCACTCTTACCCCTTTCTCACTCTTTTGCTGTCTTCTATATCACTATTATCTGTCTTGTCTCTCTAACTATCTCGCTTCACAATTTCTTCTCTCAGTACTTTCTGTCTCACGCTTATGCTCACTCCCGAATTCTCCTCCTCACTTCCTCATAAAGACAGGTCATGTGAGAGCTTAACCTGGGTGAAAGCTGTATCTGTGCTGGAGCACAGCTCTATCTGTGTAGGAGCTGCACTCTACAAGAGGACAGATGCTGTTAGAGACAGAATCCCACTCTTTTTGCATGTGCAGGTACTAACTTTATGTGTGACGAAGCTCATTAATGTTCTCTAGGTGTTCAGCCTTATCTCCAGAGAAGCAATCAACATTGAAATGTGCTTCTCGATCCTTGCCAGTCCTGGCCCTTTCATTGGTATGTTGTGCTTCACCCTCTAGACGTGGTGTTTTTCACCACAATTGAGCCTATTTACCTTGATTTCTAATCCACTCTGAACTGTACTTCCAATTCCTCCTCAGTCTTTCTCACTGTAAAAAATTGGGTTACTGGTTGAGGAGGGTGAAACCCTTCTTATCAAAAAAGACAATCCTTGTGAGGGTGAAGTCACAAGTAAACCCCAAATGAACCTGTGCTCAACACTCTAGCTAACCAAGAGTCAATATGTAAAGTATTTCTGCAGCCATCCACATAGTAATGAAGTGAAACATAGTACAAAAAAATACCACAGCAATTTAGAAAAATAACTCAAAAAAATCCAATCAGTAGAACCAGAGATGTGCAATTGTAAAGTTTTAAGGGAAAATAGGGCCAAAAACCACAAAGCGCCAACTGTGATTATCTGGTTGTGCCAGACCAGGACAAAGTGACAAATTTAGGCCGAACACAATTGACACCGGCCAGCTACAGGGAACCATTTAGGTCACTCAACAAAGTACATAAAATCCTTTTCGCAGAGTCATGTGAGATCCCACGTTGAGGATGCGTTGCGCAGCGGAGGTGATACGGGGTCCTGCTGGGGAGATGCTTCATGCAGTGGCAGTTCCAGGAAGCCACGAGGCAGAAAGTAAAGCCCTACATCACCTTCGATGCAAAATATTGTGTCGAAGATGTGCCGCGCACAATCTGGCTCCAAAGAAGTTGGCTGGCTTGTAATGTGGAGCTCTGTGTCATCGTTGAAGACACCGTCAACAAAGGGCTAACAATGTCAACGCCTGCATCGAGAATGCATCATGCAGCAGAAATTCTGATGAGGCTGTGGGCTGCGATGAAAAGTCCTGCATCAGGGATACATCACACTGCAGTTCCTTTGAAGAGTTCCTTTGAGGCATTGCGTCATACTAAGCGTCCAATGCTGAGTTTTGGGTGGCAATGCATTGCACTGCGTTGGTTTTGCTGGGTCCACCACTGGACTGGTAAAGCTACTACAGGCCCACTTCTAAAGGTACAGGACCTGGGTGACACCAGTTATGAGGTTACTGGGTTCAAGATGTAGGAAGCCTGTTCTGTTCCAGAGGCTTCTCATCAGGAGACCAGTCAACCTGCTCTTGGAGTCAATCTGGTGGTCCTGGGTCATGATGTAGGTCCTGTTCTTCTCACTAAGGCAGCATGGCAGCACAGCAGAGTAGCAGAGTAGCAGTCTTTCTTGCAGAAAATTAGCACAGCAGTCCTTCTTCTGAGTCTTTCACAGGCCCAGATGCATACTGAAGAGTTGGAATCTGAGATCCAATCTTTATTTCTGGTGCCCATTTTGAAGTAGGAGAAAGTTCTAGAATGTATTTATTTATTTATTTATTTAGAAGTTTTGTATAGCACTAGCTGGACCCGAAGGTATCATAGCGCTTCACAGCATGTCCAATTATGAGCATTATCGGCATAGACAAAATACGCAACTTACATACTTATGAGCATTATAGACATATATATATAATACAGATCTTGTGGTCGAACAAGAGGATCGTGGCTGAGGAGTTTCCTGTGGAGAGGTTACCTTGCTGACAGTGCGTGGGGTGTCTATCGATCCAGCCGAGGTCTGACGGGAAATCCCGGTGATTTTAGTTGTGTGACGACTGTTTTAGATCACAACGAGGTTATGGTATGGTGTTGAACTATTTCCAGAGTTACTTATGATCATCTCGTTAAGATCGAAAGCGCTCTAGGAATAGGGCTTTGAGTAGTATCTTGATTTTTGGGAAAGAGGTGATCGTTCTGATGTGGGGGGGATGGGGTTCCAAATCTTAGGTGCATTTCCCGCAAAAGATTTAGTTGCGGTGTTGTGTTTCCGAGATTTCAACGGACTGAGTAGTAGCGTGTTGGAACTTCTGAGATTCCTGGACTGGCTGGCCCTTTTTACTTTGGTGGCCAGGTATTCTAGTTTGCCAGTGTGTAGGGCTTTATGTGTGAGGCATGCAGTTCGGAAGCTAGCTGGCAGTTCAATTGGGAGTCAATTAAGTTTCTTGAGTGCGGGAGAGATGTGGTCGAATTTCTTAGTTCCTGTGACCATTCTTGCTGCAGCATTGAAGGTAGTTTTCAGGGGACCTAGGTGAGATTTTGCTGTCCCGGTCAAGGCTGCGATTCCATGGTCAATTCTGGAGAGCACCAGTGCTTGGGTGGCCTGTTGAAGGTCTTTCGAGGGAAGGAAGGGTTTTATTTTGTATAGAAGTTTCAGATTGAGAAACACACTTTTAGCGGATCTTGAGATTTCTTTTTTCATGTCTAGTTTAGGGTCCAGGGTGGTGCCTAGAGATTTCACCGAGTCCGTTGGTGTGAGGGCGCCATTGAGGGTGTCAATTGCTATGAGCCATTCTACGATTTGGGGGTTCTCGTCTCTTTTGGAGATGAGGAGTACTTCTGTTTTCTCTTGATTAAGTTTAAGGTGGTTCATTGTGAGCCATTGTTGGACCTCTTTGAGCGTGACATTTAGTCTGTGAATGTCATCAATGGAGGAGGTTTCCAGATAAAGCTGTGTACCATCCGCATTTAGATGGAAGGGGATGTTGGAATTCCTGAGTAGTGTGGCGAGGGGTTCCATGTAGATGTTGAAAAGTTGGGGGGAGAGTACTGACCCTTGTGGAAGACCTCTGTTGACGGGAAGGGGTCAGAATCAAAGTTTTTGATTTTAATTCTTTGCAAGCGGTTGTGTAGTATGGAGGAGAACCAGTTTAGGACCGTCATTTCAATACCTGCTCTTTTCTGGAGGACTTTGAGGAGCAAGGTGTGATCAACTGTATCGAAAGTGGCCGATAAGTCTAGGAGAATGAGATGGCAGCATTGGCCTGAGTCAAGTGACTTGTGTAGATCGTCTATGACATTAAGGATTGCGGTTTTGGTGCTGCAACCCTTTCTGAATCCCGATTGGTGTGGGTCTAGTAGCTTGATGTTCTCCAAGTGTTGGGTTAGCTGTGGAAGAACACATCTTTCCAGAATTTTAGATAAAAGGGGTAGGTTCGATATGAGTCTAAAGTTGTTCATATCCCCAGTGTCTAGCCTGTTTTTTTTAGTAGCGGCGTAACTTGGCCTACTTTGAGGCAGTCTGGAATCATTCCCGAGCTCAGTGAGCTATTAATGATCTTTCACCATATTGGTGCTAAGAAGAACTTCAGGTCTTTAGGCAGGCTTGTGGGAAGGTGATCTAGGGAGTGGGATGAGGGTTTAGCATTGGCGATAAGGTTGACTATCTCTGCTTCCTGGTTGGGGGTGAAGGAGGACCAATGATTAGGTGGATTCACGGGGGCGCTGGCTTTAATTGCCGGCATCTTGATCTCCATGGGAGGGGAGGGATTTGTGCTGAGAGAGAGATCGATCTTGGCGATTTTTTCATTGAAAAAGATGGCAAATTTGTTGCATTGTTCTTTCGATGCCACTATGTCGGAAGTCGTTGGTTTGGATCCTAATGATATTAAAGAGTTCTTTGGGGCGTTTTTTTGCGTTGTCTAATGCGGAGCAGAATAAAGCTGACTTTTTATTCTTGTGCTTATTGTAGTTTCTTCGAGCTGCCTTGAGTTGATCACGGTGACAGGTGGAGGGATCGTTCCTCCATATTCTTTCTAAGGTTCTAAGATGTCTTCTTTCTTCATTGATGTCGGTGGTGAACCAGGACCTGGAGGGGGTGCTTCTGTTTTTTTTTAGTTTCAAGTGAGCCAGGTGGTCTAGTGTGAGAGTCATGTTGGAGTGGTAGAGAGAGGTGAGTTCGGTAGTTGAAAGGTGCTCCATCGTGCTAGGGAGGAGCGTGCTTAGCCATTCTTCTAGATTGGCCAGAGGGACTTGAGCTGTGTTACTGACCCATTTGGGAGGGGCCTTTTTAGGGGGTTGGGTTAGGGCCAGCTGGTTGATATGGAAAAGTGTTGGGTCAGCTCGTTTTATAGTAGGAGGCTGTTAAGAGACTGAATGAGCGGATTTTTTGTTTCATTCCAATTTATGTTGAGGTCGCCCAGAATTAAGCTTTTGGTGTTGCTGGGTGCGCACTAGATGATCAGGTCAGAGTGGTGCACTCCGAATTCGTTAGAATGGCCTGCTGGGTGGTACATGAGATGGCAAAGTAACGATCTGTTCTTGCATTACTTGATGTTGACTTACAGGCATTCAAAGGAGCTACAAAGGCATGATGAGCTCTACGCCTCTCTGCTCATGTCTATCTTTGTGGCTTATTGTAAATCCAGGCGGCACCAGTATGCCCATGTTGGGGTAGGACAGGGTGTTTAGCCAGGTTTAGTGATGAAAGCTACATCTAGGTTATGGGAGAGGATAGCTTCTGCTAATTCTGTTGCATATTTGGAAGCAGATCTGCTGTTGATGAGCATGCATTTAATGGGAGGTTCTTTTACGGACCCCGACTTACTGGGTTGGGCTTTAGGTAGGGAGGTTAGGTGAGCTGGGGTTTTAGGGACTCTAGGGGGGATGTTCCCTTCCAACTCCTATAATTACTTGAATTATGAATTTGGGAGAGGAGTTCAACGGGGGCCTGTGCTAAGGCAAGTGGTATCGCTTTCTGAGAGGGATGTGCGGAATTGGGGTAGGGGTTTGCGGGGTGATCATATGATGAGGCGAGTGTGGTCACTTCCTGAGTGGAGAGGATGGGTTTAGTTCTTCTTGGTCTGTCAGCTTGGATCTTGGTCCTTGGTTTAATGGCTGACAGGTGGGATCTGGGGGAGGCAGGAGTCCATGGAGGTTAGGGGAAGGAGTTTGACTCCTTCTGTGTTGGGAGGGGATTGGAGGGGCTGCTGAATGTTGGGTGGGCATTTGGATTTTAGCTAGGGAGGATAGGGTTGCGTTCAGGCCTCGTACCAATGTTTCGAGCTGAGCTTCAAGAAGGTTGAGGCATTGTGTTAAATTATCTGTGGGCATGAGAAGGGGGAAATGTGTGGTGCTATGCGCTGAGGGGAAGGGAGCGGTCCAGTCTTGTTTGATGATGGTGGGCGAGCTAGTCGGATTGCTATTTCTAATAAGGTTCAGGGGTGGGGGGAAGCTGTCTCTGGTCAAGTGTCAAGCTTCATTAGGGCTCGTAGAGGGGGGCTGCGGAGCAGTTGGGATTGGGAGAAGGGCTCCTCTCTGGGAGGATGGCTAGGATTGATGGGGGGCAGGGTTGGGCGGTGGGTGGAGCCTTGTTCTGGGAGGACGAGTGGCGGTAGGAGTCATTGGTCGGCGGGGGCTGGGCTCGGGGAAAAGGGGGTGGGCGAGTGGCGGTAGGAGTCATTAGACGTTTCAGGGGAAGGGGGGAGCTGTCTCTGGTCGAGTGTCAAGCTGCATTAGGGCTGGTAAATGGGGGGCTGTGGAGCAGTTGTTATTGGGGGAAGGACTCCTCTCTGGGAGGATGGCTATGATTGATGGGGGGGCAGGGTTGGACGGTGGGTGGAGCCTTCATCGGGGAGGACGAGTGGCGATAGGAGTCATTGGTCAGCAGGGGCGGGGAGGGGGCGCGGGCGAGTTACAATGTCTTGATGGTTGTTGGCGGCCCCCCGGGTGGGGGGGCACCCGTGGAGTGTGTTAACTAATGTTGCCTTCTTCAATGAGAGGAAGAGGGAGTCAAAGAACTCCAGGTTCTCATTTTTTGCCTGTACCAGGATGGTGCCATTCTCGAAAATGGTTATGGAGATGCTGCTGGTAAGGGTCTCGTGTTTCGGGAGAGAGATCGTTAGTTTGCGGCTATGGGCTGTGATGGTGGTTTTGGAGACAAGGAGGTGTGAGTTGAGGATGTTGATCCAGTGGTCAGGTCTGTCAGTGTAGAAGATGAAGTCCATTTTACGCTGCCCTCTAGATGAGCAGTGGTATGTATCTACGACTAGTGTTTCGGGGTGTTGTCTAATCACTCTGTGTTTATAGTGTTTTTTTGTTCTATTAGAGAGTCTGTGGGGGAAAGTTATAGCGAATGAGTTCTGTCCGTGGGGTGACAGGTAGTTGGGTGTAGGGGAAGGGTAGGCATCCATTTGCGTAGCCAGTGGCATCTTAGCTTGTTTGAGAGAGGAGGTGTTCCTCTTGTGATTCCAGCCCCCTGAGGTGTCAGTTATCACCTTCCTCCCTGCCCTGGCTCCAGTTTGTGTGGGAACACAAAACACTAGTGATAAACCCTTTGAGAGCGTGCTTAGGTAAAGCCTTTGTGATGTGCAAGTGTGGTAGATGACAGCGGCACCCCCTCATTTAGTCAGAGTGAGCCATCTTGCAACACCTATCTTCCCTTTTTCTCACTGTCTGGGGGAATAAACAAAGCTCAAGAGCCAGCTACACCAAGTCATGTGACCCAGGCGCAAGATGCAGGCACCAAATGGTTAGTGCTAAAAAATGCCAAATTTATCAAAATGGTATATTCAGAATTGTGACTTAAAACAAGCATTATCATTAAACAGGGTTTTAAATTACAATTCAGATATAATATCTGACCTGTCTCTCTGCTCCCAATTGAAAGTTATCGTTTAATAAATGTAATAAGTTAACCCTGAGTTATCCTATGGGAGAGATAGGCCTTGCAGTAATGAAAAACAAATTTGAGAGTTTTTCACTACCAGGATGTTTCCAACATTTTAAATACACTGCATCTTACTCTAAGGGCTGAGTAGGGCCTAAAATAGGGGTTACTTAAATGTATTGAAAATGAAGTTTAGGCCTGGAAAAGGAATGTTTTTGTTTGCCAAGTGGAAATGGCAGTTAAAAACTGCACACCCAGGCTGCAAAGGCAGGCATGTGACATGTTTAAAGGGCTAAGTAAGAGGGTGGCAAATCACTGCTGAAGGCCCACTAGTAGCATTTAAATTACAGGCCCTGGGTACATTCAGTACCACTTTACTATGGATTTACAAATAAATCACATATGGTAATTGTGTGTAAGCCAATTGCACCATGATTAAAAAGAGAGCGTAAGCACTTTAGCACTAATTAGCAGTGGATAATAGTCCTAAGGCCAACAAAAATAAGATCTGCAAAAATAGGAGGTTTGAAGGCAAAATGTTTTGGGGGGAGACCACCCTAAGGCTGACAGGTCTAACACTACCATCTACGATTAATTGTGACATCTCCTTGACAGTCACTGCTTTTATGTCACTTTGGTACGTTGTTTTGATCTACATTTGTAGTGGTAAAGTATAGGAGGAGCAGAGAAGTGCATGCATGGGGATGGAGACAATAGTGAAATATATGGGGTGGCACTTAGCAGGTGGAGAATATGAAAAGGGAGGATGGCCGGCAGCAGGGGAGAAGGCAGTCTCATGTGGAGAGAATGACCACATAAACAGAGGGTAAGATGAACAGTGCTGAGGCCCAGGTGACTGCCTATGGGCAAGGTCATAGAAGTCAAAATGGACTGCAACACATGGGAAAGAAAGAGTGGGCCTGGGCAGAAAAGCAAAAGGCAAAGAACAAACATGTAAAATTTGAACTCTTGACTTTGGCAGCAAGCTCGAGCTTTAAAATCCACTCTTCAAGTGGACATTTAAAAGAGAGTATGCACCCAGGCTGTCACTCAGCAGCAGATGCATTAGCCTATCGGACTACATACAGTCGTAGAAGGAGGGACATTTATCAGCTGACTGTGGCTAAAAGAGGGGAGCTCAAACAATAATTATTAAAATGTTACGGTAAAAGAGACAGAGCAGTTTGTGAGTTAAGATTTTTTTTATATCTTACCAGAGTGTTTGCTTGGTGATTTGAACTTTCCTCCACACAAGAATGCATTCACTCTAAAATATACTACAAGCACATTAAAAATATCCTGACTTCTTCACCACACATTTTAAAACAAATAACCTTACACTCATCATCACTCCTTACGATCTTCCATCAGTCTTCTTTAAAAGTATCTAAGCACCATTACTATTGTACTAGGCCCACCATACTGGATTCATCAGAATCCTTTTCCATCATCCTTGCAACATAGATCGATTCAACTGAGTAGCAACTTTCATTGGGCGGCAAAGAAGCAAAATCCCTTTCTCCAATTCTAATAACCCCACAGACCCATGCAACCAAAAAATATTAGAACTTATGAATGCTCTCTCTAGTGAAATAAAAAATTCTGAACCCAAATAAATGTATCCTCTGATATGTGTAAGAATTAGCAGTACATTATTTCAGCTTCACGTGCTGGATCTGCTATGCTACTCAGACCACACTTATTGAGCCCCTCATTGTGCTGACCATCATTTCCAGGGGATTTTCAGTCTCTTGAAAACAGTCACCCTCCCTACCTCACTGTGCATTGGTTTTTAGTTAATTTTCAAAATCTTCAGTACCCAGATGCCAGCTGGACATATATGCTTCACTCCTGATAGCAAACATTACCACTGGCACAAGTGGCAGTGTTTCCTATCTTTATTGTGTCTTGCTAACCCCAGGCATGCAGGGCCACTCAGGTAGCAAGTACAAAATGGCAGATAAGTTTAGCAGCTATGACTGACCACAATTAGCTAAGATTACATGTCTAATACTATCAGCACCTGCACATCTATCATGTAGAGCTCCCCTTCTAGCTATAATCTCGTATACCATTAATGTTGGGGCATACTACTTTAGCAGAGTTAGGTAAATCAAATTCTTGATAAAACCACCAGAGCACTATCTTCCTCATTGAAAATACCATAATGGCCTGCAGCTGTCAAGATTCCGTACCTGGTCTAGTGATTCCACAGGAGCTGAAGGGCTGAAGTTCTACCTCGAAGAATGTTTCCCAACTCTCCAACGCCTCTAATCCAGAAGAATCTCTGAACTCAGAAACGAGAGGGAAAGGGGAATGGGAAACAAAGAGAGATTGCCACACCGGTGACTTTACTGGTAACTCCCTGAACGAATTCATGCACCTGTAACAACAAGCAAGAATTACTACAGTACTAAATATCTAAATGAACTCTATATGTGCCTTACACTAAAACATTTGGTTACCTGAATATGTGTGGAATTTTGCCTCTCTCTATTACTGGTTGTATTTGAAGTGATGAACGAGAATTAGGAAATGAAAATAGTTCTAGTACGATCTTGTACCTTCTTCCCAGTAAATAAGCAACCAATATTTTATGAAGCCTGTTCTTATATTTTCAGAAGATCCTTCCGGTATTAACGACACTGCTGAGAGCTGATGGTAAGTACGAATATATATATTTATATTTACTTGTTGAAATTTGAAGACTAAACAACCTTTGGAAATGTCTCTGTCACTGCTGCGCTCTAAATAGTTGAAAGTCTTTGTCACTTCTGCGCCATTAGTAGATTGAATGTTTTAGTATTAGCTGTACAATTAGTTGATTGCATGTCTTTGTCCTTATTGCGCTTAAGTTGGCTGATTTACTTTTATGATGCTCAAAAGACAGAATTGAGAAGCCTTCACAAAGTCACAAGATACCCCACAATGATTCTACAGTCTTTGTCTAAGGTATATCTTGTTATTGAATAAAGTCAAAAGTCTGCGCAAATAGCAAGTTCAAACACTTAGACAAGCGACTTCCAAGGAATGGGAAACGCTTAAATAATGAGAGAATTACCTTGTTTGAATGCGCAGGCACAGGAGCCAGGAATAGAGCTGGGAAATTAAATACTGAAAGGTACCTGCTTCAGCTGCAACGAGCGAATTGACCCTCACAGGAAACTCCAAAATGTGAGCGATCAATTCCTCATAGAAACAGAGTTTGAATATACTTAAAAGCGCTGACAGGAAATATACTTTGAAGCTCTGACAGGATAAACATCTTCCCTCAGGCAACACGGCAGTTAAAGTGCGGCGGATTCTAATTGCATGCGCATGATACTGCTGAGCCTACAAGGAAGGGGTAGAAACACTAGAACGCAAACCTTCATGCACGCGTTCTCCCTATTGAATCTACACACACTGATAAATGCCTGAATCCTTTACATGTCTGTTGTGATATGAGTAAGTGTGTCCGTGCACGGACACCGTAGGCTAAGTTGCTTTTACGATGTTCCTGTGGGGACACCGTTTCATCTGTGATGACATCAGCTGTCACTGTTCCGTTGACAGTTGACAGCTGATCACGCTTCTGTGCTAACGTTGTTTTCGCTCCAGCTGTTCCTGGAGTCTGTGCTGGTTTATTCAATAAAGAACTACTACTAAATAATACGGATCATCTGAAGTTCTTTATAATGTCTGAAAATAATCTTACGACCATTTAACTCTATCTAATTGGAGAGTGCAGAAATGTGTAACCCTATTTTATCTTGAAAGCGGACCAGAAAGTCTTGCTTTAGAGAAAGTCTGCTCAGTCCTGACAGCAGCAACCTCTACTTTAATATGATATGTGGTTAGTTGCACTTCTTAACAAGCAAGCTGAAGCAAAGCATGGGCAAGAATTTGAGAGTCTGGCAATTATTAACAACTCGGACCAATTCTGTGGCTCAAAGACACCTAGTATCAGTGATCTAGCACTTCATGAATCATCATAAAGATTCCTTATGAGTTGTAGGGTAGGAAATCTGCAAAGAGAATTAGAAAAAGTGGTTTGCTAGAGGAGAAACAGACTCCTGTAAAGATGCATTCCACTTCCACAACTTAGCCATATAATTCCACTTTTAAGTCAATCTGATTTTTTCAAAAGATCTATGGATCTACTCATTATAATTGAAATAATTGCACATTATGTATACAAAAGCAAGAAAGCATTCAATATCCATCTGTTCAAATACTTTTTTAATAACGTTATAGTCACCATTCTAATACACTTAAGAAACCATTGCCTCGAAGTCCTACCTCCGAAAGTTACCAAACCTAAAAAAACACACATACACACACACACACAGTAGCACAATGAATACAACACAAAAGACTCCACACTAGTGAGAAAAATAGAGAAAATAGAGAAAAATAGAGAATATTTACCTGAGCAAAATGAGACAAAAACAACAAAAATCCAATCCTTAGAAGTTGAGATATGATTTTTTTAAGATTAAATGCAAAACTAGTGATTAGAAGTCGCTAGCAGCCAAAAGGTTACTGAAGGTCACGAAGGGCTGGTGCAAATCCAAAGTTCAGTGTAACTGCGATGGAGGACAGGCAGGCTACAGGATGCATGCAGGGCCTGCTGAAAAGGAACTTGGATGGAGCAAAGCGTTGACGCTGAGAGCTTGATGCTTTGGTCTTCTCCACGCAGTTGGGTCACTTGGCCATCGTCGAGCTTTGCTGAAGTGAAGGCAATGCGTTATAGAATGAGCGGCGCAGGCTGTAGAACCAATGTTGTCGAACTACCTGAGAGTTCTGCTAGAAAACAGTAGGCAAGTCACCAAACCATTAGAGATCACTTGGAGGGAAGGCACAGTCCAGCTCTCCTTCAGCAGAGCCAGGCAGCTGCAGACAATAGGGCAACAATCAGAAAAGCAGTGCTTCAAGAAAAGCAGTCCTTCTGAAAGAGGTTCAGTTCAAGATCCAGAAGTGTCTGATTTCAGGGGATCAGAGACCCAGTGCTTTTGATGTAGCTGGTGACTTCATAGCAAATCTCTGAAATGCGCAAGGATCCCTTTCAACCCAGTCCTGTATGCCAGGCTACCTGTGGGGGGAATCAGTGATTTGTGTGTGGACAGGACACTACCTTTTGCAGTTTAAGTGTCAGCCTCCCCCAATCTTCCCTGCTACGGAATAATTTGAAAAAAGGAGAGTTTGGCTTACCAGAGACCGATAACCAAAAAAGCAGATACAGAGGAATACAGAGGAACCTGGCGCAGAGCCGCGGTCCGTTGGAAGAGGAGGTGTGCTGTATTGTTGTTGGCTGGGTTCCGGGTCAGAGGGGGCAGCATCAGTACGGGAAACAGGGAGCCTGAGAGGGGGAGCAGCGTGGGACGTGACGGCGAGGAGGAGCAGGTTCTCGGTTGGAGTGTACAGGAGGAGATCCGGCGAAGTGAAGAGAGCAGTCTGTGTGGGGCCGGAGGGGAAGCCCAATAAAGGCATTGGTCCAAGGATCGTGGAAGCAGATGGAAAAGGGCCCCCCCAGTGGTATCGATCTCAGTTGAGGGTATGAAGAAAGTGGGAGGAGAAGGTGTTTTCTCTGCCATAACTAACATGGAAGTAAGTACTGGTTTACAGAGGGAGGAGGATAGACCAGACAACGGATGTGATAACTGAGGGACTGCCATGGTGGAGATAACCTCATGTAATGGGGGGGGAAATCCTACAAAGCAAGAGCAGATGCTTGCTGCGCTAGATTCCTGAGGCTAGAGGGAGAGGAGGAAGAATTAAAGGGCAGAGGGAAAGGGAAGTGGTCCCAGTTTCTCCTAAGACAAACGGGGTAAAATCTGGAGGGTAACCTAAGTGGTGTGGCCCAATGGTGTCACATGCTCTCACAACCCCCCCCCCCCCCCATCCCTTAGCTCATATTTTAAAATAATGGAGCACATCACGATACCGTACAAGTGGTGGAAACGAGGGCACCTCATCTTCTGTGCCCCTACAGCTGGAAAATAGATTTTCTGTACTATCTGAGCAGCAAGATGAGGTTGATCAGGGGTAAAATATGAGTGGGGTGGTAAATGAGGAGGCTGATGGTTGTCCTGTTATAACTCCATCTCCCACTCATAGGGTGCCTCCCCCCGAGGGGGTAGGCGTATTTCAGGAGAAGAGAATGCAGACATTCAGCAAGGTACAGGCACAAAAGGAATTGTAGAAGTATTTACATGGGGGTCCCAATGAAACTTTGGAAGTAGTGGCCATTTAATTCCTTACTTTCAGGGTGACTTTGTTGGTGGCAAGATTCCTCTAGTTTTTTTAACTGGTTGGTAATGTGCTTTTCTGTGATCCCTACCTTTGCTTTTTCCTGTACAATATTTTTCTCCAACCTGGTCCAGGGTTTCTTACAAATATCCTTCCAAACTACAATGCTCTCAGGATTTTGTTTGGCATGTGCATTTCCTTCTTCCTCTTCTGAGGAGGTATGCATACAAACATTAGATATCCACGGGTACATTTCTGTTTATCTGGTGAGGGCTACTTCCTCCATCAGATTGATCAACTCTTGTCATGTTTTTTATCATCTCTGTGTCCTGTTTGACATGGTTGGAAAAGGTTGACATTCTTCTACTGTGGTTCTGAGTTATTGATTGTGGATGGACTTATCTTTAGCTTTTCAGGATGTTGGATCATTTCTCCCTTCTCTTGTCAATGGTTGGGCCATCTGGGATGTGTCCTCCTCTTGGGCAACCTTCATGGACCTCCATGATTCTATGTTGAGAGTTGGTTGTGGCATCTCCCTCAAATACAGTTCTCATTTATTGCCCTCTGTCAGACCTTGACATTTGTCTGTTGACTCAAAGTCACAAGGAGCTACAGTAAAAAGTCCTTTTGTGTTGAAATACTCTGGGTGAGGAAGATGAACAAGGAAGGAGTGCTACTTTTACTAGTACTCACTCAGAGTCCCAGTCTTCCTTGTCATGTTCCATCTTTAAACACTATCCCCTTGAAGCTGGACAACCAGAGGGTTTTGGGCAGTTTCTTTGTTTGCACAACTTCTTCCTGAGGTGTTTACTATTTGGGGCTTCTAGTTTTAAAAAATTGCAAGATAGTGACTGGGGAGAAAGTATTTCCTATTAGGATTGGTGACGCATGTCTGTTGAACGAGGCAATCCTTGTGATATATGACAAGGAAAATTAGGGAACAGATTTACTAGCAGATGGTGCTGGTTTTGCATCACAAAATGTTTATTTGGAATTTATTTTCCATTGCAAAACTATTTTGCGAAGGAAAGCTGCCTAAAAGTAATGTATGTCACTGAGAGATCCATGGGTGGTAGGCAGGGGTTTCCATGCGATCACTCATGGGTTCGGTTGCAATGTCCTCTCTACAAAAAATAGTAGCAAAAAATATCGTCTTTTTGACATTGGTTTTACCTTGAAGAAATGCTTGTGTTTCTCTGTACTATTCTGACTTTTCATGTGTGCCGCACAGTGCAGCACACATTCAAAGTGGGAAACGTTTTGAAAGTGTGTCTAGACATGGGGTTTTGGAATGCAATGGCACCTCCCCAAGTGTGTGCTTGGCACTGGACAGTCTTATTGTGAGAGAGCAGGACAGTGCTATATCTTAGTAGGTATAGGCTTTCATGTTCTCTCGCTCTCATGCAACAAGGAGGGGCAACATTGCATGAGATTTTAAAAAATGTGCCCCCAGTTCTCAGACTAATGTAGATTACCTATAAATAATTAAGTAATTTGCAAGCGTGTAGCTGAAATTAACTCTTAAAAGTTTTAAGCTTGACTAACACACTCTGGAAGTAATCATAAAATAAACCATCGTTTCATGTTTTTCATGATTATAACTGTTGAGTCGTTAAAGTTGCTTGCCTATTCGTGGGTCATAACCCATTTGCACAGCTTGTTTTCCACCTATTAAAGCTCTATACTTAACCACCTATCACTGTTAAGAATATGAACATAATCTTGGTCTTTTCATCAGGGCTGGGACTTGCTAAACACGCATGATATGTTAGGCAGTTCAAAGTTGCATTTAATCACGTTCCTCTCACGGTTTGTAAAAGGAATTATTTATTTTAAGGAGTCTCGAGCGTGGAACACGTATTCTGCGGTGCTTATGATTTTCAGGCTGCTGGAAAAACAAATGATTTCTCCAGAAGCGCGAGCAGAGCCAAAATTATTAAACACAGATGTGAAGAGCCACATCGAGGGAAAAGAGCAAAAATAGCTATAAAGGATAAGGTATAGAATCATTTTGCAGGAACAATTTGAAGCATGCCATAAAAATAATTGGTCAACCAGCAAGTGAAAATACTATTTATAGTATCTCTAAAAATCTGATGGCAGCCTAGAAATAAGAGCGGCATGCATGACACCATGGAAAAAATGACTTTCCCAAAAAATAAAAGTAAAAGAAAACAGTATTTTTTGTTATTGAGCGGTAATCATTCTCCTTACTTATCCACAATAATCTTGAGGTGTTGGTTTTGACAACAAAGCATTTCAACAGACCTATTGCTAACATTATAAGAAAGCATTCATTAAAAGTTAGGCGCAATCGGTGATGTATTTCCCACATGCCGTAAAAACCTCAGGGCAGAGTTACAAGCCACCTGCGCCACCAGTACATCATTTTTTGTGATGTACTGGTGGCGTATTTTTCTGCTCCATATTTACAAGGACAGAAAAAGCCACCCTGCGTGGCATTTGCTGTCCTTGTAAATATGGCTCATTTACACGCAGCACTTTGCATGAAAGGGGCGTTCCGTGCGTGTTGCTGTGGGTGTTCCCACGCAACACCCATGGAACAAGACACATTTCCAGATTTACGAGGAATCGTAAATCTGGAAATGCGTCTGAATGATACGCTGGCACAATGAGGAGAAATGTTTTAAGTACTCCTTGTTTTTTCCTCTTTCAATGCGTGCTGCATTCTACAGCATGCACTGAAAGAGGAAAATGCCTGTAGTGATTGTTTTGTTCAGGAAGGTGCCCCTTCCTGCACCAAAAGAATCTCCCCATTACGCAGGCATCTTTGCACCATTGTGTAAGGGTGCCTATGCCAGCGCATGGCAGGTGTTTGTGCGCCAGCGTAGGGGAGAGCACAGGAATGCGACATGTTATTGTAAATATGTCGCATTCCTGTGCTTTGAAAGTGTCGCAGCAAGGGGCAGCCAAAGGGATTGCGTTGCTGCGCTGCAGCACTTCCTGGTAAATCTGCCCTATAGTATTCTGACTTTTTAACTTGCAAATGAGACATAATAGACAGAATAAGTAATAAGCATACCAAATTCTGTATGTTTTGCCTTCTTTACAGGTCCTTTCTCACTGGGGTGACCAACTGGCATTGGTGTAAATTCAGGTCAGTGAATGTAAAAATTCAGGAGAAAAGGGTCAAAATTAAGGGCAGAAGGTCAAAATTCAGGACAAAAGGTAAGTTTTACAGACATATCAGAAGAGGTTGCGAAATAGTATATAAGTAAGAAAACAGACAATTATGCACTTCATGGTTTTTCAGTATGCGCGCAGCTTTGAGCAAATGTGCAGGTCTTTTTGCGGTAACAAAACTGCCCCCGCCACCACCTTTCCAGCCTCCCAGGGAAACGCCCGTTGCCCGGTCTGGCCAGTCCGGCCTTGCTACCACCCTCCAATGGTGACCTTCCTCTTCGCATAGACCCTCTCCCATGTGTATTTAATTTCTTTTATAGTGTTACTCATCCCAAGTTAGTAGGACAGGATGTCAGAGTACGTTACATCACACACATATTATATATAGACAATGACTCATATAAATGTGAAATTCAATCTACAGGAAATTAACTTAAGATAATGGGGATTACAAGGTGTAATCATTCTGTCATCCATCATTCAGTCTTTCACCATTCATTCTGTTCTTCCATCTGTGTGCCCATCCATTTCAATATTCAACCATTTGCAAACCTATCCATCCTCTATCCTTCCATCCATCCGGGGCACCTCCACAACGGCATGCATCATCATGGACTTTGATTTCAAAGGTACTGTTTGTTTGGTGGTCTCTGTGATTCCGTGCCAGACGCCGCTCACCTCCCAGTTGGAGCCGCACTCGTAAACAAGCCTGTGCAGTGAACTCCACTCCATTCGGGGAGTTTTTGGAGTTTTCTGCACTCCATACTCTGCAGAGCTGGCAGAGAGCAGAGTTTTTCCCCCTGCTCACACTCACCAACGGTAAATTGGTGAGCGCGAGCTGCCACTCGGGTAGAATTTTCACCCGAGCGACAGGAAGATCAGCAGGAACGACAGGTCGTGCAGCACACCACTGCTTGCGTAACTCAATAGAGTTTTTTTGTCACTTAGTCATTATAGCCCTAGGTGGAGCTATTTGTTTCCTACAAGTCCTATTTTTGCAATAACTGTTCACTAAAATTGTAATTTGATACATGTGTGTTGAATGTTTGTCATTTTGGACTTGTTGAGCTCAGATAAAGATACTTTGTGGTGTCCATTTGTGTTGTTTTCACAGTATAACTGTGTATTTGATGTACAAATACTTTTTCACATTGCCTTTGGCATAAGCCTGTCTGCTCATGCCAAGATACCAAGGGGTTGAGCAGGGTGTCACTTGGGCCAAAAGGGCATTGTCATTTTTCACTAACTTTAGCATTAGCACGCTACAGCTTGCCTGCTGCTTTTGCGCATGTTCCTACACGTCTTTCATTGTGCAATAATTTCAATGACCGCTTTCACACGAGAAATCATCGCTGTGTTCACTCTCTGCATGTTTCTGGGATTTTGACTGTACATTATGTGCATGGTCGCACAAGAATACTCCTTGTTATTTAGTTCTGGACAGGCCTTAACCCTTAGAAAAAGCATACCAATGCAGCTGTTGTTTGGACAAACCCACTCTGGTCTCATTAGAATACACGAATAGGTAGCACACACTTAGAGAGGGACCATTCCAGGGAGAAGAGAGAGACAGTACCTGTGATGTGGATCTACAATCTGTAGGCTTAGGAATGGGGTCTGCTGAGAAAGCCTATAGAATTTCTATTATATAATAATACTTATTTTTAGTAAGGGGAGGGAGGTTAGGCACTATAGTCTTTTCTCTATCGCCTTTTTATGATGACATCTCCCTTCATGATATATGGACTAGCTGCTATGCTGACTGTATTTGTTTAATGCATTTTCCTGCGTGTTGTGGCACTTTACTGCATTTTAGGGCACGTTAGTTGAAATAAATATTTTAAACTACTCCATGTCTCTGTCAGATCCTATTGTGGACAAGAACAAGAGTGAGAGCGAAAGTGTGTGTCTTGTTACTGTGATTCCTGAGAGATACGGAAGTGTTGTTTTTAGGGTGTCTAAATATTAGTTTCTCTGTGAGTGAGAAGGAGAGCAAGTGAGACACTATAGCTAGTTAGTCCTGGGCTTGTGGATACGAAGGTGGTAGGAAAACCCAGTCCCTATACACCAAGGTCCCATAATCCTGTGCATAGTTCTGTGTTTGTGCAGAATCCCTGCAACAGGGGGTCATGCAGGTGTGTATCCCCTTTACCATGACTAGAAGCAAGGGTCCCTACTTGGACAAAGGTACATACATCTGCCAATTAGAGACCCACAGTTCTAACACCCATCCACTTTCTTAGCCCTTTAAAATATGACTCAGCCTTGCGATTGCGATTCATTTAAACTGGGAAACTAAACCTTTTGCCAGGCCTAAACGTCCATTTGTAATGCATATAAGCTACCCCTAAGGTAGGGCCAAACATCTCATTGGGCATGGTGCATTGTCGTAAAAAGGCAGGCCATGTGCTTTTAAGTTTCACATGTTCTGGTAGTGAAAAACTCACATATTTGTTTTTCACTACTGTGAGGCTTACTTCTTCCATATGATAACATTGGATTACCTTATTACTTTTAATATTTGCTAACGTTTGATTAGGAACAGATAGAAATATCAACGTTTTGTCTCAAAATAAGCGTAATTTGAAGTCCTCTTTAGTAGTAATGTCAGATTTTAAATCGCAATTCTGAAAATGCCACTTTTAGAAAGTTGGCATTTTCTTGCCCTAACCATTTTGTGCCAGTGTCCTGGGTCACATGACTGGGAATAGTTGGCATTTGGCAATTGTATAATCCTTTCAGGCACTGAGACAAAGGGAGACTTGCTATTTGCAGGATGGGCCATCCTACCATCCTGCTGAGATGAGTAAGGCAGATCTGTTTCTTGCTCACTTACATTTCAAAAGGCTGCCTCAAGCACACTCACAAAGGAACTTGTCACAAGTCTATTGTAAACCTAGACCACCTGGAGCCAAAGCAGGGGAAATAAGGAAATTTCAATAACAAGACATGAGAGTGGCTACAAGTGGGTTCCTCTCTTCAAAGGCAGGAACCATGTATAAAGATATGAGCCTCAAGCCAACTCTTTAGTACACTCCAGGACCTGTGGTGGACCCCCAGAAGGACTGCCTTTTACTTCAGAGGACTGCCCTGCTGCTTGAGGACTGCTTTACACCTCAGAGAACTGTTCTGCTGCTACCAGAGACTGCCCTTCTGCTTGAGGCCTGCCTTTTGTCCTCAGTGACGGACCTACTGCATGAGGCCTACCCTTATGCTTGATCCCAGGACTGCCAGAGTGACTCTAAGGACTAGTTGGCTGGCCTTCGGTGTAAGCTACAGGGACATAACAAACCCCAGAAAGCTTGAACCCTGCACCTGATCCACAAGAAGTGCCAACTCAGTCCTGGACACTTGGAGTGGTATAAAGGGTGTTCCTTCAGCCAAAATCTGAAATGTGGGACTTTGAAATATTTGCACCAAAAAGTGGCCTGAGAACTGACAGAGACTAGGACCTACCTGCTCACCAATCTGCCTGAGATTCATCATGGATCAGTCTGACTTCAAGGTAAACTCCCTCTACGTTCTTCTCCGCAGCAGCAAATCCTGGTCAGCGGACGTCTCAGAAGCTGTATACAGTGCTGTGAAGCTGTAATTTCTACAACCTTTAGCTTCACCCCACTGGAGAAGTTCTACCTCTGAAAAAGTACCAAAGTCCGAACTTAGAAATATTTGCTGTAATTTTGTCCCGCAACTCCCTGATGACAACGTCTCCTGTGCAGACACTGTTGGCTGCTTTGCCATTCTGGTGTTACCTTCTCAAGAATTCTTTAAAATTTCATCTAAGTCTTAAGGTAAGCCCAAACCAGGACCAATGCACCTTGAGTAACTGAACCGCACTCCTTAGCAGTCAACCATAACTTTTGACTTTGCTACTTAGCATTTGTAAAGCGCGTAGCTACACTAGGGCATTCAACCGCTAGTGGCTAGACAAAAGGCTACGCAGTTGGTTTATAGGGAAGAGTGTTTAAATAGCCAGGTTTTGGGAAGTCGGGATTCCAAGCAGAGGTGTAGGGGCATTATGTTCCAGATTCTAGCTACACTGTAGGAAAAAAATCTACCTTTACTACTTACCCTTCTAATTTTGGAGATGACTGCGAAGTTGAGATTGGCCAAGCAAAGGCATTTTCCAGGACAGTAAGAGATGAAAAGAGAACTGTTGATAGCAGGAATCTTTCCCCACAAGGTCTTATGGGCTATACACAGAGCCCTGATGTTTACTCTTTCCAAAACAGGTAGCCAGTGTACAGTCTTCAGGGCCGGTTTGTCCAACTGTTTTTTGGAACTCCCAGCAACAGTCTAGCAGCGCAGTTCTGTGCTACTTGGAGCTTCCTTATCGTTTCTTTAGGTGCTCTTAAGTAGAGGGAGTTTCCGTAGTCCAAGCCTGATAGGACTAGAGCCGCATCAGGGTCCTTCTTGCACTCATCGGAAGGTGAGGGAGAACCTTTTGAAGTAATCTGATGGTGCCAAAGCAGGCCCCTGTTTCTCTCACTGCTTGCTCTTCGAACTTAAGAGAGGTATCCAACCAAACCCCCAGGCTTTTGATCCTGTTCTTGTGGGTTGGGGCAGGACCCAGGCAGGTGGACCATATCTGTTTGAGACCCATGCTAGAGGTGTTGCTCAAAAGCATTAATTCTGTTTTTTCTCCGTTTAACTTGAGGCTGGAGTGCTCCCTCCTGGAGGCCACTTTTTCCAAATGGATTTCAAAGTCAGAGGTAACATTTCAGGGACTATTGAGGGTGATTACCAGATGTGTGTCATCTCATCTGCATAGGTGACAATTTTTATCCCGTGTGGCATGTTGATATCCGCAAGTGGCCGCATGTACACATAAAACAATGTGTGGCTCAGGGAGGATTCCTGTGGGACTCCGCAGCTGAGCACTAGGCTTCTAGAAGTCAACTCCCCTGAGAAGACCTGAAAAGTTGTGCTGATTAGGTAGGCTAGGATCCCGGCAACCGCCTCACCTGAAACAGCCAGCTTCCTGAGTCTCTCCAGTAAGATGTTAAGAACTGTATCGAAAGCTGAGCTCAGGTATAGGAGGATAATGGCCACTTCCCCTCCTTGATCAAGAATCAGCTTAGATTCCTCAACCACTGCGAGAATGGCTGTTTCAGCTCCGTGATGAGGGAGGAAGCCTGTTTGGGTGAGGTGCAGGAAGTCGTGGGTTTCTATACAATAACCCATACAAAGGCACCACACTGCTAACTGGTCATCCTTCAACACTCTTACACAGACCTGTCAAAAATTCTGGTGTCACTTAATGCCATCTCCTTCAAAGATGACAAGCTTCCACTCTCCATCATCAAGTCTCTTTAAGGAGACACCCTCACATCCTCTCTTAACATTGTCAAAACCTCACTACCCCATAGCACCTTCCTGGTTATACTTAGGACTGGGCAGATCATCTCTCTGTTGAAGACGCATACACTAGATCCAGCTGACAGTGACGACTTCAGTGCTATAAACATGGACATCTCGGTGGCCATCCTTGGAAACAGCAATATCAAGATCCACCAATATACTGACAACACCCAACTCTGTCTCCTAATGTCCTTTACCAATGGCATACATGAACTCTAAGACTGTCTCTAATGCACCCAATCCTGGATGTCACAACAAAATACCTAATGGTAAGCCCCACTAAGATTACATTCTTCCTATTTGCCAACAATGGCAAACATTCTCTGATTCAGTTATTGATCTCCAACTTAAACGTAACAAGCTTTACACCCCCTGTAACAGAACAGCTAAATCCCATGGATTCATCACTGTCTCAAGCCGTTCCCTTGAAGATCACATTGAAAACCAAAACAGTTTAGATCCAACTCTCTTTCCTGAAAAATGTGAAACCTTTTCTCACAAGAGAAGATTTCAGAAAGGCAATTCAAGCCCTAGTTCCCTCCCACGTAGATGGAGTCATCATCCTGCTATACTGGATTCCATAAACCGACCTTCCTTATTAAAAAGGCATCTTTTAAGCACCAGAACAGTTCAACATGTGACACTTTTGTGCCAAAAAATCTACACTATTTCCACCTCAAAAATCATATCATCATATAGATCAACTGAATCACTTATAAGAAACTCTACACCAAGATCCTTGTTTATGTAGCTAACAAACTAACAAATAGGCATTGACGAAATCTTAAATACGCCGGAGTAATCAGTCGACTCAGCAATTATGCAATACTCTTGAAATGCAAAATGACCGAATTTATTCAATGACACCAGCTTGGGTAATTAAAAGTAATTTAGGGCAAAAATCCTACCTAGGGGCACAGAAAGAACTAAGAGAGAGCGAGAAGCTACTTCTGTTTGTGAAACAAAATATACATACAAAATAATGGGGTCTGAGGGAACATTTTAAGACGAGCACCGATATATTCCCCAGATATAACTTGAACACAACAGAATATCCACAAGTCTAACACGCCTATTGTAGGTCTAGAAGCATATCGCACAAGCAGAGACCTTTAATTGTACTTAGAGGGAATCCTTTCAAAAGGACGTAATCCCATCAATCACCAAAGTGACATGATTCATCATGCAAGAAGACCTCCTCTTATTTGCAAAACCTAGTGCAACCAAGGGCTACAACCCCCTCACTGAGAGGGAGGCGCTCAGGGATACCTCCATATGCAGCTCTAAAAAGGTCAGAGGTACTGATTGACAGAGCAGGCCTTATGTCCTGAGCTGTAGCCAGGTGAGGTGAGGCTCCTTTCTCGTGAATTACGGGTGCCTCCCAGTGGTAGAGTCTGAGGTCCAGTTTTTATACCCAGTGGTTCCTGTAAAATTGGGGCGACTTCAAAGAAGGGTTTTTGAAGTGTACAGAGGCCCTCCTTTCCTGCCCTGGCTCCAGGGGGAATGCAGCCCTTTTCATGTGTAAGTGTGAGGCAATGTCCAGCTCTTTCCTTCCATCCTCCAAAAATGGCCCATCAAGGCACACCTAAGCTTTCATTGTGTGTGACTGTCTTGAAGGAGTACATAAAGTCCAGGTGTCACCCTCCCCAGATGTGTATCAGAGGTAGGCTGCAGGCATACAGGGCTAAGAGCAGAAAAGGCTACTTTCTAAAAGCACATTTTTTTAATTAGAATGATAAATTTGACTTTACTATTACATTGGATTTATCATTACAATTCTATAGGTATTACACATACCAGATCTATTCCTCTCACCTAGAAATTACAGCTTATTATGTGTAATAAGGAACCCCCCAATGTTACTCAACTGGGGAGATAGGCCTTGCAGAAGTGTAAAAATGAACTTAAGAGTTTTTAACTGCAAGGATATGTAAAATGTAAAACTATATGCCCTACTTTTTTAATACTCTGTGCCCTGCCCTTGGAATGTCCAAGGGCTACCTTAGGAGTGACATATCATATGTCATAAAAAGGAAGGCTTGGGCCTGGAAAGGGAGTTTTCCTGACAGGTCGACATTGCATTTAAAACTGCCCACACCGGTTGTGTAATGGTAGGCCTGAGACGTGTTTAGAGGGCTACTTAAGAGGGTGACACAATCAATGATGCAGTCCCACTAGTAGCACTCTAGTAGGGACTTATAAGTAAATTAAATATGCCAATTGTGGATAAGCCAAGGTTAGCCATGTTTTAGGGAGAGAGAACATGCACGTTAGCACTGGTTTGCTTTGGTAACGTGCCCAGAGCCCTAAAGCCAACACAAAGGAATTCAGCAAAAAGAGGGGAGGAAGGTAAAACATATTGGGGCAACCCTACAGAAAGGGCTATTTCCAACAGCAGCCATTTGCAAATTGTCCTCAGCATCTTCATGGTATAAAAGCATGATTTGGTGACTGCATTGACTCGGGCCGTCATGTTGAGTTTGCTGTCGATGATGATCATGATGATGTTCCCAAGGGTTTTGGTGTGGTTTTTGGGTGTACGTGTTAGTCCTAGTTTTGTTGGCCACCAGGCAAGGCCTACTGTGATGTGCTCTTCTAAAAGATCATGATATTGGTCTTGTCTGTGTTTAACTTTAGATAGATTGTCCTAATCCATTGGCTTAGCTCAGTCATGTAGGCATTGATCTTGATCTATGTACTGGATGTCTTGTCCCTGAGGGAGAGTATGAGTTGTGTGTCATTGGTGCAGGAGAGGACATTGATATTGTGTGAGTAGATGATGCTGGATAGAGAGATCACTTATGCATTGAAGAGGGTCTAGCTCAAGGAGGATCCATGAGCATCTCTGAAGATGAGGTTGCGGGGTTCTGAGGTGTATGGTGCCAAGCTGACCTACTGAGGAAGGAGCTGGTTTATTGGACTGAATGTCCTTGAACTCTGATATCTTGCACTGGGAGATTCAGGAGGAAGAGCAGCACCATGTTTCCTCTGTCCAGAGTCATGCAGATGTTCTCTGTGGTATACAGTGAGAATATTGGTATATGACACTAATTTTTAAGCTGTTTTTTAGTTGGGCACCTACGTCCCCTGCAACAGCTGGACCTTTGTGTCAAACGCTTTTGTGACTCTCAATTAATGGTACCATTGCACAGTCCAGCCTAACGTCCATTGGTGTATACGAAGCCAGCACTGCCTTCCTTCATGACCTTATGCCTTGCTCATTCCATTGTCTTCACATCAGTTCACTCCTGTCCCCCATTAGTACTGTACATAAGCAGAGGATGTGAATAATATCTTCCTGACCCTGGTCACAAAGCCAGCTCTTATCTTATACTTACCTTCTCATCCATACTGAAGTACTGGGTTTTTCAGAACCCAGCGGTGCCAGGGAACACACCCTAAGACTTCGAGTCCTTCCTGTCCCAGACTACAGAAACACAGAGTCTTCTTGGTGAAGTCAAAGATCAAATTTATTGGCTGCAGCCAGTAACAGGTATCCTAGAAGTACAACACGGTGTATATTCTCAGGAGACTGCTCAACTTACAAAGCCAGCCATCCCTTTTTATACAAAATATTATGCTTTAGGCAAACATTCCTTGTTTTACAGTTGACCATTCACATATTTTCACTACAAAGAAAAAGCAGAATCATGATGACAAGCTTATTTTCAGTTTGTCCAGCCCATAATCAATTACCCGGCAAGGCCCAACATTTCTCATCAGATATCGACGGACCCCTAATAAAATCGGGCACACTTCCTCCTCGTAAAGCAGGTCATAAAGCAGAAAACAGAGACAGGTGTGTGTAAGATTAGGCGTGGTTTGTGTGCGATGAAAGGTTCATAAACCTTTCATTGCTTTGCCTTGATCTTAATCTGAATCGGCCACTGGGAGAGGAGCTGGCTAAACAGGTTTGGCTTCAGGCAGTGGAGTCAGCTTGCCCAGGTCACACAGGAGTCAGCAAAGGTGTACGTGTCCTTCAGACTTGTTTTGGCCTTAGTCATCGGCCTATGTGAGGGCAACCACAAAATGGCTGCCGTATATAAAATGGAACCCGAGGGTTTAGGACGGAATCCCTGATTTAATGGTGACTTCGCCGCCCAAATGTGACGAAAATTGGAGTATGTAGTGTACTCGTCATTCTCGGTCTGCTGATACCAAAATCGTCATGATACGACGATGTTTTTGACACAGGTCCAAAATTTTCAGTACCACAGACCCTCCTTTTGCCCTTACATAGGCAATAACCTATACTCACGCTAATCTGAGTCCAGGTCTATATTCAGAAATTAATTGAGATGTTGCTGTAGCATCATCCTATTACTTAGCTTGTCCCTCGATACAGGTTTCCTTACACACGATGTAGCACAGAGGCCACATATCGCAGGAGCACACTGTACGCACAGACAGAACAGGAAAAGGATGGCTAAGATCATCCCAATGACCATCAGAATCTTCCATCCCCAGGCGGATAACAGTTCCCAGAACCACCCCATCAACGACCAATCTCCTTTATCCACAAGAATAGACTCAGATCTTATGTAGTTTGGAGATGGCCTGGTACACTGTTGGAGCGTTATCTGGAATGAAAACACAACAACTCGATTGGATCACTTTACATACCCCACCTCGGTCCGCAAGTATGACGTCTAACGCGACCCTGTTCTGGAGGGTCATAAGACGATCCGACTGGAGCTCAGCAGTCAAGTTGCTAAGGGCACCGGCAGTTTCAACCACGGTGGACTCGACCACCCTCGTTAATTGCCTTACATTCCTGCTGTTATCCATGGGTCCCCAAAACGGCAGAAAACCCTTAAAGAAGTCTCCCAATTCTTGTCCTGCAGTGTCTTCTTTACTGAGGATACCTCTAACTATCCTTGTCTTGTGGTAATCTGCCACAGCGGTGTAGGTGGGTGGCAACAGGAACGAAACAAAACATGTGCCCGAGAAGTCAGGGGGCAACCATGTGTAGGCTCTATCATGACAGATGAAATAGGTACCCTTAGCTGCTAGGAACGAAGGGGAAGTCTGAGATGCAAAGACATATGTTTCCGTGCAGATACTCTTCCTTAACTGAGCTCTGGGATTCTTGCCGTTACCTTGCAGACATAGGTGACCCTGATGGGGTACAATCCAAATCGGGGAGGATCTCTTAGCTTGCTGTTTCTCACTCTTAGTAACTCCGTATCCGGTCACGTTCCATCCAATATATGCTAGTGTCTCATCTCTCGGGATAGTCTCATAGGAAGTATCTTCCCTAATCATATCTACTATACCCTTAACTAGAGCACTATTCTTTGGATTATCTTTTATAGAACGTAGGGGGTGGAATTCATGAGCATAGATGAACATTGTTCTGTATGCCCACACAGAACCATTATGGCTGAAAGGCAGGACCAGATAGGCAATACTTTTATCAGTAGTATGAGGCATAAGACCACACACCCAACAGTTAGTCGTGTTCACTACTAATTGGTGTTGGTGCAAAAGCTGAACAAAGGAGTTATTAATAAACTCTAATCTCCTAACGGACTCATGTTCAGGAAAAGGGTGAAAAGAATGTGAGGAAACAGTAGAAGTAGGTATGGGCTGTGTAGTGGGTGCAAACACCACTCGAACGGAAAATAAAACACATCCTATTAAAAACATCATTACACTGAGCAACATGAAAATGCATAATATCAAAAAGCGTTTCTTGGTCATCATTCTACATATTTTAGCTTTAAAGTTCATCTCTTTGGCAGGTCTCTCCATCTCGAAAAACTCCATCCTCTCTAATTGCTGCTCGCGATGGTAGGGTGTGCTATGCTAAGGAATGCTTCTGTCAGTCCAGGGCAACTCCCTTAGACCAACCAGAACTGTCGACCTAACGTCTTCAGCTGCACTCCAAAGACTTCGGCAACCGCGACCCTACAGCTGAACCCAGATGGTGGTTCGAAAAACAAAAATAAAAAAGTTTCTCAGATGGGAGAGCTACACTTCTAAAAATAGTAAAGAAAAGGAGTTTTTTATTAGTCCATAGTTCTCGGCCTCAGGTTAAAACGTCTTTTTCCAGGTAATATCTGGTCCTGGAACAGGAGTTCAGGCTCTGTAGTGTCCAATTGAGTTGACGGCGGCACAGCTCCTTGCAAAAGATTGTCACTTTCACGTTCAGAAATTGTTCCTTTTACACGTGTATCGCTGAAAGGCAAAAAACGAGGCACCGTCTCAGTCTCAGAGTCAGCAACACCCTCCTGGACCCATCGGTCGTACGGCAGAGGCAAAGGGACCCTCTTGCAGTGTACGCCGTGAATACAGTTTTTCTTTCCTTCCACTCGAACGGCTGATCTTGTTGAGAGAAGAACTAGGTGGGGGCCGGTCCAACGGGGCTGGTCATTCTTTGTCCGCTGGAAGTTCTTGACCAGCACCCATGATCCAGGATCGATAGGATGTCCTGGAGCTTCAGAGACCTGAGGCAGAGTATCGTGAACCTGTTGGTGTAAAACACGCAATTTAGCCGTCAATTCATACAAATAATCAAGCAGTACAGGGTGTTCGATTTCACTGAATTTTGTCGGCCTTGGCACTCCCCATATGTTGGCCGGGCGGCCGAACACAATCTCATATGGACTAAGTCCCACTCGCGAATGCACAGTCATTCTTGTCGATAGAAGTGCTAATGGTAGGGCATCGGGCCATTTAAGACCAGAGCTTGCTTGTATTTTGGCCAGTTTCAGTTTTAACGTGCCATTGTAGCACTCTACTAGTCCAGCTGATTGGGGGTGATTTGCAGCGGGAAACTTCTGCTGGATTCCTAGCCCTTCACATACTCTCTTCATCACTTGACCCACAAATTCACTCCCATTGTCACTCCAGACCATTCTCTGCATTCCAAGCCTAGGGAAGAACTCTTTAACAAGGGCTTTAGCTGTGGACAAGGCAGTGTTGTCTTTCAGGGGATATGCTTCTACCCATCTCGAAAAGGCGCAAACAACAACGAGTACGTATTTTTAGTTGTTGCACCTCTCCATGTGGATAAAATTTAGCTGCAAAACCTCGAACGGATACGTCGGAGGTGCAAAATGACCAGCTGGAGTTGGGGTTCCCCTACCAGGGTTGTATTTCAGACAAACCATGCAATTCTTGACCACATTCTCTGCACACTTGGGGATTCCAGCATTTTGCCATACTGGAGTCAACAACTTACAGATCCCTTTCACACTGATGTGAGCCATTCCATGGGCCATTGTAACCACTGCAAGCACATACGCATCGGGTAACAACCATCGCTGATGTTCTGACAATTCAACCCAACAACCATTCGCATCCAATTTACCCGTACTCTCTCTCCACACACTCAACTCTTTCTCTGTAGCTTCAGCTTGAATAGATTTCACACTCTCTATCGTATCTTCACACATTCCAACGTAACCAACCCATCTTGCATGGCCTGCAACATACATTCGACTCATCACATCTCTTGCTGTTTCTTTCGCGACTTAATCAGCAAATGCATTACCGCGACCAACATCATCAGTAACCTTCTTATGTGCACTGCATTTCACAATCGCAACTTGCAATGGCAAAGTAAGTGACTCAAGAAGCTCATTCACCAACTGACCATGCTGTATCTTGGCTCCATGCGAAGTCAGAAACCCATGTTCTTTCCACAATCGTCCAAAACTATGGGCCACACCAAATGCATACTGGCTGTCAGTACATATGGTCACTTTCATTCCTTTTGACAACACACACGCGCTTGTAAGTGCAATCAGTTCTGCTGCTTGAGCTGAATTATGTGGGATACGTGCAGCTTCAACAATCGTATGCAAAGTTGTAACAGCATATGCCGCAGTCGTATCACCATTCGGAAGCTTGAAGCATGAACCATCCACCCATAAGGTACCATCACACTCCACAAGAGGAGTGTCCTTAAGATCCACTCTCCCTTTCGTTTCTTCTTCTGTTCTGAGAAAACAATCATGCTGTTCAGAAACATCTGTCTCTGCTACAATCGGCAACAACGTAGCTGGATTCAACGTGTTGCATCTTTTTATGTGCACATGACTCGCTAAAAGTGTCAACTCGTAACCTGACAATCGAGCACTAGTAAAGGGCTGTGTCTTGGTCCTGTTTAACAAAGTTTCCACTGCATGTGGAACCATTACAATCAACATATTATTCATCACTAAACCAGCAGACTGTCGAATAGAAACTGCTGCTGCCGCTGTGGCTCTCCAGCAACTCGGCAACGCTTTAGCTACCGGATCCAAAGTCGACGAAAAATACGCGCATGGACGTTGTTTGTCCCCAAAAGACTGTGTCAACACTGACAATGCACAACCTTCCTTCTCATGGACATACAGCGTAAAAGGCTTACTGTAGTCGGGGGTACCCAACACAGGAGCCGAACACATTGCATCACGCAATTCGGTAAAACTTTTCTGACAATCCTCAGACCATGGAAGGGGATTCGGTGTGTCTTTACAAGTCAATGCTACCAAAGGTTTGGCCAGCAAAGAAAAATTTGGTATCCATTGTCTGCAGTAGGATGTAATGCCCAAGAAAGCGCGCACTTCTCTCTGTGTCCTCGGCACACTCAATTTTGCAATTGCTTGAATTCTTTCTGGGGTCAGTTTCCTTCCCTCCTTCGATAAGAGATGACCTAAGTAGGTCACTTCTTGTCGACAATATTGCAATTTCGAAAGGGACACTTTGTGATGCAAATCGGACAAATGACGCAACAATGACAGTGTTGCTTCTTTACAAATCTCCTCAGTCTGCAGCAACTAGCAAATCGTCAACGTACTGAATAAGGGTAGCGCCATCAGGTAAAACAATCGTATCAAGCTGTGTTTTTAAAGCCTGACTATATATTAATGGACTTTCACAGTAGCCCTGAGGAGCGCGTTTGAACCGGAAGCTTCGGCCTCCTAAACTGAAGCCGAAAATATCCCTACTCTCCTCGGCAATCTGGATGCTGAAGAAAGCATTCTTCAGGTCAATCACCGAGAACCAAGTCGCGGAAGCTGGAATCGATATCAGGAACAACTGGAAATTGTGGCACAACGATTTTGTTCACCTCTCTAAGATCAATCACAAACCTGTAAACAGGTGGCTGAGAAGCGTCAGTACGCTTCAAAACAGGCAAAACAGGACTATTGCAAAACATGTCCTCTTGTCTCCTCAATTACATCTTTTTCAATCAGATCATAAATGATTGCTAGCAACGCTTTTTCGCCTTCACTAGAGATCTTATATTGGGGAATGCGTGGCATTTTAACATTGGCTTTCAATGTCACAATATATGGCGGTATTTCCAAAAGACCCACATCATTAGGACCAGTAGCCCAAATAGCATCGGGGAGAGACAACAATTCTGTCGAGAGTTTATCCTTCGACAAATACATTGGGGAGACCACTTTCTTACCTAGTGTAAGTTGTACTCCTGAAGGAGAACAATACAACGTCGCATACAATCTTTTCAACAGATCCAATCCTAACAAGTTCTCACCACAACCTGTTGTCAGAATAAGGGGTGCTTCGAATTCACAAGGTCCAACAGAAAGTGACATAGGACTAGAAATCGGGTTCCTAACCGGGGCGCCAGAGAAACCTACTGAAACATTCGTTTCGCCAGACAAAGGTGCGCCAGGGAGTTTAGAGTGCATAATAGAACTCTTTGTATCACCAGTATCCAACAGAAAAGGCTCTGACACACCTGATGTAATCACCTCAACATAAGGTCCACTCTGATCTACTGGAACTGAAACAACTCCCTCTCTTTGTCTATGGCTGTCCTAGCAATCATTACCGTCCATATTCTCATCTTCTGCATAGTAGTCATCAGCATAGTACTGAGCCGTCCTACCAGACACGTTATTCTGCTGATCAAAACTATTCATTGAATTCTGAGGCAGAAAAGAACGAGCGTTCTGGGGGAAATTTCCACGTCCTCTACCTGTAGGCGTTTGTGGAGCACCTCGACCTCGTGCGTTAGAAACACCATTCATACGCTGTAACAAAGCAGGGCAGCTACTTTTAAAATGACCCTCTTCTTTGCAATATGCACACTGATTAGGGCCTACAGGAAAACGTTGTTGAGAAAACTCGAACCTTTGCGAGTTTCTCTGAAACTGCTGGGGCTGCTGATAATTACGCTCGTTACTACGAGGCGGATACGCCTGTTGTAAAAGAAGCTTCGTTTTCAGGTCTTTAGTTTTCTTGTCTGCTCTATCCTTTTCATCCTTATCTCTGTTTTCATAATACTGCGCCGTAGCCAGTATCTGTGCTGATGAGGAAACAGCCCAAGAACTCTCTGAATCTTTCAATTTCTTACACAGTTCGGGAAGCAAATTGTGCACAAACTTGTCAACGAACAACCGTTGACCACCTTCTGTACTCATGTCTTGACCACTGTGGTCGATAAATGTTTCTTCAAACCTAGTGAAGAAATCAGACACTGTTTCCTCTTTCTTTTGCTTACATGCAGACAATTTGTCCCAATTCACTCGCATAGCAGGCATTAAAGTCTTCATATAAGTAACGATCTTGCCAGGAAGTTCTGCAACTAAAGGCTCAGGTTTAGCACCACCAACTTGTCGGCCATCTGCAGCAGCAATATTAACCCAGGTATCACCTAACTCTTGCGCATGATCAGTATGACGAATCGAACCCCATAAAGGCTGTGGAACAACATTGCCAAACAACATGTCTATATCAGCTAGATTCATAATACATGAGTCTGCAGTCTGAGACAACTCCTTATAGTACCTTGCGGGATTCTTACGGGGGTCAGGCAAAGTCTGCTTAAGGGCCAAAACTTCAGCTCGCTTCCAAGGAACATGTACAAACACACGCTGAAAGTGTGCTGGCACAGCATCGACGTTATTTGCGACATCAGCTGCAACGGCATCCTTCCATACCGGAGGAACCTCTCTCATTGGATATTGTCTCGCTTTCCTCCTAACAGAGGAATCGTGCTCAAACAATGACCGAGAAACACCCTCACTCCTAAACGACAATAATGTCGCAACTGCTTTTTCAACATTAGAACCCACAATTGTGCCTTTTGCAAACTCGTACCGTACACGACACAGCTCAGGTGGATTACATTCTAAGTCATTTTCCTCCAATTCCTCACAAAGAAAAGCGCACATTTTCTCAAAAACGTATCTCTGTTTCGGTTCTTCCCACTGATGGAAGACATCCATAACATAATCTAGTTCATATCTTGTAGGGTCAGTAACCCATTTATGTGCCAAATAATTCAATGTTTCCCGCTCTCTAGAGTCGGGCAGTTGACTACGCAGTTGTTTGCTTGTTGAAACAGGGGTCATACTTGTTGCCCCAAAAAGAGGATACAGAAGACTAGCAACAGTGTCGGTCATTCTCTGTCGAACAGAAGGAGAAGTCGACGAAAGAACAGGAGGAAAAACAGAGTGAGGCAAAGCTGACGCAGATGCAGACGCAGAGGCAGTAACAGGAGGAACATCAGAAGAGGTAGTCGATGTAGTAGGCAAAGTTGTAGGAAGTACAGGGGAAGCAGGTAACAAAGTCGGCGGCCCTTGAGGAGGCTGAGCCGTAGCAGTAGGAGCCAACTGAAGAGCAGCTGGTGGCTGTGGAAGAACCTGAGGCACAACAACCAGAGGTTGCACAACTAAAGGTTGCGGAGGTGCTGTAGCACTCTGCGCATAGGGGGGTGGCGAACTCAATAAATGAGACATTAAAGGATCCTTTTCAAGTTCTTTTGCTGCATCTTGCTGAAGAGGCGGCAAAACTGGATAACATTTATCGATCGCCATTTTACGTTGCCTGTGCAACTGCTCACTCGCTTGCTCTTCTTCGTTATCTTTATACTGCATAGCAGCTTGCATTATCGAAATACCCTTTTCTCTTTTATTTTTCTTTGCTAATTTAATTTCTTTCTGTTTGGCTTCCTTTCGCCATAGGCGGAAAGAGTCAAACATTGCTGGCCGGGCTTTCTTCTTGAAAAGTCTAACCTCTAGATTATCTAACCTCTAGATTATCTGTGTCAAAACTACCATATTGGGGCCACTTTAAAACACCATCCTTCCTGGTGTATCGGATCCATACTTCATTATGTGTGATGGGGCCTACGCCATGCTTCACATAGAGCTCATAGGTTGGAGTTCCAATTGGAGGAACCGGACACGAGTCCTCCAATCGGGAATCCCTATTACAACCAAGACGAAACAAATTTCTAAGTCTGCTAAGACCAGGCATCTTCGCTCTCTAGTCTAGCTTCAAACTTCTAAGGATTATCGAAATACGATAGTCCCGTGAATACACGAGTCCCTCGGCTTTGGTACTTGCAAGTTCCAAATCAAAGATCTCAAGGGGATACCCAAACTAAGAACCAAACTAAGGACTGGGAGACGCTCCACTTATACTTAACTGACGTATCGATGACATCACCAGAAGACTCGTCTATCGTTTCGCTCTACAAATCATCAAAGGGTCCAAGACAGGGCGATAGTCAGGGTAGCAGTCCTTCGTAGCCGTCGGGAAGCGGGGAACCTCGCAGCAAAGACTTTCGGACCACGAACAACATACAGGGGTCGATGAAGTGGTTGGCCTTCCTCCAGAATTTTCACACAAAGCTCCTCACGAACCTCTGGCTTGGACCGGTACTGCTGAAATCGCCCCACGTTGGGCACCAACTGAAGTACTGGGTTTTTCAGAACCCAGCGGTGCCAGGGAACACACCCTAAGACTTCAAGTCCTTCCTATCCCAGACTACAGAAACACAGAGTCTTCTTGGTGAAGTCAAAGATCGAATTTATTGGCTGCAGCCAGTAACAGGTATCCTAGAAGTACAACACAGTGTATATTCTCAGGAGACTGCTCAACTTACAAAGCCAGCCATCCCTTTTTATACAAAATATTATGCTTTAGGCAAACATTCCTTGTTTTACAGTTGACCATTCACATATTTTCACTACAAAGAAAAAGCAGAATCATGATGACAAGCTTATTTTCAGTTTGTCCAGCCCATAATCAATTACCCGGCAAGGCCCAACATTTCTCATCAGATATTGATGGACCCCTAATAAAATCGGCCACATCCTCCTCGTAAAGCACGTCATAAAGTAGAAAACAGAGACAGGTGTGTGTAAGATTAGGCGTGGTTTGTGTGCGATGAAAGGTTTATGGGTTGCTTTGCCTTGATCTTAATCTGAATCGGCCACTGGGAGAGGAGCTGGCTAAACAGGTTTGGCTTCAGGCAGTGGAGTCAGCTTGCCCAGGTCAATTTTGGAAAAGGGGGGTGGTGATGGACAGAGTTTCTGAATGATGCAGAATACTCTTACCAAGTCAATAGATCATGGTTTTAATCCATCACCGTATTTTAGCTCACTGCACCATCCCAGCTCAGAACCTGGCTATATGCAAATTAGTCTGTTCCTGTCCCAGTGCATGATGGGAACAGGGCAAACCAAACTACCAAGCCAATTCTTATACTGGGAAGGAAACAAGCTTCCGGGGACCGGTTTCTGGCATCACAGCCTTCTTCGGCCCGGCTTGCTTGAATCCTGATGGTGCAATGAGCAAGGGACTCACGTCTGAGTATACCCTCCCACACATAGTGTGGATAAAACCGATTTTGGAAAAGGGGGGTGGTGATGGACAGAGTTTCTGAATGATGCAGAATACTCTTACCAAGTCAATAGATCATGGTTTTAATCCATCACCGTTTTTTAGCTCACTGCACCATCCCAGCTCAGAACCTGGCTATATGCAAATTAGTCTGTTCCTGTCCCAGTGCATGATGGGAACAGGGCAAACCAAACTACCAAGCCAATTCTTATACTGGGAAGGAAACAAGCTTCCGGGGACCGGTTTCTGGCATCACAGCCTTCTTCGGCCCGGCTTGCTTGAATCCTGATGGTGCAATGAGCAAGGGACTCACGTCTGAGTATACCCTCCCACACATAGTGTGGATAAAACCGATTTTGGAAAAGGGGGGTGTGGATGGACAGAGTTTCTGAATGATGCAGAATACTCTTACCAAGTCAATAGATCATGGTTTTAATCCATCACCGTTTTTTAGCTCACTGCACCATCCCAGCTCAGAACCTGGCTATATGCAAATTAGTCTGTTCCTATCCCAGTGCATGATGGGAACAGGGCAAACCAAACTACCAAGCCAATTCTTATACTGGGAAGGAAACAAGCTTCCGGGGACCGGTTTCTGGCATCACAGCCTTCTTCGGCCCGGCTTGCTTGAATCCTGATGGTGCAATGAGCAAGGGACTCACGTCTGAGTATACCCTCCCACACATAGTGTGGATAAAACCGATTTTGGAAAAGGGGGGTGGTGATGGACATAGTTTCTGAATGATGCAGAATACTCTTACCAAGTCAATAGATCATGGTTTTAATCCATCACCGTTTTTTAGCTCACTGCACCATCCCAGCTCAGAACCTGGCTATATGCAAATTAGTCTGTTCCTGTCCCAGTGCATGATGGGAACAGGGCAAACCAAACTACCAAGCCAATTCTTATACTGGGAAGGAAACAAGCTTCCGGGGACCGGTTTCTGGCATCACAGCCTTCTTCGGCCCGGCTTGCTTGAATCCTGATGGTGCAATGAGCAAAGGACTCACGTCTGAGTATACCCTCCCACACATAGTGTGGATAAAACCGATTTTGGAAAAGGGGGGTGGTGATGGACAGAGTTTCTGAATGATGCAGAATACTCTTACCAAGTCAATAGATCATGGTTTTAATCCATCACCGTTTTTTAGCTCACTGCACCATCCCAGCTCAGAACCTGGCTATATGCAAATTAGTCTGTTCCTATCCCAGTGCATGATGGGAACAGGGCAAACCAAACTACCAAGCCAATTCTTATACTGGGAAGGAAACAAGCTTCCGGGGACCGGTTTCTGGCATCACAGCCTTCTTCGGCCCGGCTTGCTTGAATCCTGATGGTGCAATGAGCAAGGGACTCACGTCTGAGTATACCCTCCCACACATAGTGTGGATAAAACCGATTTTGGAAAAGGGGGGTGGTGATGGACAGAGTTTCTGAATGATGCAGCTTGCCCAGGTCACACAGGAGTCAGCAAAGGTGTACGTGTCCTTCAGACTCGTTTTGGCCTTAGTCATTGGCCTATGTGAGGGCAACCACAAAATGGCTGCCATATAGAAAATGGAACCCGAGGGTTTAGGACGGAATCCCTGATTTAATGGTGACTTCGCCGTCCAAATGTGACGAAAATTGGAGTATGTAGTGTACTCATCATTCTCGGTCTGCTGATACCAAAATCGTCATGATACGACGATGTTTATGACACAGGTCCAAAATTTTCAGTACCACAATACAGGATAATGCCTTGAGAACGGTAGAGCCCCCAGCTTGCTTTTCAAGAACTGTACCTTGTATAAGGTTTGCTTAAGTAGCCCTGGGGATTCCAGCCTGGAATAGTTTTGCAGCATCATCCCGCCATGATTGCATCGAGACAGGATGGCTTTATCCCCAAGCAGTGACTACAACTGTGTACTTGATTTAACCAGCTTTTTGAGCTCCAGGTGGCTAGCGGATAAGTCCCAATCATTGGTTAAGCCAAGATTACTCAGTGCCTGTATAACCTAGTCAGGGAACTAGGCCTTGCTTCTAGATCGGACCGGACTTAGTTTCCCAGGGAGCCATCTTTTGGCAATGTAAGGTTATGGTAGCGGATTGTCAAGGCTGCCTTATGTGTTATTGATTGTTTGACAATCTCGAACTCCAATCTATGTTGGGCAGGTGAGAAGTAGCAGGGTAGTTGTAAAGTATCCAGTAGTGTGCTATTCCACCCCATAAGAGCCTCAACAGGGAATACAGAAGCACTATGTTAAACCCATGTTGAGCTGCGATCATTAATAGTGTAACTGCAAAAGTGTTGACAGCGTTTCGACCCTATTAGAAATTAAAGGGTCTCTTCAGGACTGAGGATAACCTGGGGAACCTAACAGGAAGATATACAGGTCAGATCTGAAACATTATAAAGTAGCAAATGAATGGATGAAATGATAAGAGAAGGAACATACTGGCCTCTCATAGGATAACTAGAGCAAAAAAGGGAACAAGGTCCCTGTCTGGAATTGTATAAGTGCCACTACATGTGTGCATGAACATAGAAATAGTGCACTGTAGGGGCAGTGCCTGAGAGTCAGGAAAAAATCAAAAATCACTTGAATAAATATGGTAAGAGAGTTAAAACAGTACATCAATAAAATTACATGTGTCACTTCCCCATGGTAGTAACTATGCAAACTGCTTTGTAATAACAACCAGGCCTATGTAGTAAGAGCGCTAATTCAGCACTGTCTGATCGAGCATCACGGTTCATCAGGAAGTTAGTCAGCTTAGACGTTGACTCTAACAAAGGCATTTTGCACTAAGACTAAGCGTGGAGTGCGTAGCGTCCTCGCCAGTGGCCGCGGCGTAGCAAAGAGAACACATCCCGGGAAAGAAGGCGAAGGGAAAATTCCTAAAAGCAAACTGTCTAGGGACCATCGGTAAATTACACTCAAAGACCAAAGGGCACGGAACCATAGGTTGAATCTATCCATAATAAGAGATAAGTTTGATCTAAGACCCGATAAAATAATTAAAGTATTAATATTGTTGTTTGCTAAAACCATGTACCATATTCACTTTCTGACGTGTTCTTGCTGATAGTATGTCACTTGAGGTCAATGTGCACTTTACACTTTTACTTCTTTTTTATTGTTTTCCCACTTTTTGAATTGCTTAATGTGCAGAGAATATCATTGTAATAACTGAAAAATCAAACGTAGGCTAATATCTCTTGATTTACTTACAACAGTTATTTTGGAGCATTAATGAAAATTTAAGAAATGAGGGGCATATTACCAACAACTAGCGATAATTATCGCTATGTTGGCTTAGCGGCAATAATTTTATCGCCGTGTTGCGGCGATTTTTATCGCTTAGGAGCCTTGCTATTATCAAGGTTTATCTCCTAAGCGATAAAAATCGGCCGAAATGCATGAATATCGCTGTAAAGTCAGCGATATTCATGCATTACCGAGCTAATGCTCTTAGCAATGTTATCCACCTCCCATTGGATAACATGGCTAAGAACTGCTCAGGGCAGGTGTTAGCTTTCGGAGATATTCACGCTTAGCGCGAATATCTCCAAAAGTTGGTAATAGGAGATAGCGATGTTAGCGACTGTTTCCAGTCGCTAACATCTTGGCACGCCCACTTTGCATGTCATTAGTGATAAATATCTCTGACATGCACAGCGGGGCCCAAGATGGTCGCTATCTCTTACTAGCTGTCGCTAACTGGTGTTAGCGACAGCTAGGTAATAGGGAGATAATTTTATCTCCGCTTTCTTGACTTTTAAAGCCAAAAAGCGGAGATAAATCCCTTGATAATATGCCCCTGAGTTCCATGTGAACGTCTATGTAAGATATGACTTCTTTGCCTGGGCCTCAAGAGATATTTAGTGGGTGAGGCCAAAAACCTTTGACATTGTTCACTCCATGCTGATGCCCGGCACACTGCGACCTCCTACTATGAAACTTAGGGGCATATTAGCAAGCCTGTGCGATAAAATTATCGCGGCTTTATCGGCCGAAAACAGCCGATAAAGCGGCAATAATGGGCTTGATAATATGCTCTATGGAATTCCAATCGAAGCCCATGTTGGATGTCTTCACATCTAACATGGGCTTCGTTTGGAATTCCATAGAGCATATTATCAAGCCCATTATCGCCGCTTTATCGGCCGTTTTCGGCCGATAAAGCCGCGATAATTTTATCGCACAGGCTTGATAATATGCCCCTTAGTCCAGCAAATGGCGATTTTGTACTGTGGTGTAAAATAAGCTTTTCTCACTGTTCCCAGATGACTTGGTCTCCTCTCTAAAGTTTATCAGGTTTTGCGTTATCTCATATTATGTGTCTTCTTGTACCTTCCCTCACAGTGTTCAGCCTCACTCCATGTAATGAGAGAATATTGCAGAGTCATGGCCACTTGTGCTAGATTGTGATTTGTTTGGACATCCTACTCTTCATTAAAAGGCCAACCGTCTATGTTCCTCTAGCGGGAAGCATAACCATCCAGGGGCGGTTTGTGTCAATTAAGTTCTCCTTAAGACAATGAGTATTTTTTGTGTTTGTCATCACAATACCTTGACATATTAGAGGTTCCACCAAATCTTTAAAAGAAAATTCCCACAGTGGGGTTTGTTTTGGAAAAATAAAAAATAATGATCCCCACACTTTGGGAGATTTCTTGTTATTTTCTGTCCCTCATCGACAGGTTTTTCCAGGTGGTGACAGACAGCGCCCTACTCTGACAGGCTTTCAGGGAAAGCTGCACTAGTGATGAAGCAAATGGTTACCTCACAGTCTGCCCATCTCCTAATGAGATGGGTGGATGAGTGTTTAGCGATGGAATACCATGTCTGCCTGGGTCAGAGCAGACTGTAAGGCAATCAGGCAGTTCCCGAAGGGCTTTTCTGACATTGTGGATCAAAAATCAGCAAATGTGTCCAATCTGTCAAGACTATTACAGGGTCCTTGCCTAGGAGATTACCATTTATTTTGGGGGCCTTATGTCTATATGTGTCTCAGACACTGCCAGGACCAAGGGATTAGAAAAACATGGAAAAAGCTGCCCTAACACACCACCCTCGGTACCATTCTTCATCATTGGCCAGCCTCACTTGACAGAGAATCCTCTAATTGTGAGTGGGGCTCCTGAGTAAAACTTTTGGGAAGGAGTGAAGAGTGGGATCAAGTGTGAAAGGATAAAAATCTTAGTTTCCGTTCACTTATTGGAGGAAGGGCAATGAAATATTTAAAAACATATGGGCTATATGGAGTGAATATTGCCCCTGCATACAATAGGTCAATATGTTTCAGTTTTTTAATTGGTCCCGGAGTGGTGATGCTGGCTTTCATCAGGACCTAGATCCAAGTTTCGCTAGTCAGAATAGCTGTGAACTTTCATTCAATGACCAGCATGCAAACATAAAATATCCAATTGTATGCTCCTCTCAGATTAATTTTGCTTTTTCTACATGATTAATGAGGTTCTAAGCCTACGCTCGGAGTCACAATTTCATCAAAGGTTTCTTTTTTTTTCTTTTTTCTTTTCAAAGGTTTCATGCTGCCTCTTTACCTAGATCAGTTTCTGACTCCTCCCAATGTCAGTTGTGTGGGAGTCCCTTTGCCTGTTTGTGTGCCTCTTTTAAGGTTTGCTGGGCCGATTTTTACTGCTGATTTCCGACATTACTATAAACAGTGCCTACAGCAAGCACAAGTCCATGCAATCGCCCATACCTTGCAAAACACCTATACAGCGTCTTTACAAGTACAACATTGCCCCAATTGCAAACATGGACCTCTTTTTTAGCTATTAACTTCACTAATGGGGGACACCTTTTTTTGGGAGGGGAGGGGGTGACCTATTTTCTGTCCTAGTTCGACACTGCTGTCTGTCAAACTCAAAATCGGACCAAAAGTGTCTGCCAACCTGTTTTAGAATACATAAACACATTGTGTACACAGGGAAAATAAATTCCAACATGTTAAAGCCCGGTGGCGGTGGGATGTCTTCTCTGAAAGTAGCAGGGGGGTTGCACTCCTTCATCCTCATCCCATTTGACCCTGTTCTTAGGTATATCCTAGCTTTATCCATCAGGACCTTTTTGTTATGAGATGCCCTGCTGTGAGCTGGGTTCTCACTGTTTTTACTTGATCAGCTTGAGAACACTAGTCCCCAGAGCGCGCCTTTAATTTTAATCCCTGGCAAAATCGATAGATCCTTCCTGTACATCAGTGACGTCCACTAATGAAAAAGGGCACACAGCTCCAGGAAACGCAGCCAGGGCCGTCTGCAATGAGCTGCTTCAAAAGATAACCTGAGAAAGCGAAGAAAAAAACAATTTGTCGATTTGATTGAAAGAATGCTGTCTTTTCAAACTCTTTTTCGGAGTGTTTTTGGCTTTGATGCAAAAGTACGCGCACAACACAAGTTAATTCCATGCCCGAGAAAGTAACTGTTTCACAAGAAAACGTATTGCTTGAAGGAAGTGTGCTAAAATACGGGTTGTGTGTCAGCACAACGCGGGCTATTACCACGCGTGCCATTACAACGCTGTTTTTACAACGCAAGTCGTTACAACGACTTGCGCTGTGAGCGCTGGATAGTGGAATAGTTTAATAGTTTAATTTTCTATTCCATCTCCAGCCCACGTTGCAGTAGGGAAGGTGTTGGAATAGAAAATTAAACTATTCCTTGTCCAACGGCGCCCTCCAGCGCAAGTCGTTGAAACGACTTGCGTTGTAAAAGCAGCGTCGTAATGGCAGCGCGTGGTAATGCCCGCGTTGTAAAGGCTGTCCCCCAAAATACGCATTCACACAGGCAATCCTAAAAGGCAAAGTGTGCATTCGATGTTAGTGCCACAACTCGATGAATAACAGATTGCTGTTAATGATTTACTACCATTGCTGAGGGAGAAGAAGGACTGACTTGAGGCTTCGCGCTCCTGAATCATGGTATCTTTTAGCACATGTTTTATAGACTCACACACAGTATTCACACACAGGAACTCTCTTTCTCCAAACCACTGTACAGAACGTTGTCACTGTTACTAGCAGCATGCAGCATAGAGAACCAAATTATGTGGCAAGAGCATGTAAATGATGCTGCAAAAACACAAATTATGTGTCACATTCTCGGACTGAGTTGGCAGGGTATACCCAGACGTGGGTTCCTTGCTCACTTTGCCACTGGATTCAAGCTAGCATGGCTGATGAGGGGTGTTACCCCAAAGCCAGTTTCAGAATAATCGTTTCCGGTCCAGGAAAGACATCGCTTGGCAGTCCGGGATGGACTGTTCCCATGAGGCACAGGGTCATGACTGATTTGCCGAAAGCTGTGCCTGGACTGGGGTGGCGAAGTGAGCTAAAGAATGATGATGGATTCAACCCATATCTGTGACTGGGGTGAGTGTATGAAAAGTTTCAGCACTCTGTCCATTATCTCCTTGTGTTTGCTTTGTTCACCTGAAGTTGGCAGGGTATGGCCAAACATAGGTCCCTTGCTCACTTTGCCACTGGATTCAAGCCAGCCTGGCTGATGAGGGGTGTTACCCCAAAACCGGTCCCAGGATGCTTGTTTCCGGTCCAGGGAAGACCTGACTTGGCAGTTCAGTCTGGACTGTTCCCATGAGGCACGGGGTCAAGACTGATTTGCATATGGCTGCGTCTGAACTGGGGTGGCAAAGTAAGCTAAATAATGATGATGGATTCAACATAGATCTGTGACTGGGGGTGAGTGTCTGAAAAGTTTCAGCGCTCCATCCATCATCTCCTTGTGATTCCTACATTCTCGGACGGCATTACATTTATGTGTTTTAGTTGTTTTGTGAGATCTGAAAATTATGCTATGTGGCAAATTATGTTGCAAATGTGGTAAACACCATAATTCAGGGAAAACATATTCATGAAATAAAAACAAAACATAAACTTATTCCAAGTGTGCCTTTTTTCAAGATAACTTCCCCAAAATAAACCTATAATATAAAAACTTGTGTAATGTGGTCCTGTGTAAGGCCATTTTAGGGTTCCGGTCACATTTCAAATTATTTTTCCTTTGGCATTGTGGTTTATTCATTTTTCACATATTACACAGTTACTGGTTATGTATTCTCTATAAGGCAGTGTCATAAAAACCCTATGGAAACAGGTTTGATGGGGAAATATTGAAGAGTCCCTGCGAATATTGGTTTCATATTTATATTGATACCTCTCAACTACTCTAACTCCCTGGGTGCTATTGAATAAGTTGTATGAAATCCACGTAATTTGCATTATGTAAAATTTCAGGAAAATTACACACAGTTATGTGAAAGGCAAAACGGTTATAAATGTTAGCACGGAATGTATCCTCGAACCCCTTACGGGCACAAAAGATGAATTTGTGCTAAAAAATAGAGCAAACACCAGTATCTCGTGTTGTGGGCATTTGTGTTGTTCTCACACACTTACAAAAGATTTTTGCTGAGAATTGTTCATAATTACACAATGGAATGCGAAGTAACTGAAATTACACAACTTTATGCCAGCGTAATGGTAATTTCACCTGGGCCTATTATTGACGACAAAAGAGGACTTGTATTACACTTTTTGCCTTATTGCAAGGCTGATGCTCCACACAGCAGTACTGATTTGGTTATGGTGACAAGCCACTGATCAAGGCAACAAGCCTGCTCTGAGAAACCAGGGCTTTCTGCAGTGTGCTATCCCTTTTTGCCCCCATTTTGACTACCAGATGGTGGTTTTCTGACTCTCATTATGCCCTGGGGTCTGCTAACCAGACCCAGTGCCTGTGCTCTATGTAAATGTTATTTGGTAATTAGGTGTGATTACAATTGGAATGAGAACCTACCTGTAAGCCCCAAGTATATGGTGGGCATGTAGGCTCAGCCAGATTTAAGCCATTTAAGTGTGCACTATTGTATTACCTGCTTTGCAGGCTGATTTTAAGATTAAATCACCTGAAAATTCAACTTTACAATTAAAGGTAATTCCAAAGTTTTAAACTAACTTATTTTTACATTTGTTATTCCTAAGGTCTCCTCTAGGTGTCCCAGTGGTAGGGTACCTTGCAACTATAAGCAGGGACATTATATAATATGTTTGCATGCGCTGGTGTGGGAAAAACTGCCAATTTTGTTTTTTCCCAGTCTAGCACATTGGCTCCATAGTCTAACATAGGAATACTTTAATTACGTATAACTATTGATAGGAGCAAGCTGAAACTATACTTTAAAGTATACAAATGATAGTTAGACTTTATCCAACAACTTGAAAAGGTATGATTATTATAACACAGAAAAGAAGTTATAGAACCTGCTTGTTCTGATGTACTAAAATCCAGTTTTCTTGCAGCCTCTCTTGATTGCACAGCCGTTGATAGGCTGAGCCAAACTGATCTGTTGAGGTGTGAAGTGGCCTGCATAGAGACCAAGGACATCTGGTGGAAGGAGATCCACAGCTGCAGAGCAATAGGCAGAAAGTGGGCTGGGTTGCCAAACTGGTCTTCAAAGAGGGAATGACAGTTAGGTCAGGAAACAGGTTCACCCCCACTTCCTGTACCCCAACCCCATACAGGAGCAGCAGTAATTCAATTAGCAGAGGGACTGGAAGGTGAGTGTTAGAGAACCTTAGCCACGCCAGTGGTTTGGAGAGAGTTTCTCCATTTCGGATTTTAAAGGAATAGTGCTTTCTGGGACAATAATATGCCAAACTTTGGAGGAAGTGGTAAACCTGAGGGTGAAACCCTGCACCCCATTGGTCAGAGGTGATCAACTGTTTGTCACCCAAAAACACTGGATAAATATGCGAGAGCTGCATAGCAACTCAGTTCCCTGCCTGAAAATACAAGAAAAAGAAGGACTGCCCTGCTGGAACTGTGGCCTAAACCAAGAGGACTGCACTCTGAACAACTGCACCAGTTGCACACTGTGGGAGCTACAGCCTTAAGGACTTTGCATTCCTTTAAAACGTGAAAGAGTGAACTCTCTGAGATCAACAAGTTAAAAGAGCTCTACCTACAGCATCTCCCCCAAGAAACAATTAGCTAAACACCTTCAGTTGGACTTTAAAGGATTTGGCCAGGTCCAGGAGCGACTAAGAGCTTCTAGAACCTTGGATTGGTGTTGTGGACACTTTGGAACTCCAATAGAACCTTCTGGAAGAAGATCCTTCTGGAAGATGATCCAGAAGTTTGGAGAAAATTGGAGAATTTTTGGTAAAAAGCTCCATAAGGTGACCAACCTTTCAACGAGAGTCAAGCCCACAATGTCAAACTGCTACAGGACCTGAGAATTAAGTTTGCCTAGCTGAAGCTCCGGAGCTTTTGGTCATCAATGAGACTTCCAGGAATTGACTGAGGCATCGCGCTGAGTCAAGCCACCGCTGTTTGCTTGAAACCTGGCCTGATGAGGAGCCTTGTTCAACGTCAGGAGAAAAAGCTCCAAAAAAGTGACTAAATGTATCCGACCAATGCTCTATCACAGTCAGCCAGAAACTTTGATTTTGTCCTAGTCAAGCGCGACCAGATATCCCAAAGTGGAGCTTTTGGCTTTTAGAATTTATTCTAGTATTTATTCTTTCATAATTTATATCTTGGTTCCCCACATTGGATTTTTTTCATTTTGGTGTAATTTCAATCATTAAAACATTATCTATTTTTATAACTTGGTGTTGGATTTTTAATGTTTCTTCTTTAATGTATTTGTATTTTTGAATGCTTTACACACCTGTCTCCTAAGTTAAGCCTGCCTGCTCGCAGCCAGCTACCAAGTGCTGAGCAAGGGTACAATATATTGAGACCTTGACTGGACCTTATACTTATACTTTGATTGTGGCCTTATTATAGTGGTAGGTACCTACCTACACCTGCCAATAAACCACATTTCAACATATGTTTATTATGAAAAGTTATGAATCAGGCAATAGATATGACTTAGTTATTGTAATCATAATGAATGTTTCCAATTATAAAGGATATTCCTGGGGTTCACTTCAAGGTGTTTTTATCATTTGTCTGGATGCCTGCAGTAAATCCAGCAAACACTTACATTAGAACTCCCAGCAATATCCGTTGAGGTGGCATTTACCTACTGAGGTGTGTGGAACCGCCAATGATTAATCATCCCACAATAAGGTGTGAGTGAGGCGTCTTCACCACAATCTTTTGGATTTTTTTAGGTCTTTTAAGGTACTATGGGTTGCAAGTAACCTCAGCGTCCAATGCGTGTTCTTTTTTTTAATAGGGAGTGTGTGCCCTTTTAATAGGCAGTGTATGCTCTTGTCCTTTTTTCCCTCTCTCTTTTGTGTGATTGAATGTACACAGATGCCACAAAAAGGTTCAGGAGGTACACACTTGTAGGCACATATACCAGGCCTCTTCCCTTTACTCTGTTTTCCTTGAACTCTGAATAGTTACCAAAAAACTCTGCCGCGCTATGCCGAGTTCTGCAAGTGGTGGAGTGCGTTTGGTCACGCCTGTCACATTGATTTTCAGTGCCATGTGTTATATTATATATTTGCACACTGGTGGACTTCTTTCTTCCCCATTTCTCCTACTATGCCTTCTTCTCTCTCCTCCCCTGTTCTCCTTCCTTCCATCTCCTTCACTCTTCTGTGTTCATCGCTCTTGTCTTTTTCACAATGCTTACTATCTATTTTTCACTCCCTTTTGATATTCCTTCCCTGCAAACCTCCTCCATAGAAACGACTAACCTTTTGGCTTTAGTACCACTGTTTGTTAAGCACTGTTTCTGCTTCTTCCTTTGCAAATGCATATGATCTAGTTTATTTGAATTCTTTTCTTTCTAATTTCCTCATAGTCATTTTGCCATCTATGAAAGGTTTTGGTGAGTGCGCTGTATATATTTCACCGATATATAAAGCAAAATATGCTAAAATATGTCACTGAAGGAAATTAACGTAATACAAGTCACCTTTAAAATCCTTACAGAGTCTACCAAAAAATATGAAAGGATTCCTTATTTTTTATTTTGTTTATTTTTGGGAAGAAATTTTATTTTTACATTCAGCTGAATGTGTTATTCTAACATTTATATTCTGTACTCGCAGAGGGGGTATCCCTAGTCCTTTGGCAGCGAGGGGCCAATCATTGCTGGCTCTTCTGACAGGATTTTAAGATCTTAATGGAGACCTGGCAAATTCAGGGCATCGACCGCTTAGTGAGCGCACAACAGATGGTTTCTCAATTTTAGCCACGGGCACCTTGCCGAATGACATGACTAAATAGGAAAGGAATCCCTGTAGTATTGCATTTCTTGTTCCAATTGAGCAGGGAGGCTGAAAGGCAGGAACATTTTTAATAACCTTTCTTTGACAAGCCTAAAGCCATTGTAATGCTGAAACCTGTCTCAGATATATTGCCAGGAGAAAAGGGCCAGGGAGGGCGCCAGCCGCTGCTCAGTGTATCTCCAAGCGCAATGTATTTTATGGCGAAATCCTATTAATATTTACTCTCTATTTATGAAAGAAAAAAACCTTCTGCGGCCGTGACCTTCCAATCCTCGTCACCGTCAAATGTGTGGTGCACACGTGCGAACCCAGGAGTCTTGTTCCTGGAAAGAGTTGTGTTTCCTGTCAGGGAAATAAATCAACTGAATTAATAATAAAAACAAGGATAGGGTGGTGGGATGAATGATGGAAAATACGCTTAAATTGGTATTTTGAAGTTTTGGCAAACGTTATATTCCGGCTGGCACTTTGCTAGCAAATAAACATAGACCTTTCCAAATAAAAATACACCTTTTAAAACGATTGCTCATACATTGCTTTGTTATTTTGATTCTCCTGACTTTGCGGCCGGCCCCTGTGGTTGTAGGCCAGCGCTTGTACTTATATGTGTCTTTCAATAAAGGTTTTTTAAAAAAAAAAAAAAAATAAAAAAAAAAGATTGCTCTTGTAATAAAGGATTTTTTCTATAATCATATAGGGGCTTATTCACAGGCCCCTTGCGCCACTTTTGCGTCATTTTTAACATGGGAAATGTGACATACGGATGGCACAACAGGATTGTAAATCAGCCCCATAGAAGGGGATTTCAAGCTTATTAGAAAGCAGATCGGAGACGTCATTCATTGTCTTTATGTTGTCTAAAAAAAAAAAGGCCTAAGGGGCTTATTTATGAGATTTTGGGCATGACAGCGTAGCTAGGGACGTGGCTGGGCTGCCCTGTGGCAATGTAAAAGGGTTGGAATGCACCGTATATAAGCAATTTAGGGTATTCCTATTCTTTCTCCCTGGGCTGGCACCATTTCCGCAGTCTAGCGCCATCCTAGGCACCCTTGCACCATGGTGTTTCATTCAGGATTGTTTTTATGTAGTAAAGGGCACCTTCCTGCTCAAAAACAATCCTAAGAGGTGGTTTCCTCTTTCGATTTGTGCTTCAGAATCCAGAAAATCGATGAAAAATATGCATTATTCTCCTTGTCACACCTCAACTCGGGAGGCATATGAATATGAAGCTTCCCCAGGTTTACATCACTTTGTAAACCTGGAGCAGCATCAAATTCCATGAGTGTTGCATGGAAAACCCACAGCAACGCCCATGGAACGCCTCCTGGGCGCACAGTATGGTGGCGAATCGGTTTGAGCTGCGCCGCCTTAGTCATTATTTATGAGGCCACTCAAAGCCATGCAGGGTGGCTTTGCGTTGCTTTATAAATCTAAATGAGAGCTCTGCATCATGCATCTACCACTTACGTGGTGCAAAAGCGACGCAGGGCTCTTATAAATAAGCTCCTTAGTGTTGCTGTCTTTTCCCTAATTTGCCGATCTCAGGGATGATTTCCTCGACGAAAATCATCCCTGAGATCGGCAAACCGCTGTTTGCGTTGAAGAAAAATAGGAGTATTGGTCAACAAATTGCTCCGACTAGAAGCATTACAAAAAAGGAAACACAGAGCACACTCTTCAACATTGGACCAGTGAAAGGACATCATAAGTGCGGTACATGCTCAGTATGTAGTCTCACGATTGAAGGCAGCCACTTCACGGATGGCAAAAAACATTGGCGACACGAAGACTTTACGAATTGCAAGACCAAGTATGCAGTCTACGCCATCACATGCCCCTGCGCCAAGGTCTACATTGGCAAAACCACCCAGGAAGTGCGTCAGCACATAATTCAACACAGATCGAGGATAAATAACAAAGTACTGACAGCACCACTGGTGTCCCACTTTTTGAAGAAGGCACACTCGGTCAATGACCTGAAATGGACAATTCTTGCAAGTATAAAAAATACCCCAGGAGCGGGTGGCGACCCTGATGTACGGTTGGCACAAAAGGAGGCGTACCTCATCCTGAAGTTCAACACTGCTATGGAGGGATTAAATGATTTGAATGAATTCAGCAACCTATAATGGTCTATCTGTCTGCCACGTGCCCTTGCTGCCACCCGTTACTGCTCGTGTGACGATGGAAGACCACATTGTTATGTGGATCAGAAAAAAGAATCTTTAGCTGCTGGACCAATGCGCTAATAGATTCATCCTTGCCCCAAATAAATGCCTCTTCCATCTCTCAAAACTTTTTGCCACTGATGCGAGATGTCGTGAGAACTACGTCTCCCATGATGCACCGCGCCGGGCGTGGGTATAAATACCATTAGACATGCCCCCTCCAGCTACTAACGGTCTGTTTACTCGGAGTTGGTTGCCTATCTTCTACGTTCTTGAACTGCCACAGAGAAGTAAGTCCACATACAATGTCTTTGCATTCCTTCATACTAGAAAGAAGGGGATTGTAACGTTTCACTAAAATGCTCGTTCTCTGCCCTAACAGCGCACGAGTTCAGGCGGCAGCCGCCGCTTGTTCAAGCGTCTATGGAGGGACTCATGCCCGTTCTATGAAGGTATGACCCGATCTAGTATGAATTTCGTCTACCATATTCACACAATTGATGTGGTTTACTGATAGGAATTCCCCGTTTTTTCAGCTTTTTCTGATCGGAAAATTGTATAACTCACGTGTGCCGGCACCCCTCCCAGTGATTGTTTTGGGCGCATCATTGAGGTATGTTTTGGATGCGGCAGTCCACCCGCTTAATATGAGAGACATTGTGGAGGCATGATTTTAATGTAGATCTATACCTTGTTTTGATTGCAGGGAAGTGATTCAACCCCCCAGCCAATAAGGTACTTTGAATTTTTATATGTGTGAGTCTCAGCGAGAAGCTTTTTGGGATCAGTCTTTCTCTGATACAATGTTTGTAATTATTTTGTAGTGACAACGACCCCCCAATCCATGTCCTGATGAGAACCCTTTAAACACACACGGGTTCGAAACGCGTCGACGTTCTTCCCTGCAAGATACCAATGTCCGAAGGCGCAATAGGAATGTAATTTATGCATGTGTAAATCGCGAATTGGCCTCCATGTAATTCCTATTGTTGTAGCACTAGATGTAGAAATGCACTTGGTATTTTCTTGCAGACGCTAAACAAGTAGGCCAGTGTTTCATACTGCTAGACCACTTGTTTGTTTTATATCTAGGATTGGTGCCTCATAGACTACTTAATTGTAGGCATATCACAGTTGTCCAGGAAATGTTTTTTTGTTTTGGATTTCATTGATTGAAAATTCCATTTATTTGTATTATTGTGTTCATCTATGTAATGTATTGTTGGTTTAATTTGTTGAATGTCTTGTTGTGTCTTTTGACGCTTCAAAAAACTTTTTTCTAAAAAACTTTTTATAAAATAAAAAAAGTAATTTCAGACACACGTCTGTCCATCCTGGTAATTCATGGTACTAGGCTTTGTATTAATATCCCAACACAAGCTGTCCGGCCATTTTGTTTGTTTACTTAATTGAGAGTGGTCCAGGCCGGATGGTGACAGGACCCAAGTCTTCCCAGTCCCTTAAATCTGAAAATTAGCAGATGTAAAAAAGCTCTGTTAACCGTGGTTAGCGCTGCTTTTTTTGTCTCTAACAGTGTTAGCGTGAAGCTTGATAGTAGGAGAAATGTATTATTTTGCACTGGAACGCCCACTTTGCATCTCATTAGAGACGCAAAGGGAAGCGTAGTGAAAAAGGGTGCTAACATGTGATTTTCCATGTTAGCACCCTGTTGATAGGGCGATATTTTTATCTCCGCTTCTTTGGCTTTTAAAGCCAAAAAAGCGGTGATAAAGCCCTTGTTAATATGCCCCAAAGTTACTTGTTTAACAACCAGGGGGCATATTACCAAGCAATAGCGATAATTATCGCTATTGCTTGGTTAGAGACAAAAATTTACCGCTGAGCTGCGGCGATTTTTATTGCAGATACACCTTGGTATTACCAAGGTTTATCGCAAATGCGATAAAAAACAGCCGCAATGCATGAATATTGTTGAAAAGTCAGCGATATTCATGCATTACCGAGCTAATGCTCTTAGCCATGTTATCCACCTCCCATTGGATAACATGGCTAAGAACTGCTCAGGGCAGGTGTTAGCTTTTGGAGATATTCGCGCTTAGCGTGAATATCTCCAAAAGTTGGTAATAGGAGATAGCGATGTTAGCGACTGTTTCCAGTCGCTAACATCTTGGCACGCCCACTTTGCATGTCATTAGTGATAAATATCACTGACATGCAAAGCGGGGCCCAATATGGTCGCTATCTCCTACCAGCTGTCGCTAACTGGTGTTAGCGACAGCTAGGTAATAGGAAAATAATTTTATCTCCGCTTTCTTGGCTTTTAAAGCCAAAAAAGCGGAGATAAACCCCCTTGATAATATGCCCCCTGATGTATTAGTAGAATTGGAGCCTGGGATCCTATTAGGTTATCTATTTACAATAACTAATCTGCAGGCAATGAATTGTGAAAGAACAGACCGGTGACGTGTTAGACAGCAGAACTCTGTGAATATCAGCAAGAAAGATGGTCCACAATAAATAAAACCGGACCAAACCCTTTAGTTGCAGCTATTACATATTAACACTTTTAGATTAATTTTAATTAAGCCTTTTTCCCAGTTTCAACTTTGAACCCATCTTGATTTGCAGGATCATATCGCATCAAGTCCCCCTTCTAAAATCTGAATGGAGAAATTTGCGGTAATGGAATAGAAATTAAAAAAATAAAATCTTGTGCATTTAATGGGAACGTTTTTGACAACTCTGGTGGCCTTAGGTATCAATTTCACTTCTGATAGCATGGGAGATGATGATGGTGTTTGCACTGTGCAATCTCAGCGCAAACAACACACTCCACTATGTCCTCAGGAAGGACGTATAACTCAACTGAGGCTAAAATCATGATTTCAGTAATATATCAGTGATAGTGAAGAAGATTCTAACCCACTGTAATGACAGAGAGGAGTAGGATTGCAATCAACGAAGGTTGATTCATAAATTAGTTTCAATCTGAAACTGAATCAGTTTAATGATAAATCACTAATCACCTGAATACAGTATGCGTTAATACAATCTAGCCAAGTCAAAACAGCAGTTGCAAGACCAGGTTATTAAGAGACAGCATATACAAAGTTAGACACATTCCCAATTATCAGGGTGCATGATATTTAAAAAGCAACTTATAATGTTTAATTTCAGTTTGGGAGCCGCTAGAAAATGATTTAGGGACTCATTGTAACATTCATTTAAAATCCAACTTGGTGGTAAAGTTAGATTTTCGATTACACTTTTGAGAATGGCACTTTTAGAAAGTTAACATTTTCCTGCGTTTGCCATATACACCTTTTTGCCAGAGTCCAGTGCCATCTGACTGTTCAATGGCTAGTCTGTGGCAAGATATGGGTTGCTTACAGACAGTAGACAAAAGGCTTGATGTGGAGAGGTGTATTTCGTCCTTGAGTAGGATGGCCTGAGAGGCTGTTCCCAGCCCCTGCTGCCTGCCAAAGGCTGCCTACTCTGTCACTGGCAGAGGTAGTTTACACTTTGGCCTGCCTTCCTATTCAGCTTGGCTTCAGACCCAGTGGGAGGCGGGAGCTGGTCTGGAACTGGTTTTAAGGGACAGAGAGGGTTTGCCCATTATCCTAGCCACATCTCTGGGTGGGCACAGGGACGTCCGACCAGGGCAAGAAGGGATCGGCTGTGTTGGATTTAGGTAGACAGGGGCACTGTGGGATAACCCACACTAAAACACATCGGAAGAGCTGCAAAAACTAAATTGGGTACGGTCAGCCCTAGGAACATTTAATCCATTGGTTACGGAGTAGCCATGAGTGTCCCCTACCCACAGGCTGGGACCTGGGCCAGAAATGCAGCATTAACAGTATCTTCCTCTGAAGACTGCTGCCTTGCTCCTTTGCTGCTTTTTTGACTTCTATCCCAGAGACTAATGGCCTTATTATGACTACAGCGGTCCATTTGACCGATTTAGTCACGGTGGCAGTCCGTGGACTTTCAGACTGGTTGTCCACCCCCATATTTTGACTGTGGCCGTCAGACCAGCACAGAACCAAGCCAAAGATCTGCGAACCCTTGCGGTCTTGCAGTGGTGTGAGGCTTGTAATAAGCTGGTGGTGCCCTGTAGCACCACCAAGCATATTACTAGCTTCCTCACTACCACAGTTTTCATGGCTGTGCGACCCATCGTTGCCTTTGCACCAGGGGTTGCATGCAGGAGAGACACATGGTGTGCCCCCCTGTCTGTATGCACCCCCAGTTCCTGCAGGGCAGGGCATGGCATTGACAGTCCATGTCCTGCGGAACGTGCACTAGCATTCCCATTGTGGTGCCTTGCTAAGGCTCACATGTGAGCCTTAGCACTGAGCCACTGTGGGCCAGCCTCAGCTTGACTGCCAACCTGGAATCCAGCGGGAGGTCACAATATGGGCTTTGTGGTGTTGTGGCGGGGCGCTGGCATGGTAGCCAGCTCCAAGACCCCCAAACTTATAATAAGGGCCTTAGTCGAAAAATAAAACTTTTGAGTGTAGTGAAACTAGTGCCTTTATCCATCCCACGCTCCTTCGCGGTTGGCCTTAAACCATATCTTTGGCCCAGTCAAGCTCAGCAAGATGACTGCGGTAGATGCTTAATGTTTTTGTTGCTTTTTTAAACCTTATCCTTTCAAATCCATAACTACAGTTCTATTGATTGGATTTTAGTTGTTTTTTTGTATTTCTATTTCTTTAAATATTTTCTGTATTTCTAAATTGGTTTGAGATTTTTATTATGTTTTAATTTCACTTGATCACTGTTTGATAACTCAATAAATACTTTACACTTTGTCTCTTAGTTAAGCCTGACTGCTTTTGTTCCAAGCTACCAGAATGTGAAGCACTGGTTTATTATGTGACTTTTGTGTTTCATCCTGACAAGGATTACGATTAATATTTGAGGTGGAATCTTACCCCACCCAACTAACACAATTATATCCAACATGCATGTTAGAAATCATCAATGATGAATCGCATCATTGCCCAGATGCAAACAATAAGCACCTACTTGCTTTGAGGAGAGTGAAGTACACGCAGAAATATCTTATTGTGATACATCAGAAGTAATCCAATGTCTGTATATTGATTCCTCAATTCTGAATTAATGTACCTGCTTTACATGCTGCTTGGGACTACAACTTATCCGACAAATTGATGTGTCCGATAATTTGTAGTCACCCATGAGCCTGGTGATCACATATCCTGGGTTTAGAAGTATCCTGCATTATTTTGACTATTTTTTCAACGGAATCAATCTTTAATGAAAGTAAATGTGGATCTGATGTGAGGTTATGACATTGTTTCAGAAACCACTAGGCCCTGCCTGTGATATCTGAGCATGAAGAAATCTCATCGGCCCTGATTCTATTTTCTCTGCATGCTGTGGTCAACTAGGTGCATTAATAGCCTAGCCAACCCACTGTTTACATTCCCACTACAAACGCTCATAAAGATTATGCAAAGAAAATATATCCATGTCTGTATGCCCATAAACTTTATTGTCCTCTATTGTAAACATGTATTTCAAAGAAACTTTGAGTGTTTCCTCCATCTGTGCATAAGTGGAATCATGAGTGTCAGGGGTAAAGAATATGGGGTAAAGAAAAGAAATCACGTTCCCTTTGATCCCTCCTGGCATCACTAAATTTCCCCGTTGTTCCAACTTTAGCATATTAATGACCACATCATTTTTTTTTTACCCCTCCGCTGCACTGAACGTTCCGCGCTGGTGCGGAGCGTTCTATTGCGCGGGCGGGGCCGCGACGTTCAGCGGACGTGCGCAGCACTACCGAGGTACTGTACGCAACATCCGCTGAACGTGCGCAGCATTAAAGGGGTTAATTGTTAATGGGTGGGACACAATAAGCTGAGGACAGTGTTCAGAGAAAAATAGAAATTAAAAGCTAGCATAAAATTAGATTATTGAAAAGGAAAATGAGCATTAAAATAGATTCATGGGTTTAGGGTTTGGGCAAAGGGTTAGGGTTTGGGCAAAGGATGGTGTTGTGGAGAAAATTAGGGTTAGGTTCAGGGTGTTCTAAGCCTTACATTTTATAGTAAAGTGTGGAGTGAAGGATGAAGTGATGTATGCTTTACTGTCTAAAGATAGGAAAAGGGAGTTATGTTTGGTATTGAGGTACGAGTTGGAATTGAGAAAGGAGTTGCTTATGGTTGAGCTAACTTTAAAAGTTGGTTTAGGGTTAGAGTAGAAGATGTGGTAAGGAACAGTGTTATGGTTAGAGTTGGAGTGATGGTTAGGGTCAGTGTTAAGGGAAATTAGGTTTAGAGATTGTCTTAAAGTAATGGCAGGTCTACGTGGTAGTATAAAAGATGGTGTGTGGGAGAGGGGTTGATTCAGTATATGGTAGCATTTCTGTCGGAGCCTAGTAAGCCTTTTCTTTGACTGTAACCCCTGGCTTATAAGAGACCTGCTCACTGTTAGTATATTGTTGCGTCCATGATGCTGATACTTTTTAGACTTCATAAACAGATTGTTTTACTTTCTTACTAATGAAAAAATGTTTTATGTCGCTGTGGCAGGACCTGATATTAATCTGGTGTGCCAGTTTTTCTGGTAGTTACAGGTGGTGATCACTGGTTCTAAGTTTTGGAGACCAAGGCACATTTCCCATCAGCACATTTTGACCCAGCACAAATGTGAGAAAAGCAGCAAAGAATAAACAAGCATTGGCATAGCCAATAGATTTCGCCTTTGGGACCTTAGAAGTGTTTAGCCATGCAACACTTGATGTAGTTGCACCAAGGATATTGTGCTGGATAACTAAACACTTATAAGTTCCCAAAGGCGTGCAGGGGTCAGTTTAAAAAAAAAGGACTGTCGCTCACTGGCAGGTTTTACCTGGCAGTCACAGAGAGCAAGAAAAAGCCATCTGACTGCCAACTCTAAATCTGGGGAGCAGTCAGATGGCTAACCTCCGGTGGCTCATACCCCATTGGGCTGTCGAAGGAGTATGCTGGCAATGGAGCTGGAGTCGGCTTTGTTATCACCATACTTAAGGTCTGCCCACCTCGGGCAGGTGAACTGTGAGTTTGGGGGAGTGGGTGCTCTGTCACTGCTGAAGGGAGTGCCCTTGCCACCAAATTCTAAATGCCCTCCTTAATGATAACACAAATGGTATGAAGAAAGTTCCCACAAAATGCCACTTTTTTGAGGGACAGCCTATTCAAGCAATGGTAAGCCATGAAAAACACATGCAAGCCAATGTCTGAATTGTTGTGCCCCAAAGCCTGTCCTTTTTCTGCATTTTTTATTTGTACTTTCTTGAAGAACTGATGAAGTGGGGTCTCCTAGACAGCTAACACTGTCTGCAGCCATGGCTATGAATGAAGGTCTGCCTGCCCTTCAGTTGTGAAAAGAAGGGTTGTAAAGAGTCTCAGGATATGGGACGAGGTGAAATTCTAATAATAAGACACACAAGTTATCTTGTTATTATCGTTATGCTATGATGCCATCTCCGAGGCATTAAGTGGGATGAAATAACTGGAGGGAGGGGGGTCTCTCAAAGGGGCATGGTGAATGTAATTAGGGGTGTAGCTTAAAAACACATCAATTAAAAAATTGTGCTTAGCATAGAGCTTCACCCGACTGATATTTTGCTGCTTCTCTTCTCTCATTGCACCCAGATATATAATACAACAACTTATATTACACCTATAGCAAGCCAGGACTATTGGCTTTGTGAGACTAAGGGACAAGGAACTGGGGGACAGGAACTAGCTGTGAGGAGAGCCGCCTTGGCAGGAAGGATGAAAGGAGGGGAGCTTGGGGTGTAAGAAGATGAGATAGGGTAAGTAGACAGGAGATGGTAGGGATTGAGCAGAGGAGCTTGGAAAGAGCAGTGATGGCCGGCTCAATGAGGGAAGAAACTGGACTGGGTATGAGAAGAAGGGGAGCTCGCCACAAAGGGAGGGGAAGCTGGGGTAGAAGCAAAGAACAAAGAGTCGGGTGAGAGGAGAGGGTAGTGAGGAGGGAAAGGACCAAGGGTGCCTGGGAGGTAAAGGACCAATGGCAGTGAGAGATGGAACACAGGACAAAGAGGGCAAGAGCAGAGTGAACCGGCGCTGAGAGGAAGGGGTAAGTGGTGTTGTAAGTGAGAAGAGCAGAAAGAAGGAGGAAAAGGTAGTTAAGAACCTAGGGGTCAGAATTGATCACAAACTCACACATAACACACATGGCCACACCACCGCAGGTTCCTGCTACTATGTTCTTGGCCTCCTGCGTAGGATTTTTCCACTCTTACCCTCCTCTACAAAAAACACTCATGCAAGCCCTAATATTGAGTAGGCTTGACTATTGTAATGCCCTCCTGTTTTCGGCCAACGAAAGTGCCATTAATAAACTCCAGGTAGTGCAGAATACTGCTGCCCGACTCACCAACAATGCCCTATCTAGAACACCCTCTGGACCCCTACTCAATCAACTTCACTGGCTCCCCATAAAGAAAAGGGTCAAGTCAAAATAGGCTGTATTATTCACAAAGCCCGTAATGGCAAGGGCCCCATGTATCTCACCAACAAGCTCTCCTCCTATGTCCCGGTACAAACTCTCAGGACTAGCACCAAACATTTGCTCACCATTCCCAGAATCAAAAAGGCTCGCAGTGGTGGCAAGGCATTTTCTTATCTTGCCCACCGTTTCTGGAATAGCCTGCCTCCTCAGTTACGCTCATGACACAATCTGATTCAATTTAGAAAGATGTTAAAAACCCACCTCTTCTAAATTTCTTCCCTCCTGTTCTGATATTCCTCCGTCCCCAGCGCCGAGATACCCTCATGGGTGATTCAGCGCTATACAAATCAATAAATATCAAATATCAAATATCAAATAAATATCAATAAATATCAAAAGGAACTCAAACAAAGAGACGATAGGGATGAATGCGTACAGAAACATGAGAGAAGGAGGGAGCTTCAAAGAGCTGGAAAAAGGATAGAGGAGATATGGGAAAAGCAGAAAAGAAGGACGGGAATTAGGGCTGTCAAAGACAGGAGAGAAGCTGGAGGACCAACCAGCAAGGAGGAAAGGAGAGAGGGACAAGAGGAAAGAACCTGTAAGGAAAAATGCATGAAAGGTTAAAGAGAAGAGCTGGGATCAAATGAGGAGAGGAGATCGCGCCACGGAAAGAAATTGGGGCCCAAGGTAGAAAAGGATGCAGAAGAAAGGAGCCAGGAGAAAGCCATGATGGCGAACCCGACTGTCTTACGTAGGGAGGCACAACAAGAGATTGTGGGGAATGGAAGAGCAGATCATCGGGGTCATCCAGTCCGCAGCCCCCACCCAGCCCCTCAGGAGGGGGCTGATTACGAGAAGTGCATGCAGCTGGCACTGCATTCAGCAGCGAGATCCCCCTGGCAGGGGCTGGTGCCCCAATGTATGCGACCGAACCAAAGAGCTATTTAGAGGGGCTGAAGGGTAATGGGGAATTAATAAATATATGCACAATACAAGATATGTTGACATTTTTCACAGACAAGTGCCAGCTGGGACTCTTCTGTGAATGAAATATGCATCGTAGCTGGGAACGCAGACATGAATTAGAAGAAACTGCGACGAATGAAGCCCTTGTACATACATAGAAAATGAGGGACATAAAACGATCACAATTTTGAAAAAAAAGGACCCTCAAAGCGCTTCCGTTGTGGGAGCGAGCAGAGGAACCATCTGTTTGAAAGTTAATTACAAACAGATGTCGCCAAAAATCACTCCCGCAAGGGAATCGCCAAACGTGCACACTTTGCCATTGAAAGCAATGCAAAGCATGCACGTTTTTGGGCAAAAAAGTGAACCGATTCCTAAAGGTCTCCTCCTAAGCAGCGAATGCGCACTGCATAGACGAGACCTTAAAAAGGAACTGAGGGAAAACCAGAAAACCAGTGACAAAGGTAGAAAGCAGAAAGAACAAGAATCAACAATCATCAAGCAAAGTTAGGATGATGGAATGAAGAGACATTCGGTGGAAGCATGACTGAGTACACTTTATGTTGTGCAAGCCTGGAATTTGGCAGGATTGGCGGTGGGCTGCTTTGAAAAAATGTGGTTCCCCTGTGTTTTCCGCAAGTTAAAAACAGAACGCAACCTTCAAAGCTCTCAATGTGAATGTTACACTCCCTGCCTCTTACTCATTATTCATTGACAACACCTAACTTGCTCCATTTCCTCTTCTGCATTGTTAGCTCACTGGTATTTAAGAGGCAATTTAAGTGTTGGTGGGTGGCCATTAGCCTGTCAAATCAGCCGATATAATAGCTTCCACTTTCCTCGTGGAGGGCCACTTGATATAACTGTAGTTCTGTTTAATGTGTAATTTTGTGTAAACATTTGTTGGGGGTCTTCATTATTCTTATGAAGTTTTCTAAGCTTAACTGATAAATTAATAACACTGCACTTTAAACAATTTTTCTAACTTATATAAAAGTGTGTTTAAAACAGTGTTTTAGCTGTGCCATATTTTCTATTAAAGAATACAAAAAAATGATGGATGGTATGCTTAAAATAATCTCAGCCACTGGTAATAACTATGGCTGCATCCCAATCCATTGTTATTTTGCACAGCATGTCACCTCAGTTTGGACACAGCTACATGCTAATCAGTCTTGACCCTGCTCCAAACAGAACAGTCCAGCCGAAAGTACCAAGCCAAGTCCTCCCTGTAACAGAACACAAGTAACCTAGGACCGGTTTTGCCCTAGTTATGGGCTCATCAGCAGGGTACAGCTTGGTTCCAATAACCCAGTGTGCAACGAGACCCATGTCTGGGCATACACATCCTACTTAAGACAGCACACTAAAATATATAAAAAAGTGATGGAGAGAATGCTTGAAGTAATCTTAGCCACCGCTAATTACTCGGCCAGAATACCAATCCATTATTACTTTGCACACTATGTCAACACAGTTTGGACCCAGCTATGTGAAAGCCAGTCTTGTCCTTGCTCCAATCGGAACAGTCCAGACCAAACTACTATGCCAGGACCTCCCTGAACCGGCACATAAGCAACCCAGGACTCCTTTTGCTCTAGTTATGAGATCCTCAACCTGGTATAGCTTGGTTCCAGTGACACAGCGAGCATGGGACCATCATCTGGGCATAACTACCCCACTTAGGGAGGAAATGCTTCAATTGATCTCAAATGCTAGTAATTACTCTGGGCCTCAACTCACTCTGTCTTTATTTTGTATACAATGCCACCTTAGTTTGGAACCAGATATATGTGACTCAGTCGTAAACCAGCCCCAACTGTCCAGCCAGACTCTTCTCTTGCTATTTGAGATGATGTTAGTTTGATTGTGATACCGACTACTTTATTTTAGAGAGGATTTCTGATTTTGTCCTGAAACTTTGTCCGTTCGGTATGAGGCTTTTCCTCCAGAGATTATTCAATGACAGAGATTTAATAATTTCCAATTTTTCCAAATGATTTTACTGTATTGATGGGACTTCCATTCTGATTTCTATGTTTTCTGTTTTTATGCCTTCGTGGCACCTAATCATTATTCTGTACCCCTAGATTATTGAGATTCTGTGATAAAAAATACCTTTAACTTTTTATTGAACTGGAACTCAGTTATTGAGTCGTCCCACTTACTATCTACTCTAATAATGTTCTCCTAATGGACCTGATGAGAGGATGGTGGTGTCTCCTACTGTTAGGTCAAGAGTGCTGAAGCTAAACTTCTGAGGTAAAATTCCGATGTTTTAAATTTGAGGTGCAACAGAATATTGGGGCTCTGTTCCCACATTATATTGTGTGATCCTGGGCTTCCTGGCAGGGATCTTACTGCTTTCAAAGCAAATGCCAGTGTGAAGGGTGCTCTGAAGGCAGAGATGTTTGCTGTTTAGTTTTGACCTCACTCAACATACTTTCTGTATTTTTCAGGAATAAATGTCCCTGATACCATTTTCTCCATGGACAAAGAGGTCATTTGCATTATTTCCTGTTCGGGACTGCCCGTTTTTTCCTGGTGATTCCAAACAGGAAATACATGTATATCAGACGGATAAAACTAAAGATGATGGGGCTATTGACATGCATTGACCAAAGTCACTGTGAGGGATGGTCCACAGGTCAAAATGTTCCAGTGGTGGAGGAAGAAGATGTTCTCCCATAGGAAACCTGGTGCTTCATCCACATTTAAATGAGGCTGGTAAACAACAAGTTGAAGTGGCACGAATTCCTTCTAGCTCTTAATTGCATTGTGTTCTGAAAGACTCTAAATTTTTCTCTTAGTGGCAGATTTATCAATATTTCACACAGCACAATGCAACAAGCCAACTTCAATGCTGCATCAAAGGACAGGAATGCACTGTATTTATCATTATATTGCACTTTGGCTGCCCAGCGTCAGCGCAGGCACCCTTGCATCATGTTGCAAGGGTACCTGCGTTGTAAACGGGATTGTTTTTATGCATGAAGGTACACCTTCTTGCACAAAAACAATTCTGCAAGGCAATTAAATCTAAATATGGTAACCAGTCATATACCATGGGCGCTCTGCCCAAATTAGGGAAAGTAATGACAAGCAGGTCTTCAAAGGTGCTCCAGGGGAACAATAGGTTGGTTACCACAACCCCACTGTTATCCACACATGTAGAAAACAATATATACACAAGTTTTCCCCGAGCACTCAAATATCAGTAAAGAAATGTCCATATAAACCCTTTTTCGTGAAAAGTAAAGGTTCAGTTGGTACAGTGTGGTACGAATTTTCTTCCAAAATAATTTTATTTCAATGGTCAATTTGCAATCCAAGGAAAAACAGCCTTCAATCCAAAGAATAACAGCCAACACGTGTTTTGTCGTGCTTCAATCTAGCAGTTGACTTCTTCAGGGCTGCAACCCAAACTCACATCACATAAGAATAACTCTGTAGTTCTCACTTACATATTTGTGCAAATACTGTTCATTAATTAGGACTAAATATAAGGTAAACTATCTCAAGCCAATACCCAGTGTCTCAGGAAAAGAGGGATAGAACCAAGTTCCCAACAAGATATCACCCATTAAATGTGCCACTCTGAAATTAATTCTAGAGACTATGCAACCTTCAGTAACAAAAAAACTACCTCCCTCTTGTAATGTCTGGTCATCTGTCATATGTTCCTTCACAGGGTCAACTCAACCCAAGTCAAACTAAATTCCTCATAAACAAAATAAATCCCTAAGGAGAAATATAAAATGTCTAATCATTGTTTCACCTTAAGTAGTCTGTCATATAGAGCCACATTAATAATACCCAGTGCCCATAAAGTAGTAAACTCGTCAGCGCAAAGTACATTAGTAATCTAACGCCGATCACAAAAACGTACCCACCATTCTCCTTTATACTAGCACCTAATTATATTCACCAAGACTATACAGAGATTAAAAGTGCAGCCATAACGTTACATAACTATCTACTCTCTCAGTGTCACAGAGTCTCAAGATCCCTAAATCACAGTTCAGTCATATCACGTATCGTACAGAACACCGTTACTCAAACTTAACATATGCTCACCTGATTAATCTGTCTCCTTCAAAACATAATCAGTAACACCCCTACAATCCACATATGTTCTCAATAGCACGCTTTCCGAAAATCGCCAAATAGTGTGAAAATGTAATACCCATGTTCACACTTGCTATAAACCTGTACAAGTACCTGAGTCTAACTTTTCCACTCACCTCCTGTAATAACCAATGCGCACCGCTCTCAGATTATCAGCGTATTGCTCCACTTCCAAAATGTATCACGAATAGGCTCACGAGTACGTTATCTGCGGATCCTCAACCAATAACGTAAATTAGACTCGTCCCTAGTAACTCGCACTAAAAAATTGAGATACTCCCTACCCTATTGCTTGCCACGCTATACATAATAATGAGAACAGGGACCAACATGTTTTCAGTTTCCATGGCATAGATCATGTCAAGCAAGACTCAAGTGGTGGCAATAGACAACTCAGTTTAAGACAAAAGGAAGTTCTTTGGCTGATGAAACTCAAAGCTGTAGAGCTTGGAATAAACATTGATAATGAATTTCAGTGCTTTTTAGGTCAAGACTAATCAAACTTTCTGGTTAATCTATTAATATGGAATTTGTGGAAAAGTACTTTGAAGAGCAGAGATTTATATGGAAGTTTTGTTGTCTATGGAATGTTATAATAAGAATGTAATACTGATAATTACTTTGGATGTGAATGTGCTTCAGAAATTCTAGAGTATATAGACAGGTTATTACTGTTGAATGGAGTAACCTCTTTTCCATTTTTCCCCCAAAATCCTTTGTTTCTTTTTTTTTATACTTTTTCCCTTCTGTTTCACTCTTCTATCTTAATTATCTCTTTCACATAGCCCCTACGGACTAGGGTATATTGGTGACTGGCTAAAGAGGAATTTAGGTCTATAAAACAATATACAGTCGGATTATAATGTGAATGACTCTGGTTACTTTGTTGCATATATTTAAGAGCTTTAGTGATTGGCTACGAGTATTTGATAATGTTATCTTGGGTACTTGGTTTTATCTTTATCCTTAAACGTAATAATTTACAATCTGATAGACCTTATATTGGTCTTCTCCCTTTTGCGTTAGTATACACGAGGATTATTAGAGTTGTTAGAGTAAACATGTCAGGCGCCCCATCCACCAGATTACGTTCTGATGTCTAGTTGGTTTATTATAGTTAGCTTTGACCTGACCCGTGTCAGTTATGAGCGATGTACAGTAGTTTGTAGTAGTTCTGTAAGTTAACTACACAACAAGATTTGGAAATTAGTAAATACGTAATCACGCGAGACTACGGAGGTGTAGGAGTTGTAGCGATACCTTAGAAACATATTAAGTAAAATTTTAGAATTGAGATTGTGAGGGAAATATAGGATTACTTGTTGAAATGAGTGACAATGTTACTTAGGACTTACGTGTTTCTTAAATGTTTGCATTTTTATGGTCAGGAAATAGGCAAAAATTGCACCTACGGTGAGACTGTGTAAATAGACAGTCCAAAATGGCGCTTGAGTTGCACGCCAGCGTCAGTATGCATGGACTGTGCTAAGGACATCCGTTGAGTAGAGAAGCTGGGGTGGGGTTGTTTGTAGGAAAGTTTCTTGACGAGTTACTAGGGACAAGTCTAATTTACGTTATTGATTGAGGATCCGTAGATTGCGTACTCGTGAGCCAATTTGTGATACATTTTGGAAGTGGAGCAATACGCTTATAATCTGAGAGCAGTGTGCAACAGTTATTACAGGAGTTGAGTGGATATGTTAGACTCAGGTACTTGTACAGGTTTATAGCAAGTGTGAACATGGGCATTACATTTTCACACTTTTTGGCGATTTTCAGAAAGCGTGCTATCGAGAACATATGTGGATTGAAGGGGTGTTACGGATTATGTCTTGAAGAAGACGGATTAATCAGGTGAGCATATGTTATGTTTGAGTGACGGTGTTCTGTACGATACGTGATATGACTGAACTGTGATTTAGGGATCTTGAGACTCTCTGTGATACTGAGAGAGTAGATAGGTATGTAACATTATGGCTGCACTTTTAATCTCTGTATAGTCCTGGTGAATATAATTAGGTGCTAGAATAAAGGAGAGTGGTGGGTACGTTTCTGTGATCCACGTTAGTTTACTAATGTACTTTGCGCTGATGAGTTTACTACTTGATGGGCACTGGGTATTATTAATGTGGCTCTTCGTGACAGACTACATAAGGAGAAACTATGATTAGACGTTTTACATTTTTCCTTAGGGTTTTATTTTGTTTATGAGGAATTTAGTTTGACTTGGGTTGAGTTGACCCTGTGAAGGAACATATGACAGATGACCAGACATTACTAGAGGTTGTTAGATTTTTTGTTACTGAAGGTTGCATAGTCTCTAGAATTAATTTCAGAGTGGCACACTTAATGGGTGATATCTTTTCTTGAGACACTGGGAATTGGCTTGAGGTAGTTTAGCTTATATTTAGTCCTAATTAATGAACAGTATTTGCAGAAATGTGTAAGTGAGAACGTCAGAGTTATTCTTATGTGATGTCATTTTGGGTTGCAGCCCTGAAGAAGTCAACTGCTAGATTTAAGCACGACGAAACACGTGTTGGCTGTTATTCTTTGGATTGAAGGCTGTTTTTCTTTGGATTGCAAATTGGAACATTGAAATAAAATAATTTTAGAAAAAAATTCGTACCAGACTGTACCAACTGAACCTTTACTTTTCACGAAGACGGATTTATATGGACATTTCTTTACCAATTCTGAGATGCATTTTCCTCTTTCTATGTTTGCTGCAGAATGCAGAACTTATAGAAAGAGGACAAAACGAGGAGAAAGAAAGATATTTCTCCGCGTTACACCTCACCTGGGGAGTGGTAGCATTTTGATATATTACCATGTCTGTCACTAATGGTAAATTAAGGAATGCACCCAAATCTGTGGATGGATGGTTGGGAACTCCTATGCCCCACTCATGGAACACCTATGTGCCACAGAGTAACGCAAGGCAGTGAATTGTGCTGCCTAGCGGTACTCTAGATTTAGAGGCATATTTATGAGAGGGTTGCATCACGGTTGCAGTTGCACCACGCAACGTGGTAAATGCATGACGCAAACCTCTAAGTCAGATTTTTTAATCCAATCCAATCCACTTTGTGTGGCTTTGAGAGCTCCAAAAATGTGGAATAATGCACGAGAGCGCAAATTGCTGTGTTGCGTTACTCTGCCCTGGGAAGGCATTCCATGGATGTTGCGTGGGTGTGCCTACGCAACTCCCCTGGCTTTTGACGCATTCCTAGATTTTCAAAACCTTCTAAACCTGGGAATGTGCCTAAACATACACCTTTCCAAGAGAGATGTAAGGAGGAGAAATATTTGTATTTCTTCTAGCTACTTCCTCTTTCTTTGTGTTCTGCATTCTGCTGCACAAATAGAAAGAGCAATATGCCTCTCGCGATTGTTTTGTTGCAGGAAAGTGGACCCTTCCTCAAAAAACAATCTCACAGCCAACGCAGGCACCTTTGCACTATGATGCAAGGGTATCTGCATTGGTGCTAGGCAGCCCATTGTACACTAGTGCAGGCTGAAAAGTCAAGAATGTGCCGTATGCCTTAAATACAGCGCATTTCTGACCTTTTCCAGTGACCCAGTTCAGGGCAGCATGGTTGTTCGCTGCACTGCACTACTTCTTCAAAAATTTGCTCCTTAGTCTTTGTCTTGAATTTGAACACCACGCCACTGATGTTTTCTGACCAATTGTGCTGAAATTGACATCAGACCCTGAATTTTGCTACATAAGCCTTTTTGTAGCTGCTGTTTAGCCCCTAGAAGAAAATATTTTTGAGCATTCTTGTCCAAGTAATTGGTATTTGCACTCTTGACATGTTACACAAGGATCCTCAGCTGGAGATGTAATGTGAACTTCCATTTCTAGCTGCCACTTCCTACAACGAGCACAATCGTAAGTATCGGAGATCACAACCTCCCTGACGTTGGGTTCCCACAAGTTCGCCTCTGACATTACAACTTATTCATTAAAGCAGCAAGTAGTTTGAGGCATTCATTTTGTTCTTAAACCTTAAAGCGTTGAAAGTAGTATTTTTCAGACATGTATTGAAATATCTATATTTTCTGCCTGGGCTTTTTGAGTTCCAAGAAATGCGCTGACGTTAACTGAAAATCGAAATTCATTATGACACATTTCTCCTCGGGAGGTTGGGTAAACATATCATAGGAGCAGTGGTCGATGGAATGGATAATTAAACAATTGTAATGTAATAAAAGAGAAGCACATGCATATTGACGAAAGTGCTTCCAGGACATTTACTGACAATTTAATTATGAGAGTTTTCTTCCAGAAGGGCGTTTTTCCCCAGGGAATTGGAAAGGGTACCATGTAGAAATTGTTTGTTATCAACAACGTTTATTTTTTATATGTGAGTCTTTGAATGAACTGCAAAAAAAGCAATAGCCTAGTTAGAAATATTGTAGAACACTAACGACAATTGAATAATACAAAACAAAGTAGAGTTTATAGCAGTTAGTTATTTGTTTAGTTCTCTGCACAAAATAAGTCCCAACCATAACAATCAAATTAATAGATTTTTTCAGTTGAATCTAAATTGAAGGTGGATAACAGGTGGTATTGCCTTGACCTTTCCTCGGTGAAATAAATATTTACAAAGTACTGGTGGTGACAAACAACTTTGACAGTGGGAAACAAGCACAACTGACTACAAGGAGGTTCTGTGGGACCCTTCCCATGAGACATAAATAACAAGCATTTGCGATACAATCGGTCTCGCATTTGTGAAAGTTACAGCTATTGGTATTGTAAATGATACATTTTTTTACGTATGTTTATTTGTTTGCCGTCAACTGGATGTATGTTTGTATTGGAATTGTTAGTTGTGGAGTTGTGGGGGGTGGAATTGTGTTTTGTTTAGGGTATCTGTGTTTTTGAATTATGCGGTATGGTGAATAGAATATATTAAAAGTAATATGGGGAGGAATCTATTAGTTGAGAGGAAAGAGGGGAACTAACTTGAAGAACAAGCTGACACCCTGGGTAAAATATTTGAGCCTTTAGAGAACTAGAAGAAGACCGGTTAAAAAGGGCCTTTGGTGCTGGTGAACAGCAGTGGAATGATGAACGCCGTTATAAGACAGGGGAAGGGGGAGGAGGTGTGCAAGGCAGAGGAAAAAGAAGGGAGAGCAATTTGTTGTGAAAAGAGGAATGTGGGAAAAGATGAAAGTTGACCGTAGTACGTATGTTAAATCTTCACTATAGATGACTGGGGCCCCATGTTATTTGGGACATTTTCAGTCAGTCGTGGTTTTTAGGTAGTAGCATGTTGCACTCTGGGACTTGTAGTTTTTATATTGTACGGACCAGCTTAAAACCCGCGGCCTACAGTGGTATGATGCCTCTAGGAAATGTAACTGATGAACTGAGACTGAAAGAGCACTATGATATAGAAGAACTATGGGGCATAATATCAAGGGCTTTATCTCCGCTTTTTTTGCTTTAAAAGCCAAAGAAGCAGAGATAAAAATATCGCCCTATCAACAACAGGGTGCTAACATTCAAAATCACGTTAGCACTCTTTTCCACTACGCTTCCCTTTGCATCTCTAATGAGATGCAAAATGGGAGTTCCAGAACAAAATAATAGGAGAAATGTAGCTAAGTGACATTTCTCCTATTATCAAGCTTCACGCTAACCGTGTTAGAGACGAAAAAAGCAGCACTAACCACAATTAACACTGCTTTTTTACATCTGATATTTTTCAGACTTAGCCATGTAATCCAATGGGAGGTGGATTACATGGCTAAAATCATCCTGCCCTATCAGCAAGGTTTCGTTGGTTGCAGTGTGATTATCACTGGATTTCCAGCAATAATCACACTGTTTACCAGCTAACGCATGGACTCCTATAGATTGAGAGATAAGCGTTGCTGATAGCACGCTATCTCCGTAATGGAATCCAGCATTAGCCTGCGATAATTATCCTCGCTCTAAAAGTGCTTAGCGATAATTATTGCAGGACCTTGCTAATATGCCCCTATGTGAGTGATCACAGAGCAAATGCAAAACTTAAAATAAAGCCACACATTTCAACATTTTGTGAGGCTAAATACCCGACTTCTAGCCACTCCTACCCTTCAGGGCTCGGAGAGGAGTGACTTACTCAAATAGGAAACAGGAAAGAGCAACAAGTGCAGTGCTTAATTTGAGCTGGTGGTTTCCGCTGCTCAGTTCCGGCACTTAGTTGTCAATACTAGTACTTATGACAATCAGTACTATGGTGGGGCTGAATGTCTAATTTAGAGATGAGCACAGGAATAGATGCCTGTTAATTAAAGATACAATAAAATGACTGTAAACAGTACTGATGCCATTCTTGTAGCTTAGAGGGCCTGGAATAGTTATACATTTAGGGGTGTGATAGTTAATAGTTTTGTTGGTACTGTCATGAGCAGCGCTGGCCGGAGCAATAGGTGGTGCAAGCTGCAGTGGCCTCCTGGTGAGGGGCCCATCACTTATTTTTCTGACAAATTAAGCACTGAAGGAGTGTGTGAGAAGGGCAATATATTAGGAGGGACAGTAACATTAAAGAGGGAGGCCGAGATGAGTGGCAAGAATGAAGTAGAGATCTTGGCTCCCACTGGAGGCATGAGGTTCAGCAGAGGAAAGGACAACAGAAGGTTAACACTAGATGGTGTGCTGTGGTTGGGGAATAGGTTCATGGAGCAGATGAAGAGGTGCACGTGCCCTGACGCTTAACCTTGAATTTGTAAAGCGCACAGCTACCTCCGAAGTGGTTTCCCGGTGCTGGGGGCTCTCAGGAATATTAAGCAAGCTATTGCCCAGAGTCACATGGTGCTGAGCAGACCTGCCGCCGGCGATCGAACCGTGAACCCGTGGTCCGGAGTCAGGCACCCTGGCCGTTGCGCCGCAACTCTTCCCTCGTGACATTACACTGGCGGGCCTGTCATGTCACAAGTGTTCCATTTAAATGATTGTGCTGCTTTGATGGTACCTGCCTTTCACGTGAATTAAACTGTTGGCTTTTTCCGTTTTTTTTTTTAAATAAATAATATTTCCATCATAAGGCACATTGCCACAACTTGAGATTATATTAGGCATTACTTGGTGGTCGGCCGTGTCAAAGGCTTGCAAGAGCTGAAGATGGATTTGTCAGTGTTTATTAGATTGTTATCAGCAACTTGTAAATTTGCATTATCAGTGAAATAGTAAGGGTGGAAAACGGACTGACAGGTCAACAGCCTCAGGCTGCTGCCTCCACTTTGGATGGAGCCTTAAAAAGACGGCAGACCTGGCTCCTGTTACTGTCTGTCGGCTGAACCCCGTGCATCTTTAAGGATCAGTTCGCAAGTGTGTGCTTGGAAGGAAGGGTGCATGTAGGGACAGTGGATGTCTGGGTCCTTGAGTCCTTCAGTGCATGTCACAGAGAAAGGACAAGGGCAGGCTTCACGAGCAGAGGCTGGACGGTTACAGTAGCAGGCTGGCAGCATGTGACGTGTGTTTGCATTGAGAGGAGTGAAGTAGGTGTTTTGCCATGTTTGGAATGTTCGGCTATGTCGGGTTTCTGTGAACCAGAGTTCATTTTCAAAAATGCTGCTACTTAATTGTCTGAGTATATTAATCCCTGCCGCACTAGAGAGCTGTTAATGGTTAACTTGCCTCCCATTAGGATTCCTTAGCTCTAAATCATGGGAGTTACCTACAGCGTCTACTTTCCAGGAACCTAGAATGAAAGCTGCGCTTCTCTCTGAGAGAACACTAGTAGTAATACAGAGATGCTGGAACAGGGCTGGGCTGTTTTCAAACAAGGGCAAGGACAGAGGAAGGAACATACTAAATAGGGGGCGGTCGGGGGATTTCGATTTTAATTCGAGAAAGTAAGTTATATTTTTAAAACTGAAAACATAGGTTACAAACAGAATTTTTGCAGCTTCATGTAATTTCTTTGGTAACCGGAGAGCCTCTAAATAAACAAAACAAGGTGCTCCGTTAACATCAGAGCTTTTAGGGACAAACGCGGGCACTCCCTTTCAGGGGGTTAGAGTTATTACGGTGAGAATGCTGGCCACGTCTCCGATGGACAAATGGATAGAGGTCAACTGTTTTAGGGGTAAGGCCTGGTGGCACCCGATGTGAGAGGGTCAAAGCCTTTCTGTTGCTTGTGCGCCGGTGCGATGAATGGCACTATGTGTAGCAGTGGCGTAGCGATGAATGGCAGTATGTGTAGCAGTGACGTAACGAAACTTGAGGGGGCCCCCCTGCAAAGCACATGCAACATTTAAATGAAATGCCTCTATATTGTCTTTCTGTAAGTTCTAGTGACAAAGTGGGAAACACTCTCAACATACAGGACAAGGCGCAGGCAGGGCAGGGGAGATGGAAATATGTTAGCAGTGGGACTATATGATTATGATTGCACACACAGGCAGTGAAGTGCACAGTACAATGAAATACAACAATCACAGTGGCACACAGAACAAAGCGTAATATGGTACACTGCACACCAAAGTGTTCTCGTGGGCACAAAACCAAGCAAATGTGAGAGGGAACTTCACCCATGGCATATCAATAGCCTGGTCTATTTTAAAGGAATATGTTCTTTCTCGTAATGCTTGTAAGTAATGTACACTGATTGACAAGCGCTGGTGCACAAAGAGACAACGCGTAGGGTACGCGTGTTAGGAGAATGGGACAGAGCCGTTTGAAGGTGAATGCTCAATGCAGAATACGAGTCTATTCAGGTCAGAGAGAGGGCACTGCATAAAGAAACAAGTGGCACTGCACTATGCAGCACATTGCATTGTGCATTGCAGTACAGAAGAATGGACTGCACAGAGCGCGGGACCGCAGCACAAAACACTGGACTAGGCAATGTGCAAGGTGTGACGTAGTAGTACGACATATGGGTCTGGGAGGGCAAAATGTTACACCTGTGCATAATGTAAATTCTATGCAACCTAGAGTGTGTGGCTGGCTAGTCTGAGAGTGAGACTGCACGTAGAAGAATGTGGGACTGGACAGACAAGTACATTGGACTAGTCTGGGCAGTGCAGAATGTGGTCTTTGGCCCCTCGGAAGAAGGAATAAGCTACGTAGGATGTGGCTATGCATTAAGTGTCTTTCTGTGCATCTCTGCTCATTGGATAACACAGGCGCTGAGTGTGTTACTGGGTAGCACATTGGGCAGGAGAATAGCGAACTATGTATCACAGAAGAGGGACCTAGTTACATAGAATTGTAGACTGCTTACTGCGAAATGTGGGACAATGCAGCTTGGAATTTGGGACCGGGTTGCTTCGAATGTGTGATTGTGCAAAACAATACGTAAAACTGGGCAGCACAGGATGTGACCACAGTGTTAACCCATGCAGAATGTAAACCCAGTGCAGAGATCGTGACTTCCTGGTAGTGGATGAAGACTTGCAGAGCAAAGACCTTCGGACTGGGCTGCATTGAATGTGGGGCCCACACTCCCAAGGTGGAAAGCCTCCTGACCTGTGCAGTGGATTACAGCCGTGTGTGCAGCAACGTATGTGGTCCTGGAAAAGACTGAATGAGTGAACAGTGTTACTCTGCCGCAGAGCGTACACCCAGTGCCGGATCCATTGATTTTATAGAACTACAGGATCATTTATCATTTTATGACGACTGTATAATTGTAACATCTCATGGAAATATCAACTTACATCACGGAGCTGTTTTATGTCTGGTGACATTCACACACACACAACGATTTAGATATTTTGCGGAGTTATTTGAGGTAGGCAGTGGTACCTCTTGTCTGTGGGCCAGGGCTTTAAATGGGCTGGGTCTCACTGGTACTGAGCACCGGCAATTTTTTAAAGGAGGGCTGGAAATGGGTCTCTATCGGGTTCTGTTTTGTGCCCTAGCACATGCGGTCCGTTTTGTTCCGGACTGCAGTGACAGCAGGCACATGGATGTGCGCTGCTCACACTGCTCACTTTGCATTAGTGGAGAAGTTATCCAGGTGAGCGTCGTAGGGTAAGGGAAATCCTTTCAAGAGAGTCATTTTCTCTCTGGATTTCCCTTCTCTTTTTGAAACTCAGGAGCAGCAACACTGCCGTGGGGTCACCTGGGCGTTAAGTGGAAGCGTTTTCAATATTAAATACAAGCTATAGTTGCTGCTTATTAATCTTATGCAACTAACAACCATTGACAAAGCCAATAGTCCTGACTTGTAGGTATAATGTTACTTTGTGTGTCATATATCTGGATGCACTGAGAGTAACAGCAAAATACAAGTCGTGCGGCACACTGCTAAACACAGATTTTTAGTTTACATGTTTTTAAGCCATGCCCTTAATTAGATTGGCCACGCCCCTTTGAGCGACCCCCAGCTTTTTCATCCCGCTAAAAACCCTGCTGTGGGGCCAACATAGCACTGCAGTGAGGTTGGTTTATTAGCTTGGCTTTGCAGGTTATTGTAAGTGCATTTCCACTCACACAGCTGACTCCTCCGGTGAGCACCAGGCAGTGATGATTCTCACCTGTCCTCCACGGGAGCTTGGAGTTGGTCACTGGCTCCGGGTTTCTTTCATGTGCAACTAACAGACTGCCTGAGGAGGCCTCTGCTGCAGCTTAAGTCACAGTGTGAGGCATGCAGCTGATATCAACTCGGAGGCGGGTTCTCCCCCAGCTGGTTGACACTTCGGGGCCCTGTGCTGCAGCTGGAGGCCTTGGGAAGCAGGGGGTGTCTGGGGAGGGATAGGGATTCTGTTGTTGCCTTTCAATGTAGTTTGGGGGGCTCTGCTGCAGCAGATGAGTCGACATTTACAGGGCTCTGCTGTAGCAGGGCCATCTCAAGAGAGTTCTGCAAAAGGAGGGCGAGTCTGCTGTCGAGGGGTGCGCTGTGGTCTTTAGTGGAGTTTATGGACAATGGGGGCTCTGCAGCAGCTGAAGGCAATTTGGCCGCTGAACCAGCTTGAATGAAATTTTGACTTGTGCTGCAGTTGGAGGTCATATGAGAACATTAGGTGCTGCACTCAGGGGGAGAAAGCTTGTGTGCTGTGCTGCAGTCGAAGGTAGCCTACTAGCCTGACATCATAATCTCTGCTACTGTTGGACTTCAGTTCAGAGATGAGCTCTTCTAAAGCCAAACGCAACTTCCAGGAACTTTGAACGCGCAGACTGGCACCCTGGGCTGCTGGGCATACAGTGTTGTCAATCCTCCTCGCGCTCGCCCCCACCCCACCGAACCACTCCTGGCTCCTGCCTATCCTGGTCAAACTCAAACCGTGACGACGCAGAGGAGACAGACTCACTCACGGCCGGCCGGGCCTGCTGCTGGGCCTGGCCTGAGGCTGAAGCTCAGAGTTAGGGCGGCGCGAAGATGGGCAGAAGGCAGGCAGGGGGGCTGAGCCTCGGGGGGGGGGCAGTGCAAGGCTAGCCAGGTAGGGGCAGGGGCCTGGGCCGGGCAATTTAAATTATGGCAAATAGTAAATACCTGGGCCTCGCCAGTGACGGACTTCTTCGGTCGGACAGTCCTGACCTGAGCATGGCGACGTGGCTTTGTCTTCACTCACTTGGCTATGCTCGCCCCTGGCCTAATGCATGATCATACCACACACACCTCACTCTAACGCGCATTTTGTATTGCCCGATTGCGCATGTGTTGTTCCTCTCCCGACAAATGTAATGAGACCATTGCTCACCAGCCAGCCCTGCTCCCGTCCCCGACGCGCATACGCGTCCCGTAAGTCAGAAAGTGAAAGTCAGGGCCCCGGCGGGGGCCCACCGCGCACGCACTCCCTGCATTTATAATTGCCTCAGGGGCCCCAGCCGGGGTTCCCAGTGCCCCGCAGTCCACTCAAGTCTCGACGAGACTAGTCGTGGGCCCGCAATCCTGTCCTGCCCCGCAGTCGCACGCACCATAAGAGAGCCTATCAGTTTACCTGCCTGAGTGCCTGTCTCTCAGTTACACACCTTGGCCCGGCCGGGGCCCGCCCGCCTACAGTACCATGTTATAGTTCACTGGGCCAGAGCGTAACAATTTCAGGGGGCCCCGGTCGTGCCCCCCCACCAGTCCAGTCCTGCACCAGTCCTCAAGTGCCTCAGGCTCAGGGCCCCGTCCGGGGCCTAGACAACATTTATCTGTGCCAGTGCCTCACTCACACGGGCCCTGGCCGGGGCCCCCGCACCATTTTGCCAGAGCCTTCTTGTGCGGTGGCGGTACCACCATTCAATTTATTAAAGAGGCCGGGCGCATCGTCAATGATGTGTTACACTCAGTGAAGGGCCCGGTGGGGCCCCCTGGAGCGCAGGGCCCCCCCGCAACGTGGGGCCTGCGGGGGCGTGTGTTACGCCCCTGATGTGTAGTATCCAGCTGGACACATTCTAGTGTTTCGTCTGTGATGTAAGACATTCTACACCCACCCACCACAGGCATCACCAGTCAGGTGACCCTCAGCCGCGTAGCTAGGGGGGGACGAGGGGGGCAGTCCGCCCCAGGCGGCACTGTTTTTGGGGCGGCCACGGCCGCGCAACTCTGGTGAATCTGTATTGGTCGACTAATTGTATGGCGGCCGCGGGAGTAAAAAGAAGTGCGTCTCGGCGTTGCGCTCGTGAGAAATATGACTAAAAGTGAGGCAGCAGCCTATCACTCTTAGTCACGCATCTCGTGCGCGCAACGTGAGGATGCAGTGACGCACTTCTTTTTACTCCCGCAACTGCCATTCAATAGCCCTTACAGGGTGATAGGCCGCAGCCTCACGCTGTACTAGAGTCAACTCAGTGTCACCATCATGAGACTGGAGGCCTGGCTGCCTGGCTGCATCGGGCGCTGCCTACTGTGCGGAGACAGCACACAGAACTTGCAGCTACAGTCACTGACGCTTCGCAGTGAAATAAGGTAGATATTTTTCATTTTTGTTGCCGATATTTGCATTTTTACTATTTTGGTATAGGCTCACAATATTTCTTTGTGGTGATAGTATGGTAGTTAAATTGTTGTCCTCATTATAGTGTCAAATAACTATTATTATTATTATTATTTTTTACATTTGTATGGCGCACAGCTACCCAAGAAGGGTTTCCCGGCGCCGATGATTCTTCTATGAACGGAGGTAACGGTGATGCATGGGGACTTATTGCTGGAAGAGCCAGGTCTTTATGTTCTTTCTGAAGCTGGCGTAATTTTCTTCCTTTCGGATATTAGAGGGAAGTTTGTTCCACAAGGAGGGCCCTAGTACAGAGAAAGATCTACCTCCTATTCTTGCCATTTTGAATCTCGGGGTCGAGAAGTTTGCTGCGGTAAGAGAACGCAGTTCTCTTCCCGGGGTGTAGGGGGTCGCTAAGGATAGGAGATACTTGGGTGCTGTGCTGGATTTTATCCTAAACATGTAGCTCAGGGCTTTGAACCTGACCCGGTTCTCTACCCTGAGCCAATGTAGGTCCTTCAAATGTTTAGACACGCTAGCTGTTTTAGGAATTTTACAGAGTAATCTTGCAGCCGAGTTTTGGACTAGCTGTAGGCGTTTGATGACTGCTTGATTCGAACCCAGGTAGAGAATGTTGCCGTAGTCAAGCCGAGATGTAATTAAGGCATTGACTACGGTCTTTTGTGTTGCAGGGGGCAGCATCCAGAGGATTTTTCTCAACCATCTCAAGATGGTGAAGCAGAGGCCTACTACTTTATTTGCTTGAAGTTTCATCGAGAGAGTATTGTCGATGATGACCCCAAGATTTCTAACGTGGGTAGCAGGGATGGGGATATTGCCTAGCTCCGCAGGCCAATGCGAGGCATTCCAAAGGTGTTTATTTTTCCCCAAGAGGAGGATTTCTGTTTTTTCACCGTTTAACTTCAGCTGGTTTGTAGACATCCAGCTGAAGATTTTTTCTAGCCCTAATTTGAGGGTGGATGGAGCCGTCGGTTTGGACTCTGACAGTGAGAAGACGATCTGAGAGTCGTCGTCATATGTCATCAGGATGAGTCCCGCCCTGTCTGCCAAATCTGCCAGGGGTCTAAGGTACAAATTAAAAAACAAAGGGCTTAAAATGGAGCCCTGGGGTACACCGTGCGGGGTACTGAACGTGTCCGAACAGGCGATGGGGGATGAGATCTGAAAAGTTCTCTGGGACATGAAAGACTCAATCCATTTGAGCGCTTTGCCCTGTATACCGTTTCTCCCGAGCGTGGCCAGGAGTTTGGCGTGGGAGATGGTATCGAAAGCCGCACTCAAATCAAGCAGAATGAGTGCGACTGTCTGGCCATCATCTAGGAGTTTCCTGATAGTTTCGGTTACTCCCAGCAGAGCGGTTTCGGTGGAAAAACCCGCTCTGAAGCCAGACTGAGACGGGTGGAGGAGCGAATTTTCTTCGGTGAAGAGGGTGAGGGCAGAGTGGATGTGTCTTTCAAGTAATTTTGAAAAAATGGGGAGGAGTGAGATGGGTCGGTAATTTGCCGGTAATTCAGGGTCTGCAGAGGGTTTTTTCAAAAGTGGACAGACCATCGCATGTTTCCAGATTGATGGTACTATGGATAGCTGGAGGGAAGAATTAAGGCTCTCAGCAATGATGGTTGAGGCTGGGTCATCCAGTTGTCTGAAAACAGAGGCGGGTAATGGATCGCAGGGGGAGCCAGATTTGACAGTCTTAAGAGTGGATTTCAATGATTCCAGGGTGAATTGGGGCCAGTGGTCAAGGGTGTTAGAGTTTGTTGTCCTTAGGGGCATTTCCTCTCTGGGATCATGAGCAGGGGTGTTCCTGGTGATGTCGAAAATGATTTTCTCAATTTTATCGGTGAAGAAAGACGCAAGGGCTTGGCATTTTGTTTTGTCCAGAGGGCGAGTTTTAGCAGCTGTGTTTGCGCCGGCAAGGTCTTTGACTGTATTAAACAGCGTTCTTGCCTTGTTTGGCGCCGTGTCAATGGTCTTTGCCACATAAGAGGCACGCGCTTTAGCACATGCAGAGTGATACTCGTTTCTGGCTTTGTGGTATGCCACTTTTTTGTCATGAGCATAGTCTTTGCGCCACTTTCTTTCTAGCACTTTACATTTTGATTTTTCAATTTTTTGGTTTTCATTGAACCATGGTGCTGGGGGACGGTGGATGTTACTCTTTAGACGGGAGAGGGGGAGACAGTTCTCACTGGCCTTTTCAAGCCAGGCGTGAGTGGATGTGGCGATACTTTCCATATCATGGCCAAAGGTCGGGGGATGCATGGCTAGTGTATTATTAAATTTTCCCACATCTATCATCTTCCAATTTCTCATGGAAGATGTCGGGCAGGGGTTATTTGGTTTCGAGGGTAATGACAGTTTTAGGCAGAATTGAACAAGGTGATGATCTGACCATCCGGTAGGGGACGTATTAAGCCATTTCAGTTCCGGGATATTGGAAAAGATGGGGTCCAACAAGTGTCCTGCCCGGTGAGTAGGCCCAGAGTTGAGTAGTGTTAGATTCAATGCTACTAGATCATCCATCAAATTATTACAAGTCACATTCGCAGGGTCGTCAAAATGTAGATTTAGATCTCCCAAGAGGGAAAAGTTTTTAGAGGAGAGATAGAAAGGAGTGATGTAGTTTGCCAGGTTTGCTGCCCATGTATTGGCATTACCAGGTCTGTATATTATGATGCCTGAGACTGTAAAGTTGGGGGTCAGGTTCAATTTGAAAGACGCCGCTTCACAGTCTGGGATATTAACGGGTTCAAACGTGCATGTAAAATCTCTATTGAAGACAATAGCAATTCCCCCGCCCACTTGACCTTTGCGATCTTTCCTAACTATGGCATAGTTAGGTGGGAGAGCCGTGGCTATGTCAGGACCCGCACTTTCGTGCAGCCAAGTTTCCGTTAAAAATAGAGCACTAGGTTTGTTGTCAAGTAGGAGGTTAAAAATATCAAATTTGTGCTGCGGTAACGATCTACAGTTGATGCTGAAGAACGTGAAGCATTTGGCCCCTAGGTTAGGTCGTACTTTAGGAGTTTGGTTGTGGTGACCGGGCTCCGGGTAGGGTTGATTATTAGAGAGAGTGAAGTTGCAATTATAGCAAGTATTTGTTATAAATTGTAGAGGCGATAAAGTGGTAAAATTTTTATGTTTGGTGGGGCGCAGGGATTTTAGGAAGGAGGCGCTCATACCTATGGTTCTCGGAGTAGATGGGACATAGCCCTGTGCCCCTAGCCCCGTACTGTCCCGGACGGGCCCAGACGGGCAGGTCTTAGGCTTGTCTTTGGCGCGACTCTGGCGCGATCGCAGCGCGTCTCCGCTGCGCGTCATAGGGGGCATCAGGCTTTTGTAGAGGACGGGCTGTTACTCAGCTCCGCCTCTACGTGTTCAGCCAATCAGTGCTTGCCTCTGCCGTGAGGCCGGAAGAAGGTGCCTCCCTGCGCCCTCCACACAAACAAGCCTAGCGCTTGCGGTGGAACGGGGCAGCAGGAGTATAGAATTCCCAGTGGTGAGTTAATCAGGAGTACAAAGCAAAATTACAAAGTGCAGATTTTTAAAAACAATCGGCGCAGTGCATTTTAAAAATGTACTCGCGCTACCTAAAGCTCAATTCGTTTTAGTGCGCGTCAGTTTAAAGCATGAAAATACATCAATTGAAGGTCTGTGCAAATCGGAATATCATTCACACAGCCAAAGTTTAGCAGTACAGTTCCCAAAATGCTTCACCATTCACATACGTGCGTGCGTTTGTCATCAGGGAGAAAAGCAGAGTCAATGGGCTTTTGTAGAGGACGGGCTGTTACTCAGCTCCGCCTCTACGTGTTCAGCCAATCAGTGCCTGCCTCGGCCGTGACACATACTTGATCAGCAGACATGTACCATGGAAACATGCGAGCCAATAAAATTAATTTGTTAGCCAGAACAGACATTTCTTCAAAGTCCAGTGCCTCTAGAAGAAGATTTATTCGGGAGGTGTGGTGTATATATAGGCTCACTTGCTCGCTCGTTAACTCCTCACTCACTAACTCATTCAGTTGCACACATATATGTGTCTTTAAAATATATGTGGCCACAGACTAATTTACTAGGAAATACATCACATGATTGCGCAGCATTGCTGTGGCACTAAAGGACATGTGCAAATAAACCAGAGCTCTCGTTCACTAACGTTTAGCCAGACACTTGTGCGTCACAACACAATTAACGGTGCTCATGTTAGCCATTAAATAGTAAGTATATTAATTCCATTTTTACATGCAAGCTTCTGTGCAAAACTTTAGTAAATGAGAACTCAAATATGTGCAACACAAAATATGTTTCAGGTGTAGCTATGAATGTGACCATAAAGTACACTTGATAGTTAGATAAACTTGCTTAACAAAAGAATGTATGGGCCGTGTGGGCTATAGGACTGTCAGAGTTCAATGTGCAGGTCAAAATGAATCAATATGTACAGGAGAAGAACCATGTAAACTAGCAGGTGGACACAAATAGGGGGCATCTGATAATGCATCATGTGCAAAGTAAAGTACACTTATGTCAGTAAAAAAGCAAGGTAGCCCCACTGAGACATCTTGGAAAGGTGAAATATAGCGAGCAGTCGCATGCCATGTCTATAGTTATCAAGAACATTGAACTGCATTTGAAGTGTCTAGTCACGGTTGGATTTGGCACGTAGTATCAGCTGGCAAAAAGGTTTGTGTTATAATGTGAGCGTCAAGCTGCTTAGTGATTGTTGCCATGGTGTTCAGGATTCTGTTGAGGAAGTGGAATCCTGAGATCGGAGGTGGGAGGGCGGTGACAGTTACAAATCAGCTACAATGTGAGTTACAGGTTAGCAGGCGAGGGAGCTGGTTGAAAATAAATTGGATCTCCCTTGAAGACTATGTCCAGAAGGTACCTCAATTTGACGACAAGGGTGGTCCCATGGATTATTTAGGCGAGGCTCAGCAGTTTGCAGTGGTGATGGATAATGTTATCTTTAGATAGGTGATGGTGGAATTTGTGAAAAACATAACTTCGGAGAGTGTTGTTGAAGTCTGTGAAAGAATGTTCATGAGAGGAGGGTGTCTGGTATCATGGTGACAGATAATGGTACTCAGTTTACATCAACAATTTTGCTGAATTTCTTAAAATAACATTGGATAAGGATGTCTGTCATTATACAATCCCAAGGAAAAAGCATGGTGAAGTGAGTTAATCACATGGTCAAAGGAACCACTCAGATGGCTCTGAATGGTAGGAAGGAAGTAGGAAGTGCTGAGGAGAAAATGGTGTGGGTGTACACAATACTACAGAGAATGGCATTGAGGGCGAGGATGAGAGGAAGAGAAGCAAGAACGAAGTTGTCACCTCAGTGGATGAGAGAATGTTGAGGAATGCAGGAGGGTGTTGGGTTGAGTGGAGGAAGGATTGAAGAAGGGCACCATGTGAAAATCAAATTGGGAAGAAAAAGAGATGTTGTCAACACATTGTTTATCAGGCCAGGCTTCCAAATGAGTCTATGGGAAAAATCAAGGGGCAGATTTACAAGCCCCTTGCGCCACTTTTGCGTCACTTTTCACATGTTAAAAGTGACGCAAAAGTGGCGCAAGAGGCTTGTAAATCTACCCCCAAGTACTTTTGCTTCACAAAGGGGCTTGTAAAAAACATATGGTGGGAATGCACACATATCTGTGCAACTGAGGAAGGGCAGGTTGTTCAAGAATCAAACAAAAATCTAAAGTGTTTTTTTATTGTTTTATTTGGTAAGATTTTGGGACCAAATGTAAGTCTCAATGAAACTTGTACCAAATGCTTTACCTAGTCAGGAAGTGTTTAGTCCCGTTGCACACTTTATTTCAGTGAATTCTTAGGGGCAGAGTTATGAAGGCCTTGCGCCGCCGGTGCGTCACTTTTTCCCATGTTAAAAATGACGCACCGGCGGCGCAAGGCCTTCATAAATCTGCCCCTTAGAGTTTTTTGTTGCTCAAATGGGTGCAGTTTCTGATATTGATACGTTTCCCTCGTCTTCATTGCTTGATTTTACTTGCAAGAAAGTGTCACTCATAGTAGTTGAAATGTAACTCATAATTACACTGACATTATGAAAATGTCACACATAGCAATCTGAAACCTTGGCACCTACGCAGAGTGAAGGGGGGCAAGGGAGGAGACAGAGAACCCCTATACATCAGCTGGGGCCTGTGATTTTGCACTGCTTCCACCCCACGCAGTAGAGGGAAAATAAGAGGTGAGATTTTGCTCACTCTGCACTGTGGGAAGTGAGAACAAGAGCTGTTCTGCAATGCAGGTGCCGGGGGATGGAGACAAAGTCACTGTGGGGCAGATTTATGTTAACTGGCGCATCCCCAGGGATGCGCCAGTTAACATGCGCCAGTTAACATGCGCCACAGTGCGCCACTGCTCCGCCACCCATGGTGCGCCGCATTTATGATGCGGCGCACCATGGTGCAAGACTGTGAGGATGCGTGACGCATCTCTCGGCGCACGGGCGGCGCATTGCAGGAGTCATGTCGCAAGTGCGACATGACTCCTGCAATGCACAGGAGCCTCCTATTCAATGCATGTTGCGTCACCCTTACGCCTGCTTCAAGCAGGCGTAAGGAATTGACGTAGAAAGTGACTGAGTGAAATCTCATAGATTTCACTCAGCCACTTTTAGGAGGCGTTCCTGCGCAGGAACGCCCCCCCCGCGCAGGAACGCCTCCTTATGGCGCAGGGCTTTCCAACGTGACGCATCTCTTAGATGCGTCACGTTGTAAATAGGGCGCATTGTTTGCGCCGCCGTTGCGTCACATTTAGTGACGCCATTGCGGCGCAAGGAGGCGCAAGGGCATCATAAATCTGCCCCTGTGTTTTTTTCTCTGTTACGTTGTGTCTTGGGGGCAAAGGCAGAAAGGCAGTGGCCTGTCCTGGCACTGCACACGCTGTCATAGAGGGGATCGGATATATTTGGCACTGGGTGATTTGGCGTCAAGGGGGCGCAAGGAAGGATGTGTGGATTGGAACTGCAGGCATTAGAGTGAAGGGAAATGTAGGGGGGCATGTTGTGGCACTGCCGTACAGTAGGGTGAGGTGGACACGCCAGACAATGCGGCTTGGGGGGGACAAGGATGATGTGTTCCATTCTGCTGCATGCATGCCCGGGGTGTAAGAAGAGCAAGATGGATGTGTTCTGCCATTCCCCTAAAGTGTAACCCTGTGCTTTAAACTTCTGACAGAGCATACTAAGTTTGTACTAATTTGCATTTTGCAGTTTGTACTAATTTGCATTTTGCAGCATGGATGTGTTGAATAAGCAATTTTACATGCTTAACAGCATATAACCAACTCACAACCATGAACTTAATGAATGAAAAGATAAGGTAATGAGAAAGCTGATGATTTTGGGGTCCCCCCTAACCTAGGGGGAGCACCAAGCAGATGCCTTGAACACAAAGAGCATAAACAAAAAGCACATTTTGTTGAACTTCAGTGGCGATTCCATCATTTTAGGACCACCCCAAGCACAGTTCTTGGCAAAAAACAATCCCAACCAAAGGCCCTGCACAGCATTATGGGACAAGATTAGCAGTGGCAGTGAATATTATAGTATCCAATATCAAAATAATTCTACAAAGAGCTGCAGTTCCACTGGTCGTCCCTAGATGTCCCTCACAAGTCAAATCAAAGCATTGAAATTATTCCACTGGTCGTCCCTAGATGTCCCTCACGAGTCAAATGCAAAACCATTGAAACCCTTTCATCAAGCATTTGCATTTGACTCGAGAGGGACATCTAGGGACGACCAGTGGAACTGCAGGTCTTTGTAGAATTCTTTTGATATTGTGTACTATAAAATATTCACTGCCCACTGCTAATTTCATCCCATAATGCTTTGCAAGGCCTTTGGTTGGGAATGTTTTTGTTGCCAATAACTGTGTTTGGGTTTGTCCTAAGAGGATGGGACCACAACTAAATCATTCAATAAGATGTGCTTTTTTGTTTTCAAGGCATCTGTTTGGTACTCTCCCTAGGTTAGGGAGGATCCCAAAATCATCACATCTCCCACTGCTTGCCGATTTTTTCGGTTTCACTATTGTGAATGTACTATATGCACTTTACCGTATAAAGATACAAAAGCTTATTTTGTCATATCTGGTCATGTACAGGAAGCTTTTTGCAATTTTAGCACAGTACTGACAAATACACAGTGTTTTCAGCTATGCTATGCTATGCAGACTTTGTGTACTACGCAAAGTTTAAAGTGAACTACATGAAGCTACGTGTAGTGCTGCTGCGTAAACTACGCCCAGGCTTACTAAAGTGAAGGGCGGGAAGATGTGTTCTCATGCTGACACAGCAATGGCATGGATTGGTGTCAAGGGTATTAAGGGAGATGTGCTCTGCCCGCATCGTGTCATGGAAAAATGGGGGCGTGCTCTTATTTGGCATACACCGATATATTTTCCATTTCCGTGTTTGATTTCAGGTGCCTTTCTGCTACGGCTCTGCATCCTGATGGGTGCTGGTAAGGCAAGTTGGCGGGGCCTGGGATTCTCAAGTAATGAGAACACATTGGTTAAGAAGCTGGCACTGTTGATAGGCCTGGATGCTTTGGTGGATGGTGATGCTGTAAACCTGAAGGGTCGTACTTTGTTGTTGCTATAGTGGCTTGCTGCTGTGGTGGGCCACTAGTGCAACTCTCAATTAATGCTGGCTGGGACTAGGTTGGTGACAAGATACTCAGGTCTTAGAAATCTCCCTTGACTTGAATTGAACTTAGCTGTTGCACACACTCCAACTTAGATCAGCACCAAGCAGTAGGCACTAGGGGGCAGATTTATGAAGGCCTTGCGCCGCCGGTGCGTCATTTTTAACATGGGAAAAAGGGACGCACCGGCGGCGCAAGGCCTTCATAAATCTGCCCCTAGGAGTTTGGCAGAAAGTCTCTGGCTGCAATGGTGTGGGTCTGACTGTTGAGACTGGTGTGACTCTGTTTTAAGGCAAGGCTATATGTGTACCACCCTGGCCCCACCTCCCCTCAGTAGTACATGCTGTTCTGAGTTCGTCATTGCATTATTGTACCTCAAGTCAGAGCACATCACGTTTGTGCATGTCCCCACTGCTATAATGGGGGTACCATGATGTTTGGTCCTTTAATGTCAGCTGTAGATGATGGATACCCGAACAGTGTCATGTATGTGTATGTTTGCATTGTGCTAAGGGGATTACAAGGTAATCGTTTATGCATCTCTCTGATGAATGTCGCATGCGGTGTTTCTGAGTCCCCAGATAGATTATGCAGTCTGTGTTTTCTCCTTTGTACTACCGGTCACCGGTGTATTCAACTGTGTAGCCTTGGACCGTGTCATGTATGTGCATGTAACTTGCATGATTGATCAAGGTAACTATTTGCGGCAATACTACGTGTCTCTCGGACCTCTTTCAAGTGCTCGCCGTACCCTTTCCCCAGACCCCTCCCCCTCCCCAGCCCCAGGGGCGGCAACCTGTGGGATAGCCCCGGGCGCCACAAGCTCTAGCTACGCTTCTGGTGACCCTGTTATTAAAAGTGGCTGGGCGCACGTGCCCATGACCAGTTACTGCACCAGACTACTAAGTGTGTGTGTGTCCAGCAATTTCCACCATGTGGGCCTGAGGCCCAACACCACATTCAGATCCTGACGACCGCAGCACCTCTGTTGTGTTGTTTATTGGTGAGCGGGTGCAGCAGCCTCCCGTGGCGGTGATGAGAGGCGGAGCTGGCGCTTGCTCAGGCTCATCCTGTGGGTTTGCGAGATGCAGGCTCTCTTGAAGCATTCACATGGGCATCGGAGTGGCCATGGTGGAAGGGAAGGAGGTCAGGCAGAGCAGTGAATGCTTTAGAGAGCACAAAGAGAGGAAGTGCTGCCACCTGATAGTGCACGGCTCAGCTTAAACAGCTTCACAATCAAACGTGACTCCCCTGATGCCCCTTGTGAAGCACAGGTCGGCGCAAGAAGGAAGCATGATAGCTAGGGTGCGTGCGCAGGAGGTAGAGACCCAGGCAGGTCTAGATAAAGAAAAGTAAACACTCGCTCTCCGGAAACCATGTGTGACATTTCATCACTGTCTACACCAGGGAAAATGCTCCTACAAAAAAAACAGATGTGAAACCAAAAGCTGTCTGGAGCCACTCCCCCATGTTATCAATGCCCTAATACCTGGTCAGAGCAGGCGCTGGGAGAACTGCTCTCCCTCTCCCAACGCCTGCCTAGGTAATAGGGTGTTCCCACCTCCAACCACATTTTACATGTGGAGGGACGTGGAAACGCCCACTTTGCATGTATTTAGCGATGGTTATCGCCGACATGCAAAGTGGGCTTGCGCCAGGCGTTAAAATGCCCTTGTTAATAGGGCTCTAGCAGTACCGCCGCTTTCTCGGCACAATTCACCGAAAAAGCGGCGATACTTGCCCTTGGTAATATGCCCCTGGGTTCTCTTCTTTCATCTCTAAACAGAGCGAACAATGTCTATGAAAGCTTTTACTAATACAGTGACTGATTTACATAGGACAACAACCTCTCTGCAAAAATGTCTCGACCATGAAAATGTTGCCTTTTTCATACACCTTGAGAGAAAGCGAATGCTTAAGTTTTATGACAGAATACCCTCTCAGTTGAGATATCTCTTCAGGGTAAAGGCTCAAGTTGAAAAGCTTTAATGAGGAATTCACCCCCCCCCCCCCTGCAAAGACCTTTTCTGTGGATGAGCAGGGTTATGATTGGGTTTGCTAAGAGTAGCCTCTCGACTGACTCCTCAGCATGGAGAAAAGGGTCTGTGTAGAAGGTTTAAACAAACAATAGGCCCCGTGTTATCAAATTTGAACAGGGTGCAGTTTCTCCATAGTAGACTTGGATGCAAGACTGGCTTCTTTTCTTAGAACTCTATAGAGGGTGGATGCTTGAGTTTTATATCAACATTTCTTCTCTACTGACACCTGTCAATAGGTTGAAGACTGGATGTGAAAGTCTTTAATGAGGAACTCACCCCTCTGCAAAGACCTCTCTGTAGGCAAAATGAGTGTATCATTGGTTTTGCTAAGAGTATCCTCTCTACTGCCTCCTCTATGCAGAGTAAAGGCTCTGTGTAGAGTTTTTAGAGGAACCCTAGTCCCTCTGTTATCACAATTTACAGGGTGCATATTGTCTATGATAGTGTTTGATGAAAGGCTGGCTTCTTTTATTACAATTCTACGCAAGGTTGGGTTTTATGACAACATGGCCTCTCTGTTGAGACCTCTGTACAGGGTGGAGGCTGGGTGTGAAAAGCTTTAGCGAGGAACTCACCTCTACGCAAATACCTTTTATCTGGGTGAATAGGTTTTATGATTATGTTTGCTAAGAATGGTCTCTGTTGTGAATCCTTGGACAGAGTAAAGGCTCTGTGTAGAAGATTTTACAGGAGCACTAGGCCTTGTGTTATCAAATTATAACAAGGTGCAGATTTTCAATGGCAGAGTTTTATGAAAGACTAGGAACATGTCCTGTCTGCTGGTACCTATCTACAGGTTGAAGACTTGGTGTGAAACGCTTTACTGAGGAACTCAACCCTCTGCAAAGACTTTTGAGCAGCTTCCATAGAGACTCATCAGCACAGAGTAAAGGGTCTGTGTAGAAGGATTTAGAGAATAAACACGACCTGTGTTATCAGATTTTATCTGGGAGCAAATTCTCTATTTTCGAGTTTGATGAAAGACTAGCTCTTTTTCTTACAACTCTATGAAGAGTGAATACTGGGGTTTTATGACAACATGACCCCTCTGTAAGACCTCTCTACAGGGTAAAGCCTGGGTGTTAAAGGCTTTAGTGAGGAACCCAGCCCTCTAAATGATTGGGTATGCTAGTAGAAGACTCTCTTGTGACACTTCAGCTCAGAGTAAAGGATGTGCGAAGAAAGGTTTTAGAGGAACACTAGACCCTCTGCAAAGATGTTTTAACAAGGTTCACGTTCTGCATAGTTCATTTTGATAAGACCCTAGCTTTTCTTTTTCACACTTGTGACATGTGATAGATTGATGGTGTCATTTGGTGGCATCATATATCCTCCATCTACACTCTAAGCTGTACTGTAAAAAAAAGAAAACAAACAGCTTATTTAAACTATGGTAAAGATGATTGCACTGGAGTTGTAATACAGCAAGATTAACTTCAAAGTTTGTATGTAGTATCATATTGACATCACTTACTCCTACAAGAAAATTAAAACTCAATACTAGGGGTGGGAGGAACTCGCAGAGTTTCACGCTGCTGAATTCTGCAGTTACATACAGATTCCACAGAGTTCTGCGAGTGGGTGGAATTTGACACGTTGCTCGCTGATTTTTAGTGTGAAAAGCACAACACGGCGTGCCAGAGGATGATGCTTCTTCTGTGGCTGGAGTAGATTTTTTACTCAAGCGGCAGCTTTGTCAACACAAACGGTGCTACCGGCCGCAACCGCCATTATTGAGAAATCTTACTGGGAGGCACTCTAGCGCCTCAAAATTGCACTAGGGGACGCAAATTCTATCACACACTCACAGACTAAATGTTGCTGAGAGAAGAATGAGAAAAAACTCCGCCAAACTCAAAGAGATTAAGTAGCAAATGGTGTTTATTAGTATAAGGCACTTAAATTTGGTATAATTTTGAAACTTCAACAACAAACACAATGAAATAAATACAAATTATAAATAGAAAAGTTCATTTATCTCCAGAAGACCAATGCAAATCTATTATTATGAACATTCCTAATTTGTTTCTAACATTAGTATTAGGGTTTTATTTATTGACGTTTTTACCAATTACATTTTGTTAGACCTCGTGGTAAATAGCGAAAACTTAGAAAAATGCTTTTACAAGCATTTTTCTAAGTTGCATGTTGCACACACACATGTCCTTTGGACATGTGTGTGCGCAACACCTGTTTCAAATTGCATTTAAGGGGTGCTACAGGGTGTCCTTTGGACACCCCAGGCACCCTTTAAATCGCTATCTTATTTGCGATTAGCTAATTGCTAATCGCAAATAAGGAATACTCCCCATTCATTCCTATGGGCCTTTTGGCCCATAGGAATGAATGGGGAGTTATTCCTTATTTGTGATTAGCAATTTGCTAATCGCAAATAAGGAATGTGTAGGAATCGCAATTCTTTTTGCGATTCCTACATGAATCCCGTTTTGCGAGTCTGTAATAGCGATTCCTTATGAATCGCTATTATAGACTCGCAAAACGGGTCTTTGATGAATCAGGCTGTTATAGATTTTAAATTTCAACTTAGCTAATTCCACTTCGAGAAAGTTGACATCTAGTTACTTTTTCTATTTGGTGCCTTATGCCTGTCTCTGGAGACACATCTGGGGTGGGTCACAGATGGCTTCCTGCAATCCCTCTAGATTGTCACAAACAAAGGATGGGTAAGTGTGGCTGAGTGGTTATCTGCATGTAGATAGGCCATAATGAGTAGCTGACACACATAAAAGGGCAGCGACCTGTCCCCACACAGAGGGTTGATTGCCCCCTTGTAGTGAATCTGGATCCATTCCAGGAAGGGAGAACCTCTGTGCCCTTCAAAGCTTTCTTTGAAGTCTCCCCCATTTCAAGAGCATTACTGGGTATAAGTACCAAACCTCTTTCACCATAAATCAGTGCACTTCTGGACCTGTGACTACTCTGCCAGGCAAGAAGAACTGCTGTGCTGCTCAAAAGACTGTCATTCGGCTAAACTGTTGCTTTGCTGGGTTCTTACCTTGCTGAGCTGCCCTGCTGCCTGTTTTTCTCTTGCCTGTGTGGAAGGACTAGACCTGCATTACTTGAGTTGCCGAGTTGATGCTGGGTTGCCTTGATCCTGGAGGTGGGCTGCTGAGTGAATTGAGCAGAATTTGCAAATCATCTTGATTTATGGTGGTTTAATCGTCCTCGTCATCAGTGAAGGTTGGGGCAGTCTGCTGTCCAGGAGGTGGTGTCTCTCACTCTGCAATGTGATAGGGGAGATAAATGTTAACAGGGTGTTTCATGTATGATCATGCATTATATGAGTTTACAAACAGACTGCAGGAAAGTGTACATGCTGACTGTTTATTGGAAGATGCCTATTTGTCGCGGGATAGTGATTATTTTGAGGACATAACCGATGTGATGTTGTTGTTGTACATTGTCATCTCACAGGTTACAGCTATGTCAAAGGATGCTTGTCATATTTGTACCCACAAACAGCACATGCTGTGTTCTATGTTCATAGTGCTGCAGTGTGTTCCACATATTAGTCAATTTTGATTAGTTAAAATTTGTATGTGTTTGCACTGCATTGTGTGATTGTGGCACCTGCAGCGTTAGTTTTACTGCCCGTTATACCTTTCAGGCAGTGAGCCTTTCACTTCTGTGCATTTATAATGCTGAGATGTCGCAAGCTGGGTGGAAAATGGCTCTTGATCAGAGTTGGGAGACTTGTGCATTGTTTGTCATCAAATGTCTTGTTTACGTCAAGGGTTGTATGTACACGAGGATGTGTCAGAGTGTGACCTGCTCCTTTAAGGATGTGGTCCACACTCAGTCACCTCAGTGTGGTGGCTGGCACCATGTTAAGATGTTGTGCCTGCAGGCATGCTATTCATCATGCACTGTCACTTGCCTTGACAGTGTGGCTCATGGACATGCAGCTGTGCAGGGTAATGCAAATGTGCATGTGTTTTGTGCAAGATGAGGTATGTGTGAGGAGGGGCCCCTTTGTGCACATTAGCAATGAAAGCCTACATGGTGTTTCAATGTGTGCTGCACTATGTAGTGCGTATGTACATTCAGGTAGCTTTGTCTATTGTCATTGTTCTTGTGTGCATGTCATCCATCATTTTTTTTCTTGCATGCATTAAATTACTGCCCTCCTGTTGGCTTACCTGTTGTGAGTATGGTGCACAGTGAGTTTCTATTGTTGTTGGTGTCTGAACTGACAGTGCCAACACCCATTACCCTCATGGTTGACTCCACGTGTGGTGTGTAAATGGTCTGTGATTTGATGTATGTACATTTCATGATGCCTATTTATGGTGCTCAGGCCTTGTCACCGCCACCCTCAGAAGAAATGCAAATGGCAGGGTGATGTGTGTTTGTGTGTGTGCCACGCAGCTGCTGACATGGCTGATAGATGCTGTCCTGGTTCTGGTTATTAATGACTTGCTTAGAGTGTGTGTTATAACTACCTGACTGCAAAATAATTTACTGACACAGTTGACTTCCCAAACAGTTACGTTTAATAGCACATGTTGGTGTGATGAGCAACTCACATCAGGACTAATGTGGAATGCTATTTTCTGTATGGCAGATGTATAGACTTGGGGGCGGAGGAGTGCAATTTGACCTGAGGGTTAAGGGTGAAATTTCTGACTTTCTCTTTAATTGTTGCAACTTTGCTATCCTTGCTTGTTGTCATACTTTAGTTGTCATACTGCTTTACAGCCACATTTAGTTTCTGTGAGTACAGAACATAATTGTGTGACACATTCCTAATCCGTATTGTCCACGTACAGTGGTGTTGTAGGCATACCCCCTGCAAATTGTATTACATCGCACTGTGAGTCAAGTCTGCTGTTTGTGTGCATTTTTGGATGTGCATCTTTTATCCAGCGGCCTACATAGTTACTTTGTTGTGACATTGTATGTGTGTCTGGTATGCAAACTCGCTAGATGCTTCCCCACTTGGTGTACACAGGACTGCATCTCATGAACAGGCAAGTGTGCACATTGCCTGGAGATGCTTGTGGACGTCAGGATTTCCCCCTTGCCTCATCAGCACACATATACCAAATGTATGCACAAGGACACATCTCTCTCTGATGTCAAAATGATGATGCACTGTGCAGGTGACTGATCATATGCATGAGTAGACATGCCACCACCAATGTCAGCACACCTGCAACATTGTGCATGTGTCTGAGTTGTGTGCAAGGTTGTGTATGTGCAGTAAAGTCCAACTATTTGCACATGCACATTCCTGCACCCAACTCAGACACACATGCACAATGTTGCAGGTGTGCCTACATTGGTGGTGCAATGCCTACTTGTGCACATGATCAGTCAGATTCACAGTGCATCATCAATTTTGCATTAAAGAGAGAGATTCATACTTGTGCAGGCAATTTGTATATGCGTGGTGATGAGGTTAGGGGGCCATTTTGCCACCCTGCCGCATCTCAAGTTAATGTGCCACTTTGCCATTTCCTGTGGCATTTATTTTTTGGTCGGAGGGTGATCTTGGACTATATTGTGCTTAGTTTTCAGTGCACATTTCAAAGTCATTGTGCCCACCAATATGTGTCTTGCAATGTATTGAGTAGGGTGATATGTGTCTGTGCCACCATGTACAAGGGTATTCAGGACATGATCCACAGTAATTATGTGAATGCACTGCAAGATATTTAATTGTGCAAAAATGCCATTGGGCCCATCCGCCCTGTCCCCTCAAGTCCCTGTCTCTTACTCCCCCTGTTGTTGTTCTGTCTGGTCACGTTCAGCAGAGTCCTAGCCAGCAACTCCAACCACCGTCTCCTCCTTGATGACCCTGGAATACTGCTCCTCCAACTCATCCAGCTTCTCCTGTGCCGCTGGACTCCCACCTCCAGTTTGCATTGCTGCTTTCAGGTTGGCTGCTAGTTTCTTCTTAGTCTTGCGCTGAGTATCATGCCAGCGCTTTTTGCAGTTGTCCACTGTCCTCCACCTGTCTCTGACGGCATTCACCTTGGCCACAATGTCCTGCCAAATTTCCAAATTTCTTTTTTCTTGCCAATGTCACTGAGGAGGTGACAAACAGTTCTTGTTGGTGTTCTAGTCACTGCCGCAATCAGGACCTGGTTTTCCTACGTGCTGAACTTGGGGTCACTAATTGGTGCCAATTAGCGATCAGATTCTGTCGCTATTTGGCATATCTGCACTTTTTTTACGTTAGCGTCAGGCTTTTTATTGCCGTCATGCTAAATCTATCGCCATCCATTTCCCCCTGGAAAGGGAAGCCAAATTCCATTAGCAGCATGTTGCTAATACGCAGCTAACATTGCGATTGATTCCGGCGTTCGATGGCTAAAAAAATATTGCTCTAAATGCGGTTAGCGATAAATATCGTCATTTGTTGCTAATATCCCCCAAAATGTCTTGAAAAATTACAAAGTTTTGTTAAAGTAACACATTGTCCTCATGTTTTTGTAAAGGACATTTCTGGAATCTGTGTGGATGAACAAAATGTCATGCCACTCAGCTTTCACACAATTTAAATTAAAAAAGAACCCACTTTTGGATCATTGATAAAGCAGAGTTTGCTCACAAGTAGCATGCATTCACAGTTTTGCAATCTTACACTGTTTGGGGCCCACAGTCATATTTGACAACATATATCGCTGTACCTATACAACACGCCCTACTGCTATTCTGACTGGGTGAATTTTCATCATAGGACCTTGCATTGCCTTGTAGCAGGCTTGGTCAGATAGCTTCTGCTGCTTATGCAGTCACAGTCAAGCAATCATGTATAATCTAATGTGTTTGTGCCCTGCCCTCCTACCCATCAGGTGGAAACTGCTGCGCCCTAGATTGAGAGTTCTTCAAATTAGGTCCTACGCCCTACAGTAATGACACTTTTGAATGGCCAGGTTTGTGCTCCAGACAGCAACGCTACTTCCACAGCAAACACTGCAAACTCCCAACCAAAATTCGAGCTTTGATAATAGAGTTCAATCCTGAAGCAGCTGTAGCTTAACAAAAAGAAACTTGCAACGAACAGTACAAAGCTAAGCACCTTAGAATACCAGAGACTGTATGGCAATGTGCGAAAGCAGTAACACATTGCACAAAGTTTGCATTTTTTTAACTTCAGACCTTGTCCTACCATGCGCCTGCGCTGATACCCACCCCCAGTCCGCATCGCAATAAGGCATTAATTAGTATCTTATTTCTCAAATGCACTTTTCATGCCAAACATTACTGGTTAATGGGTACGGGTGACTTAACATTCACAGGCACCTTAAGCAGAAAGTTCTGGTATGTTGAACCCTAAACCTCTTTCTTGTTCACCTGTGACATTCAGCGCCACTAGTAATGCACTCACTGTTGCCATATTTGTATGTTTTAATGTGACCATTGTTTAACATAATCTATGTTTTACATTTATCATTCATGGATTTCATTTACTTTTTCAGCATATATATTTTGGTTTTATATTGCAAAGGTTTCTAGTAATTGCCAATACAGAATAATTCACTTGTGTCACCTGCACCCCAGAAATGCCTTGTTATCATACATCAGAGGCTAACCTGCACCCTGGTGTCAGGATATAATGTTCACAGCCGCTGCACAACTGGTGAACTTCAGACAATGTGACCATCACATTCCAAACAGTAATCAGGTTTAGAGCCTCACTGGGTACAGTGGAAAAGGGGTCTCGATTTTTTTGATCATAAAGTATGTTTCTAAGCGAAAAGGGAGACTTTTTCGGACTTCATTTAGATTAAGATGGTATTTTATAATGTTGCAAGACCCCAACTCCATGACACATTAGAACAAAACCTTTTACATCTGATAGCTACAAAGCATTATTTTCATACAGAAAAGAAAGCCTTGGTATGTTATGTCCCAGAGGCGATCAAACAGAATATTTCCCTGTAAATTAGAGAGACAGGCAAGGTTGTTTCTTAGGACCCTAGCTAAAATATTTTTAATAAGGCACGGTTTCCAGCAATGTGAAGTTCTCAATATGCAGACAACACAGCATCCTGGGTTCTACTCTTCACTACATAAGCCAATCAACTTTTGAGAGCTATTGTCACATTAAAGTACTGAAAACCAACGTGATGAAATGGGAAGTTATCATTGTCCATGTGAGAAATCCAAGACAGGACCGCTAGCAAGCATGTTTGGCTCCAAATGCGTCAACTGTGGTGGCTCACCACTGGTGTTTGGGGGCCTCTCTAACAAATATCTTCAAAAAGGAGACCATGTACCTCTTTTAGCCCTAGACTCTCCAGGCGTAAGGCAGAGCAGTCCAAGTCCAACTCTTGGAGGTGCCGTGGACCTGAAACTAAAAATGTAGAAAACCAAAGCCTAATATTTTATAAATCAATATCCGGTCAGTGTGTGTCTGCTTTTAAAATAGAAAGGTACTTTTGTACCAACACCCAACTAATTATGTCACATAATCTATATATTCAAAAAATGGAGCAAAAAACATTTGGAATACTCCCTACAGAGTCTTACAGTTTGCATGAAGTGTAATCTGAATAAAGGGTGAGTGGTCAACTAACAACCTATAGCAACATTAGACCCCATAGGTCTGAGGCATCTTTAATTGTTTGTGCACCCAGGCCCGGACTGGCCGTTGCGGGTACCGGGCAATCTCCCGGTGCGCCGCAAGGGTGGGGGCCGGTTTTGGGCCCCTGGGGGCCATTTTTGTGACAGGGCCGTTTATGCAGCATAGCTGCAAAATCGGTCCTGCATCAAAATCGGCCGAAAACCGGCCCCGACGAAGAGCTCAGACCTCCCCTCGGGGGGCCGGCCAAGCACTTTGCCGGGGCTGGTTTTGGCTCCCAGTCCGGCCCTGTGTGCAGCAGCAGACCCTGACCTACAAATTTACAGAAACTATGGGCCAGATGTAGGTGGCTAAATATCGGTCGGTAACGCTGAAATTCGCAGAATTTATGTGTTACCGACCGGTATTTAGCCATGTGCAATGTAGGTAACACCAAACGCCATCGCAAATAAGGAATCTGTAAAAGTGAGGGAAACCAGTTACCGATTCCTTAATTTGCGATTGTCAGATACCAAAACCCCAAAATACTGAATCGGTAAATAAGAAATCCTTAAAAAATCGCAAATCCGCATACCGAATTTTCCAATTTTTGGTATTTAGGAGTCGCTAATTACCACTGACTGAAAGCAGGTGGTAATCAGGTGCACAGCATTTAAACAGCCCCAAAATGCAACGGTGTGAACACAATGACGGCCCTCTACGTAATTGCAAGGCGGCTAAGTTTGCAAGCAGGAGGACAGAGAATCTGGAGACGGGGGAGCTCATATACAGACTGCGCATTACACTGTTCCAACTGACTGAGGCTGAAATCCATGAGAGGTACAGGCTACACCCCCAAACCAACCTAGACCTTATACGGGACCTGCACCCACTCCTGGAGCATCAGACACCAAGGGCGCATGCCAAAACAACACATGTTCAGGTGCTCTGTAGCCTGCATCTACTTGCATCAGGAAGTTACCAGGGGGTGATAGCTGTGGCAGGTGGTGTATCACAGAGTTGCCTGTCCCGTTTTGCCTGTCTCATTCCTGGATGCCATGATGCAAAGAATGCATCAGTACATACGCTTCCCCAGCACACAGGCGGAACTGCAGAAGACAAAGCTGGATTTTTACCAAAAGGCACAGTTCCCACATGTAATAGGGTGCATTGATGGAACATACATACTAATCTGCCAACCTGCAGCTACAGAGTACATATTCCGGAACCGCAAATCTACGCATTCCATCAACGTGCAGATGATATGCCATGTGGACCACATCATCACTGACATTGTGGCCAAATTTATAGGGAGTACCCATGATTCCTACATATACTGGAACAGTGGGATCTACATACGTCTGGCTGGGGGTGAATTTGGAGAAGGATACCTGCTAAGTACATCAATGTGACACACCCTGATGGATACCTTGGATGAATGTGTTGGTGACTCTTATTAATTGCTCTTTCTTTCTCACTTAGGTGACAGCGCATATGCCGTGCGGGCATTTATCCTGACCCCATACCTCAACTCATCCACCCCAAGTGAGAGAAGCTACAATGTGGCACATAATAGCACGCGCAATGTTGTGGAGCTCACCTACGGACTCTTAAAAAGCAGGATCCGCTGCCTCCACAAAAGTGGAGGTGCACGTCAGTACCGCCCCATCATCTGCTGTAAAATAATAGCAACATGTGCCATGCTGCATTACCTTGCCACAAAGAAAGGAACAGCACTGGAACTAACTGACTCTGAGGATGAGGATGAGGATTTCCCACAGCCAGAGCACAGCGCAGCAGGTGTGGCAGCAGCACCAGATGGGAGACACAGACGGGCTGAGATCACACGCAACAAGTAAGTAGGTAGACACAGCCAGTTACTGTAAGTGAGTAACGGTGCTTAATTAGCATAGCACACCACCACGACATGAAGGGCTAAACATGCCAGGCCAAAATGAAATGCAAAATACAAAGGCGTAATGGGTTACATCACCCATTCCGCAATACCATGTGATGGCTGGCATTACTTCCTGCGCCCACGTGCAGCACTGATGCGTTCCCTGGGAACACTGTCCTCACTGGAAGTCTGTCCTGTGGCAGCGCTGTGCCATTCGCTGCGCCTCCTAGACTCTGTTATATGGGGCGTGATGCTACTGCAGCTAGTTGCCTCTTCACTATCCCCGCATCACCTCCACCTGTAGTGGCTACCTGGTGTTTCTGTTGCACTTCCAGTGCACTGGTCACTGTGACCAGCCCCCTTGCCATGCCACAGCTGCAGTGGGCTATCTCCTCCTGCATGGCCACCGAGCGCCTGCAGAGCAGAGAGGTGGCAGTGGAGAGGCGGTTCACCGCCTTAGTGTAGTTGTCCAGTTTCTGCCTCTCCCTGCGCCTTGCCAAACGGTCCTCATTCAATTTGCTGCACAGCAGCCTCACTGCCTCGGACAGGTCCCTCATGCCCTCAGCCACAGTATTGTTCATGCTACTTATGCCCTTCTCGATTCGCAGCATGTGCCCATTCATTTGAACCATCTACCGATGGACTGACCTTATCGCTTTGCCTTGCAGGCACTGCACCTTGAGCATGTTGCCCTCCAGACCGGCAAATACACTCTGTTCCTTGCCCTGTAAAGATGGACTGGCTGCCCTTGGCCTGCAGTGTCTGGCACCTGTGTGGGCGCGCACGGTGGGGCACTGTGTGCCTGCTCCATTGGCATCCTCTGCCACCGTGGACTGTTGTCCTCCCATGCTGTCCTCCTCAGATACCTCCATCTGCTGGAGGCTAGCCACTGCATGCCTCCTGGCTCTCGGTGCTAGTGGCGGTGATGGTGTTGGTGGTGATGCAGGTGATGGTGGTGGTGGTGGTGATGATGGTGGTGGTGGTGATGGTGGTGGTGGTAGTGGGGTGGTGTGCTCTGCAGGCGACAGGACCTCCTCCTCCTGTGTCCTCTCTCTCCTGGGTGCCTTACCTGTAATCCCCTCTGCAGCCCTACGCGACGGCTCGTCTGTGGAGACAGAATGTACATTTGTTCACTGATCTGGCAGCATTTGCGAAATAATAAATTTCATGCCGCCAATCAAACTGACTGTCCTCTGCTTGCTAATTACTGATGTGTGTCACATGCCTTTGGGTTCATTGGACTGACTGCTCTGACATGTGTTACTTTTGACTACATCGCCCATAATGCATTGCTGTTTTTTAGTAAAACGTACTGGAGTGGGATTCACAATGCCTCATTGGGGATTGGGGTTAGGGAGTGCGGGGCACAGCATGCAGTGCATGCTTCTTACCTTGTTTGTTGCCAGCTCCGGCTGAGCTGTCTGTATCCCCAATCCCACTCACACTCTCCGGCTGGAGGGTGGACTCCACCAGGAGAATTAGGGCAGTTGGTGCAGGTGCTGTGTTTCTCCCTTCACCTGTCAGATTGGCTTGCTTCTTTCTCTCTGCCAGCCTCTCATTTGAATGCTTCCTGAGGTCATACCAGCGTTTTTGAGTTCCTCAATGTAGCGCTGGGTTACTCTAATGGCATTGATCTTTTCCTGGATGACCAGCCAGATCTGCCTCTTCTGGGATTCAGGCATGTGCAGAGAATGTTTCCCAAAAAGTTTATCATGGTCCTATGTGACCTCCTCAATAAGGACCTCCAGGTCCCTCTCACTAAATTTATGTTTGCTCTTGGGTTCAGCTGCCTCCTTTTCCCTCTCCGGGTTGTCCATATTTGCTCTGTGTCTCAGCAAAAACTTGGAGGAGTTGCTCCTGGCTTGTTTGCTGTGCTCCCTGCCTCTCAAATAGCTAGAGGACCAGTGCAGCTGCATGGTTGTGGCCACTTCCTGGTTGTGAGGTAATGAAGCACAGGATTGGCTGATTCAACAATTACCGATTTTTTTAAATACCGATTCGCTAATTACCAAATCAGTATTAAAGAATCGGTGATACCGATCCGGTAATGGGGAATAGGTAATTATTTTTTACCAATTCATTCAGATTTGCTAATTGTGACCAATTATTACTGAATCAGTAATTTTTACCAATTTTTTACATACATCCAAAATACCGAGTTCTTAACAGCGAATCGGTAAGATTCGCTAATAAGGACTCTGTATTTCAGAATTTCCTACTTCTGGCCCTATATGTATTCCAAGATAAAATCACGCATTGTATTCAGATGTAAAAAAGTTGGTCTACTGTCTTCGAATTGAATTTGTTTTTCCACAATTATAAAGACATTTTCCCTTTAATATTGGAAGAGCAGAGATATTTGCTTTGGCACACACACACACACACAGTATTGAACATTACACAGCAATGAGGTTTTCAATGAAGACAAGATCTCAGTATTCATACCAGGTTTCCCAGCAACCTAGCAGGACCCTGAACATAGGGGTATCCATTATGAACACACAGGAGGGGTTGAAAATAATGATCACATTCATTAAAATCAATGTCCTCGGGTTCTGTATTTATAAGGGCAACAATGATTGCCCATTATGAGGGAAGCTCTACAAAATGAAACATAACATCTAGAGTTATGTGCTTCCCATATCAAAATCTGCATGTTTTTCTCTAATCAGCAGGCATGCCCTGTCAATATGAAATGTACTGGGAGAACGTTGTGTATAGCTACTGATTTTAAATGATAGGACACAACTAAACTTAGCACTCCCAAGAGGAGGTGAATGTAACGCTGTACCTTTAAATAACACAATATTCACAAGACGAGTCAAGGAAACAGATTCAGGTGCATTTAAAAAGAAACACCTGTATGTATTAATTAAACACTTTTGGATGGAAGGCAAAAAAGATTGGTTAGTGCAGATTCCCAAATATCAACCAGAAGGGTAACTTATGCAACTAACTTAAGCATAAAAGAACAAGAAAACATATGGTATATATACATGGAGTAGAGAATCGTATAGCTTATATACATGAAGTAGGTAAAAAGAATACATCATCGAATGATCTATCAACATTCTGGCCAACTCGACTGGAGGAGTCTTTGACAGCCAGGCCGAAGTCTTGATCGGGATACTCAAAGTTACCTGCAGCAAAAACATCTGTTCCACAGCGAGCTCCTACCTGAGCGCCAAGATATCCATCCTTTAATACCCTTTCCTTAACCTTAGGAGAAGTTTCTAGAAATATTGCCTCCTTTCTTCTTTTATGAAAACTGAGCTACCCGTAATGGTCTGTGTTGGGGCAAGACAGAAGCTGGCCAGGCGCCTGTATTTTGACTCTGTGACAGAGCTGTACATTCTACACATTTCTCTGTCAACAACAATCTCTATCCTGAAAGGTACCAAGCGGGCATCCCACACAACATGTTCCATCTTACTTTGAATGGTGAAGAGTGAAAACAAGTGAAGAGCAAATACATCCCCTCCCCACCCCAAAAATATGACAAATCACAGAAAATGGTATCAGTTACACAAGACGGAGTCAATGATCAATGTATAGTTCTTAATACATTCACATTCCATCCCTTGACAATTGACTCTCGGAACATATCAGTCACAAATCAACTGCTTTAGGTCGAAGCATAGACAAAAGATGAGGCACATACTGGTTACAACAACCTAATGATATAAAAATACATATTATTAATATTATCCCACCTAAAACTGAATGAGGTTTACTAAAGTCCGGCAACCACCCAAACAACCAATTCCACCATATTTTATCTACATTCTGCTTGACATCTTTAGCCAATTTGTTTAAAGCTACACTGTGAGACTGAATTAATTTAGAATGATCTGAAAGATTTGAGCAATACAATATAATACAAACCCCTAAAATGAGATCTCTATTTAAATGTATGAATTGAGCAACAATCCATGTAATTGAAAACAAATTATAAAATTGTGAAATTGTGTTTTTCTAAAAATACACCAAATTTGTTTTTTGAGAATGTGTTGTTTGAAACTTTTTTTTCGATGAAAGGGTATCCCTTTATATTGATTGGATGTTGTTGTTTAAATTCCATCACTGAAATCACAGTAGTATCAACATCTTATTGTCATTGTATTTGACACTATTATATATTAATATATTTAATGCATGTATTGTTCCAATACTGTTTTAGTGCTTTCACGTATATTTTACAATGCCACATCCCAAGATGGTGAAGAACAGTAAGGCAATGGTGGAGTGCAGCTCAGGAAAAGATCACTTTTTGGTTTCCTCTGAGGGAGAGGAAGTTTACAATGCAACATTAACTGTCACAAGGTTAATTGAAAGGTACCTGTGCTATAAAGACAATAATTCCAAGTAAATATTTCATTATTCAATTAAAATATGAATTTGCTTATGTAATACTTGTTCTATAGCCAGGAATAGTGAAATTGTTATTTCTTAATAACAACATATTTTGGAAGGGTGTTTGTTGAAATTATTTTACTATTGTGTGCAACACATTAACTTGCTGCTCCTGAAATAACAGTGTCTGTCTTTATTTGTAACTTTTTAAACTAGTTATTGTTGAATCAGGGAGTTAGGCATATGTATTATAATAACAGAGGATCATTGATGCATAAACCTTTAAATTACTAAGTCAGTTTGAAATTTCTATTTTTCTTAGAGATACAGATTACCAAACGTGAAGAGAAAAGAAGTTATTAAAACCTTCGTGGATGCTGCAGTTATAAATGTATGTGACCAAGAGAAAAACATTGTCTTACAGTTTATAAAAACATCTAGTGGCAATGCAAGCAGATTGTGTGAAATGTTTAATTCCTGCTTAGCATCCATGTTACTGGATGAGTAACTTGGAGTAAATTGATAACACTTTAAAGAGACATTTTAAATTTGATTACTTATTTCCCATAAAAACCTAATACATTCTCTCGTTGTTATTTCATGTCTAGTGAAAATAGAGTTACCAGCAGCATGTCCCATGCTCAAGTTATGGAACCACAGGAGCAATAGAATAAGAAATATAGTACTAAATTATGCACAATTTGTGCTAGTGTTTTTACAAAAAATATGAATTTCTTACACAAGCATATTTTAAATGTATATTTGTGTTTAACAGGAAAAATTGCCACAGAAAGTGAATATCAATAATCACAGCAGCAGCTAACTTGGAGAAGTGTGGCTCACTGGTTAGAGCAGGCAGACCCTGAAGCAGAGGTCAGACCCGGGACCAGGGTTCAATTCCCGACGCGGCAGGGTCTTCGAGCTCGAATGTCCACGGACTCGATAATTCTCGCTTCGGTGCCTGACCTAATCATGGGTTCACACTCTGCAACTCTGGGCATTAAGCTTGCTTAATCCCCACAACGGCCCCCCGCGGCGGAATGCCTGGCTTTCACCTTGGGGATGCCCTGTAGGGGCTATCTCACAGGGAAAAGCCAGGACGGGTTCCCAAGGCAAAGCGCTTAGAGATCCCTGGGTTATAAGCGCTATATAAATCCAAACATACATACATACATACATACAATAAAACGGATAAAGAGTCAGCACTTAAAAGAATGCTGGAGGAGTTTCCTGTACTCTGCATAGGCTACCACCAAAAGAGAAGATCCGTGTTGTGCTTGTCGGAGAACATTCACGTTACTGCTTTCACAGTTGGAGAATCATAGAACGAACATTGAGAAAGGTAGCAGTGCAGAGTAAGTGCTTGTGACTTTTGATGAAATCTTATAACGAGGGTATAGATATGGTGTAGAATGATATAATGTTATATAACACTCAGGTACTACCTTATTATCTGCAGAACATTTTACAAGACGACCGTTGACAGAACACAGAATCAGCCATTTCTGGAAAAAAATGGAATGGAGCTTGAATATTCCAGGTCTACAAGATATCTTTGAAGGCTGGACTCCTACAGCAACCAGAAAATGGGACTTAATTGATCAAGCAATAGCATCTTAGTAATAACTGCAGAGAAAGGGAATAACATGATGTAAGAGTCGCAGGAAGAAGAGATTGGATACGTTTTCTTCTTTCGGGAACCCTCTGGTTAGAAATGGTGTGTAGATGTGAAAACACAGCCCGGTGTGTGTTACCCAAATAACAAACAAATAAGGGGCCCGATTCACAGAACTAATCTGAGACAAAATTCTAAACTTTCTACTTTTGGTATTCCCAGTGGGCACTTACTACTTTTGGTATTCACAGAATGCACTTACCACTTTTGGTTAAACATGCTACTTTTGGTTAAACTAACTACTTTTGGTATTCTCAGAAGGCATTTAATAGTAGTAATGTTAGGACTCCTAACAATACTACTACTAAATGCCTTATGTGAGTAAGATTAGGATTGTATCTCAGATTAGTTCTGTGTATTGGGCGCCCGATGGTTAATAAATCTTTCAAGGAAAATGTACGACATTAAGCCCCATCCGGTAACACTACTAGTATTTGGCAGTATTAAAAATATAATCAGGCAACAAAGCCTGTGACTGTTGTTTGGCAGCCTTCTCAGCCACCCCAGAACTGATCTCTACTGATGAGGGATATTATCCCGAAACACGAGCCGTGTCTAGAGGTACTGGAAATACCAAGTACTTACTTGCACCAATCTTGGTGAAACACTTACAAACTTTTTCCTAACTCTTCAAGTCATACGAACTGCATGTACCATAATGTAAAGGGGCGATCCGGCGGAGAGGTTAGGAGTGTGCTCCCATCTTTCAATACTTTTAAGGGCTCCTGTGAGCCCCCGTAGCTGACGAGCTATTGGAGATGCACCTTCGCGCCCGAGAGGCAACGAAGCCTGTGACTGTTGTTTGGCAGCCTTCTCATCCACCCCAGAACTGATCTCTTCTGATGAGGGATATTATCCCGAAACACGAGCGTGTCTAGAGATACTGGAAATACCAAGTACTTACTTGCACCAACCTTGGTGAAACACTTACAAACTTTTTCCTAACTCTTCAAGTCATACGAACTGCATGTACCAGAATGCAAAGGGGCTATCCGGCGGAGAGGTTAGGAGTGTGCTCCCATCTTTGAATACTTAAAAATATAATCATTTTTACTGCACTGAAAAATAATAATGTTGAAGAAGACCTGGTATTAGACTGTGGAGCTTTAAGGAAATCAGGGAGAGGGAGCATATTCAGATTGGTTGGAGAAATGAGCAAGAAAAGATTCGAAAGCTCAGATCAGATGCATTGAATGGGGTTTAACCTTCTCAGGTTGATCATCATTAAATGAATTCATTTTAGTTACAGTCTCAAACATACTAATTGTTCCATCCTGACAAAATTAAGAGCTCCCAGATCTCTGGTTTAGCCCACCCAGAAGAATTTTTCTGGGTGAGTTGTCCAGTGATAGGAATGTAGGTGAGAGCCCCGTAAATAACCCTATAGGGCTGTCCCATGCAGGTTACCATCTTATCTAGTTCTGCTCACAATTGGGCTACCTAATCTCAGAAAATATTGTCTGACTGTATGCTATCAGGATTTACCCTTTACTGGATGTGATAAAAAATGTGCATAAACCCCTTCAAAGTGTTATGTCTGAGCATTCTAACAAGTGTATTTATTACCAACTATAACATAATCAAATATTCCCCTTCTGCTAAAAGTGATTTGTCAGAATCAGCAAAGGCTTTGCTACTTCAAATACTGGCAAAGTCAAATGGTGCTTTAATCACCTGGGAGCACTTTATCAATGGGCTAGCTGATACACTTTTCACCCCAATAAGATGAAGGGCTCGAATACATATCACTGGGCAACAGGGATTCATTCCCCAGGCACAATTCAAGCAAACAAGGATGTTCGAAAGGGCGTTAAAAACACATTAACAGCTCTCCATCACAGGCTGGGGTGATGCCAACCTAAAACTAGCATTGAGACAACATAAAACCTTATGGTACATAATAAGGCAGACGGATGATTTGTCCTGGCCCAAATTGCTTTCTGACATAGGAAATAACTGTGTGCAGTTCTGGTAAACAACTAAAAAGCCATTGCAATCAGCTCAGGGTGGAATCTGTTCACACTATTCAGAGAAAACTTAGGCAAAGATTCTATTTGACCACTTAATTCCGCTGCCTGCTGGAGGAGCCATCAGCTATGCACTTAAAGGAATATTGTTTGCAACTTTTAACAGTCAAGATCTGAAGGTTGTCAATTATCCATTCATTTTTTTTAGCTAGCAGCAGCCCAACTTAATAAAACAACGCTGAGAAATGCAGAGGCAACAAGATGGTAAATATAAAGGGCAGATGCTTGGGGCCCGACACAGAATAATGGGCAGATAAACTAAAACCATGTCTTCCTTCAAATTCTGAATGAGGGAATAATACTAGCATCATGGAGATGGTATATAATTTCCTCTCTCTTCAAGAGTGGAAATAAATCTTCTTCAAAAAATCAACTTGTAGTGCTCTTTGACAATGAGGTCAAATATTTTACAGGAATACTTCTTGAGGAATTAACTATTTCGGCCTCTAATAATGCCATAACCCTACAAATCAGACCGGGTTTTCCAAATTGACTGGAACTGCAATCAATGTTTTGGCGCTATCCTCCTGATTGATGCTGCAAAAGGCTCCATACTGCCGGTAATTTATACTTCATTTATTGTAGGTCAGCGTTTGATCATGTTGATCGGTTCAAATTTTGGCTTAAACTGATGAACTGGAACATTCCATTGGCCCTATTGAATTTGCTCATGTTGTTGCACACGGACACGTGGTTGCAGTTCAAGCTGGGAACTGGAACACATCTCTGTAGATAAATCCCAACAACTAAAGGGTTGAAGCTGGACTGGCAGACCTAACATCTAAAGTAAATGCCAGTAACTTCCATGCTCCAAAATTAGGAGACATGGTTCTTTCCAGTCTCCTATACGTTGACAACTTGGTCTGTTAAGGTGGTCTCCAATGCCTGTTTAACATCACACAAAAATATTTAAAAGAAAATGTCCTGGCCATTCACTTAGAAAAAAATAAAACCATGTAGACCAACAACCTAAGTACAAGATCACTGATCTGGTTGGGCCTGAAAGCGGATTGACCCAGTAGACTAATACATATATTTGGGTGTCATCATTGACAAAAACTGGTTATTTGCCTCTCAGAAAGAGGAAATGAACAGAAAAGGTAAAGCCTTGGACAAAATATTACATTTGAAAAAAAAAGAAATCGGTCAAGTTCAACGTTGACACAATTTCATTGAATTGTTTAAGCAAAGCTGCAACCTAAAGTAGCGTGTGGGAGTGAACTCCTGAGAAAGAAGGGTGTGACCAGTTTGGAGAGTATTATGATCGGAACGTACATTATGATTATGATTATGATTATCTCCCTAAATACACATCCCTGGTGCAGATCAGACTGGAATTTGCCCTTTAGAAATAAACTGTGGCCAGACAGGGGCCTATATTAACAGCTGAAATAAAATCAGGACGGCAGATCCTAACACCTTGAATTCACATCTCTGGCAGGTGTTGCAGAACAGGGACATTTGGCTGCCTTAAATTGTCACTAATTGTAACTGGCTTAACCCATCTCTGGAAACTTTCACCAGTCAACTATGTTTCAAAACATTGGCCAGGAAAACCATAACATCCCTCCAGCCGTGGCCCGTGGAGGGAGTTACGGTGGGGCAGGAAGGCGGGGCGGGGGAGGGGGTGCTAGAAACCGGAATATGGATAATTCAAGGTAAGTAAACAATTTAATAAATAAAAGGAATTTCGTAGCGCGCCCTGCATCGCAAATTGCTGACTGCAGTGCTTGATAAAACTGCCCCTCTGAAATTTGTTAGCCTTTCCAGATCTGCCCCGTCTGCCCGTGGTGCTGAGAGGAAGTCAGATGGGAAAAAAGCACTGGTAAAAGACTGAAACATGAGTGGAGAAAGTCATGCTCGCCGAACGCTAACAATACCTATAAAAAACCCTTGAAAGACTACCAAAAATTACTTAACTCCAATAGATGAGAATTCCTGGCTGACCGTATTGCGAGTGCTAAAAACTCCTCAAGGGAAGTTTTTAGGATAGTGAAATCTTTCACTAATCCCGCAGCATTAGAAAATGGCTTCCAATCTTCTCAGACCTTTGCACTAGTCTTTTGGACTTCTTCAAAGAAAAAATTAATCAGCTCTCCTCCTCTTCTCCCCTCGCTTCAGATCCCAGAGCAACGGGAGACAACCTCCGCCCTCTCAATAACTGACATGTCTTTACATCCTTTCTCCCAATTCCCGCAAAGGTGTCTCTGGTTGAACTTTTGAAATGTAAATCAGGGTCACCTGGGGATCCCTGTCTGGCTCGGCAGTTTAAGCTACTGGCCGAGTGTCGCAATCCGGTCCTAAATTATATTTAGAACACCTCACTTAGGTCTGGAATCTTCCCAGCCTTGTGGAAACATGCTTATTTGCTACCTCTCCTGAAGTAAGCCAACGCCGACTTGGACGTACTTAGCAAATTTAGGCCTATCTTCCTGCTGTCTGCAATGGCTAAGGTGCTAGAGAAGTTAGCTCATTTGCAACTAGCCAAGTATGTGGATGCCAATGAGTTGATACACGACTCTCAATCTGGCTTCCGTGCAGTGTGTAGCATGTAGACGGCGCTGCTTGAAGTAGCAGATTCCATCCGACTGTCTGTGGATGCCAGTTTGTCAGTCATGCTTGTGCTATTAGTCCTTTTGGCGGCACTTGATACAGCGTTGCACGTAATCCTGCAGCAAAGACTTCAGCAGATAGGAGTACAGGGCCCGTACATCTCCTCAGTTAAGCGGCTCAGATGTGGAGTGCCCCAGGGCTTGGCCTTGAGCGCGCTGCTTTTTAATATCTGCATGGCTCCATTGGTAGCTCTCATTGCTAGGAGGGGGTGTCAAGGTGGTCTTATACACGGATGACCCCCAACTTGTGTTCTCCTTCAAAAACCACTCTACAGCAGCTATTGATTCTTTGAAAGACTATTTAAAACACATAGCAGGCTGGGTGAACAAAAACTGCTTAAAACTGAGTGCCAATAAAACAGAGGTCTTATTATTTAATCAATTATCCCCCCCCTCCTTCAGGCCTATGGTGGCCCCGGGGAACTTGACCCCCCCACCAGTGCCCAAGGTCTTGGTCAAAATCCTTGGAGTCAGGTGGGATAAGTACTTAGCCCTTTCAGCCACAATCTGGTAAGTTTGGCAGCCATCTTCGCAAAGATGAGAAGCATTAAGAAATTTCAGGGCTGCCTGCCAGAAGAAAGCCGGAGGACCACGGTCCATGCCCTGGTGACCTCTCATCTGGACTAAGCCAATGGTCCCTACCTGGGAATACCAGGGTTCCTGATCAAAAGGCTACAAATGGTGCAGAATACGGCAGGTAAGTTAATCTGCAAGGTCCCATTATGCTAGCACATCTACCCTCACCATCCAAGACTTCATTGACTCCCAGTAGCCAGGAGGATTGAATTCAAAGCCCTAAAGCCCTGACTATTGATTTCTGTTCCTCTCATGGTAAGGGCCCAGGCTACCCATACCCATACAAAGGACGCTACTTTGCCCATACCACCAAGAGCGGACATTAAGATCCTACCTTCAACGTTACCTTGCTGTCCCCAGCTTCACCAAAGCAAGGCAAGAGGGTAGGTCTTTCTCTGTTGGGACAGCCAAACTGTGGAAAAACTTGCCTCCCTATCTACGCATGCTGAACTCGGAACAGGATTTTAGAAAGGCGCTGGCTCTTTAAGCAGAGGGAATAGCTGCTTGGGCTTTAATCGCTGTAGTCCGCCGCGTTAGCGCTGGGACACCTCACTTGAGGTAGCTGTGTGCTTTATAAATGCTCTTTATTATTATTATTATTATTATTATTATTATTATTATTATTATTATAATAATTATCATTATTATTATTAATCAGCGAAAGAATAATCTTATTTCTAGACCCTAGATTCATATCTGTGATCAAATATTGGTTCATTGAGAACAAGAAATAGTTCTGCCAGCTCTGAAGTCTGGTAATAATTATAATTCCGACTCAGCTCACCCTTTATATTTGGTACAAGCAATGGCAATTTTGATCCGGAGATCTGCTGAATATAGAAAATCAGACAGACTCTTTGTTATTTGTGGACCTGTGACAAAGATGGAGAAGCCATCTTCGTCTACTTTATCAAGATGTTTGAAAATGGCTATATCTACTGACTATGTGGGTAGTGCCACATAATTACCTGTTCTACTAAAGTTCATTCCAATAAAGGAATGGCTACATCTTGTGTTAAGTGGACTGGGTCTCCATAACGGACATCTGTAGAGCTGCTGCTGGGGCTTCTCCATTCACATTCATTGTTCATTACATACTTAACATAGCACAGCAGTCTGAGTTAATGTTTGGTATAAAGGGAACTATGTCAAAGTGATGTTTGCATTTAATTCTGTTGCCTTTGACATTTGAGTAGATAGGTGGCTATATTATTAAAATGTACTGTCTGCCTATGAACTTTTCAGGTGTATATTTCTTTTTTTTGTCATGGCTGCTAGAGGGAATTAACTTGGGCTTTCCTCCGTCAAGGAAGGAATGTGAGGAGTGATATGAAGAGGAGACTGTGTATTTCCTCACTCAGACAAGACTGAGGTCCTCATAATCGGCCCCACCTCCTCAGCCTGGGACGACTCTCCTGGTGGCCGACAACACTGGAAACAGTACTTACACCTTTCCATACTTCCACATCAGCCTATTTTTTGTATCAGGCCTTGGTACATACAGAAAGTGGGGTTTTATGGGCTAACTTATTAAAAGCTTTAGTAAAGTGTGGGAAGTGGCAGTAATGCTGTCACAATACTCAGTAAAGTAAGTACTGGGACATGCGAGGAAGAATCTGAGTAATTACGATTACCGGTAAGTAATTCTGCCATTATCATGGCTCTGTTTTTTACCTTTCAGCAAAAGAGACATTAATATCATGCCTCTATGATCCTCCAGTGCATGTCCTAAATGCCTTAAAACCAAATACCTCATCACACTGCTGTTTTACACATTTCATTGCGGGTCAATGGCTAATTTTTCAATTTGTTGTGGAGGAAGCTAATTGCTTATCTTGTTACTGGAGCTGAAATAGTATAGGCATATTGTAATTACTGTCATTCTTACTCCCAGCGAAAACATGCCTATAAATAACTCACAGGATTTGACTTAATTAATACACGAGGAATGTACGAAATTGTTTATTTCTTTGCATTAATTTCTGACTAAATATTTAAAGGATTAACACCTGTGTATTTCTGGTTAGGTCAAAGTTGCCATTGTGCTGCATAGAATGTACAAAACTTGAAGCAAGGAACTCTCTGTAGTTCCCAACTTCAGGCGAAGATCAACTCCTTTATATGGAGTACGTACAACACCCGTAACATTCTAAATCTACTCACCTCAATACTGTGGGCATATGTTAAAGGGGATGCGCCACGGGAATGTTACTTTTACCAACGTTCCAGTGGCGTAATGACCTGCTCCATATTTAAAAAGTGGTGTTAAGCCATTTTTTATGGCTTAATGCCACTTTGTAAATATGGTACCCTTTTAACCCAGGTATCTGTGTGAAAGGGGTGTGCAATGGGTGTTGCTGTGGGCATTCCTTTCAAGATTTTCAAGGATCTGTCAATCTGAGGCAATGCCAAAAACTAATGCCATGCAAATTAGGTACTAGATTGGCACAACAAGAAGAAATACTTTTATTTCTCCTAATTTTTTCGTTTTCTATGTGTGCTGCATTATATGTATGTGTGCGTATGTGTGTTTTTGATGTTTTCATCAAGTCATTGTCCATTAGGTTTGCTCTGCATGAATAATATTTTAAATGCTCACCATCACCACATCCATCCTCTCCGGCAGAACCCAGAGCATCTGCCTCCCCCCCTTCCGCTCCAAGGACACCGAGATCATCTGCGGCATACCCCAGGGCTCTTCACTCGCCCCGACGCTGTTCAACATCTACATGTCATCCCTCGCCCTCGTAGCTCATTAGCACAACCTCAACATCATCTCTTATGCCGACGACACCAGCTGATCCTTTCCCTCACTAAAGAGCCTCACACCGCTAAAACCAATCTCCACGAAGGAATGAAGGACGTAGCCGAATGGATAAGAACAGCCGACTGAAACTGAACTCAGACAAGACGGAGGTCCTCATAATCGGCCCCACCTCCTCAGCCTGGGACGACTCTCCTGGTGGCCGACAACACTGGAAACAGCACTGACACCCACTGACCACGCACACAATCTAGGGGTCATCCTCGACTCCACCCTCTCCATGACTAAGCAGGTCAATGCCGTCTCCTCATCCTGCTTCAACACCCTCCAAATGACCTGCAGGATCTTGAAGTGGAACCCCACCGAAACAAGAAAAACAGTCACCCAGGCCCTCGTCACCAGCAGGGTGGACTACGGAAACACCCTCAATGCAGGAATGTTGGCCGAGCTCCTGAGACTGCGGCAACGCATCGAGAACGCCTCTGCACGCCTGATCCTGTACATTCCCCACCGCAGCCACATCACACCCCACCTGAGAGACCTGCTTTGGCTCCCTGTCAACAAGAGGGTAACCTTCAAGCACCTCCTCCATGCACACAAAGCTCTTCACAACACCGGCCCAGCATACCTCAACAGATGACTCAGCTTCTACACCACCACTCGCCAGCTCCGCTCCACCGGCCTCGCCCTCGCCACAGTCCCACGCATCCGAAGAACGACCACCGGCAGCAGATCCTTCTCCCACCTCACCGCCAAGATCTGGAACACCCTCCCCACCAGCCTACGGCCTCCTGTTCTTTAAGGTGTTACCTAGTTATATAACCATACAGAGTACATTTCCTAGGATACCTGAAAACACTTCAACCAAGATTCTAATTTGAACTGTTGTTTATTAAGGATCATCACTATACAGATAGCAGGTTATCTAGGCAACAACAGCTATCTGCCAGAAAGCCAAGGCTTCTCCAACACAAAGAACATTATATGGAATATAGGCAGTTGTAACATTCTAATTACTAAGCAAATCCCAGTAATACCATGAATGTCAAAATCTATGTCATCTTAAACAATGTATTTGAGGGAATTCGGACATAAATTTGAACTTGAGAACTAAAGCAAACAATTCACTGTGGGTGCTGATGATATTAAGAACCTGATAAAATTCACAAACAGTTTCTTAGGATTATCACTCTGTAAATCCAATATACAATTATTGTTGGAATTTGGAAGACTACAATATGGCTGCGCTCCAAATCATAAAAAACTGGACAATATTTTGTCGCAAAAGGTGGGGAGATTTTGGCAGATTCATAAAACGTAACCCTTGGTTGACCAAAGCAGGATATGCATGATAAACAACATTGAAGACACATCAGGGCATATTCACAACAGAATGGCGGAGTGTTGTGTTACTCCACAACCTTTTGAAAATGCAGAGTTGCGCAATAATAATAATAACACAGCGCACCCATGCATTTCCTCTACCCTTGGCACTAAATTTAGCTGCCTAGCATCAATGCAGGCACCCTTGCACCACAGTGAAATGGTGCCTGTGTTTCAGGGAAGGATTGTTCATGTGCAGGAAGATGTCCCTTCCTCTAAATCAGCAATCACTTCTATATGTGCTGCAGAATAAAGCACATTTAGGAGTAGCAACTCGTCATTATATAATGATTGTTTATGTGCAGGAAGGAACACCTTTTTCCACGTGAACAACCACTTATGGGTTTTTGCTCCTTCTATTTGTGCTACAGAAAGCAGCACAACACACAAGATGATGGAGGGAATGTTGCACAATAGGAAAACATTCACCCCCAGTCACACCGCAGTTCAGACATAGCCATATGCAAATCTGTCTTGACCCTGTGCCTCATGGGAACAGTCCCGACCGAACTGCCAAGCCATGTTTTCCCTGGACCGGAATCAAGCTACCTAGGACCGGTTTCTGGCTATCAGCCAGGATAGCTTGACTCCAGTGGCTTAGTGAGTACGGGACCCATGTCTGGGCACACCCTTCCAACATAGAGTGAACAGCAAAACACACAAGATGATGGACAGAATGTTGCACAATAGCAAAACATTCACCCCAGTCACAGATCTGGGTTTAATCCATCCTAATTTTGCTCACCAAGCCACCCCAGTTCAGACATGGCCATATGCAAATCAGTCTTGACCCTGTGCCTCATGGGAACAGTCTAGACCGAACTGCCAAGCCATGTCTTCTCTGGACCGGAATCAAGCATCCTAGGACCGGTTTCTGGCTATTAGCCTTCATCAGCCAGGATAGCTTGACTCCAGTGGCTTAATGAGCACGGGACCCACGTCTGGGCATACCCTTCCCACATAGGGTGAACAGCAAAGCACACAAGATGATGGATGGAATGTTGCACAATGGCAAAACATTCACCCCCAGTCACAGATCTGGGTTTAATCCATCGTTATTTTGCTCACCAAGCCACCCCAGTTCAGACATGGCCAAATGCAAATCAGTCTTGACCCTGTGCCTCATGGGAACAGTCCAGACCGAACTGCCAATTCATGTCTTCCCTGGACTGGAATCAAGCATCCTAGGACCAGTTTCTGGCTATCAGCCTTCATCAGCTCTGTCCATCACTTGTTGTTTATGAATTTGTCACCCGAGTGGGATGGGTATGCTCAGACATGAGTCCCATGCTCTCCATGCCACTGGAAACTAGCTATCTTGGATGATGAGGGCTGAAACCACGAAACCGGTCCTTGGATGCTTGTTTCCAGTCCAAGGAGGACCTGGCTTGGCGGTTCGGGCTGGACTGGTACCATGGGGCACAGGGTCAAGACTGATTTGCATATGGCTGGGTTCAAACTGGAATGGCATGGTGAGCAAAAAAACGATGGATTTAGGCCGGGATCTCCCTACTGGGGTGAATGTATGACATTGTTCTGCATTCTGTCGATCACCTGTTGTTTTTGCATTTGTCACACTGAGTGGGACGGGTATGCTCAGACCTGAGTTCCGTGCTCTCCATGCCACTGGAATCAAGCTATCCAGGCTATTGAGGGCAGAAAGCCCGAAACCGGTCCTTGAAAGCTTGTTTCCAGTCCAGGGAGGACCTGGCTTGGCAGTTCGGGCTGGACTGTTATCATGGGGCACAGGGTCAAGACTGATTTGCATATGGCTGGGTTCAAACTGAAATGGCATGGTGAGCAATGAAACGATGGATTTAGGCCCAGATCTCTGTACTGGGGTGAATGTATGACATTGTTCTGCATTCTGCCCATCACCTGTTGTTTTTGCAGAATGCAGCACAGCACATATAGAAACAGCAAAATTGAGGAGAAATGGTTGCACCAGTTTAAGACCAGGATTTCCCTGGTCTTATTTTTGGCGCTGACTCTAATTTATGCCAGCCTTGTAAATAGGGGTCCGCGTCAAAAAGCAATGGGTGTTGCTGGAGAATACCCACTGCAACACCTATTGCCCGCCCCTTTTACTCTGAGTACTGTGTGAATTGGGGCATTAGTTACAAGGTGAGACCAAGCAATGTTAAGTGGCTTAACCCCTCCTTGTAAATAAGGTGAAGGGGGTATAGGTACCAGAATTCCAAAGAAAGTGACATTCTGGTGGGGATAAGCCCTTGTAAATATAAATACGCCTCATTCAGTAGTTAGTATGATCTATATAGGTAAGAAATTGGGGTATTAGTTGAGGAGGGATCGGTGACTACCTTAATTTATCATCCACAACTTGTGTTTGGGTGGATCTTAAGCTAATCCCTCCTGGTTGCTATGGCACAAAGCAGACAGGCTTACCTTAGATTCAATAAGTAAGTATCCAGTACGGAAAAAGTTTTGTGGATGCCACATGTACACCTGTCACCAGCTTGTGGGTGCGGGTGACTTCTGGCACCTCACTTTCGAATAGGGTAAATATTCCTATCAATGATCCATATTGTAATTCAATTGGTGAATGGTAAACTATCATGATTTTATTTTTTAAATATTACTATATAAAATACTACTACTGATAATAAAAAAGATCTTTCTCTAACCCCTTAACTGCTGTTTCCCCTGCCCCCCACCCCCCGTGCTGAGCCCTTTTTTGTCTATTTGGGGTAGTTTGCGCTTAGCCCCTGTAACTTTTGTCCACATAAGGTATCCATGTCAAATTTGCGTCCTTTCTTCCAACATCTTGAGGATTCCAAAGGTACTCAGGACTGTTAGATTCCCCTGGAGGAGACCCAGAAATGAGCCAAAATACTGCTACATTTTCGTTTTTTGGTGGAAAACGTGAAAAAAGTGCTGGAGATGAAAACATCTGTTTCTTTCCCTGCAAATGGTATCAATAAAGAGTTTGCAGTGATAAAATCACAATGTTCCCAGGTTTCAGGAACAAGCAGACTGTGGCATCCTGACCAATGGTGTCTTACAGAACCATGGGTCAGGGTTCCACATGCTTCACATTCTATCTGGGGTCAGTTGGCCCAGGCTCTGTTACGAACTAGTTTATTGTATTTATGCTAGTAAATACACTATACAAATAACCTCGTTTGACCATCATTTGAATCCTACACTGGTAACAGACAATGGTACTCAGTTAATTTCTACTCAAATGGAAGAGTATTTGCGTAAACATGGCATTTCTCATATAAGAACATCAGTATATTATCCACAAAGCAATGGAATTGTGGAAAGGTGGATAAGAGTGTTGAAAGAGGGTGTACAATTAGCATTAGCTAATGGAAAGGATTGTGGACAAGCTCTCAAAGATTTAGTGTGGAATTATAGGATTACTCCTAGAGTGCCTGGAGACATATCTCCTTTTGAGAAAATGAGAGGAAGGAAGGCTGTTTGTGACTTGAACCAATCATGGATGTTTGAAATGAGTAAAAAAGTTGATCAATCCAAAGTGTTGAGGAGTTCCAGTGGTATGTGTTGTTGGTCATCCAATGAAAGACAAACGTCATCTCAGAGGTGTGATGATTCTTTGCTTCAATTTAAAATTGGAGATTGGGTTCAGGTAAAGAAAGGAAGATTAATAAAAGCTGTAGAATCCAAGTTTTCTAGGCCAATGAAAATTGTAAGAGTTGGACACCAAGTTATAGAATTAACTGATGGAAAAGTGTGGAGCATGAGCAAGGTAGTTAACGTGCCTACATCTTTATGCTCTGAGCTAGATACTACATCTGGTTCATTGACTACCTCATTTAATCAACAAAACTGTGATGTTACAAGCAATTCATCTACCTCAAGGTTGAAATCCAATCCAGCCTGGTGTCATGATTATGTCATGACATAATATTTTTTCAAAAGTGTGTTATTCTTGTTTACTGTTGAATATATGTACAAGGTAGCATTTAAATAAGCTTTTATCTACTTTAACATTGGAAATTTGATATTCGTTGTTTTTGTTTAATTATTCGTTTTCTGTTAAGGATTCAATGATAATAACATGTAACACACAGATCTATTTAATATATTGTATTTGTGAATTTATATTAACGAAAGGGGATGTGTGGCATCCTGACCAATGGTGTCTTACAGAACGATGGGTCAGGGTTCCACATGCTTCACATTCTATCTGGGGTCAGTTGGCCCAGGCTCTGTTAAGAAATAGTTTATTGTATTTATGCTAATAAATACACTATACAAATAACCTTGTTTGACCATCATTTGAATCCTACACAGACTTTTGTTAGAAAACCAACATTTTCTGCACAGTTTTGGCATTTTAGTGGGACATAGCCTATTTCTTCTATTTTTGTGTGCTTTTAACCTCCTTTCTGTTACTGCTAGAAATTGATGTAAAAGCAAAATGGATCCCAGAAAGCTATACATTTCTGAAAAGTAGACACAATTCTGTATTCGGCAAGGAGTCATTTGTGTAGATCCTTTAAGGTTTTCTTATAGAAAGTAACAGTTCAAATTAAAACGTATTGAAAATGAGTTGATAAAAACTGCTATTTGTGTCTGCATTTTCACCTGTAACGTCTTCTAAGTATGACAGATTTTTACAAGCACTATACTGTTATGTCCACTGGAGCCATATGTTTGCAGGGGTATATAGAATTTGTAGGTTCACCATGAATCCGAAGAGCCCAGAGCCAATAACTGAGCAGCATCTTGGTATTGTATTTCCAAGTATACAGCAAATCACTTGGTAAAATAAAAATAGTGAAAATAGGTATCAAGGTAATGTATGTATTTCCAAAATTGGAACCATATGGAGTTTAGAAGCAGTGTGTATTTGCACAACTCCTTACCTATACCAGCATGTAAATTAGAAGGCATTTAAAAAAAACATTTTTTATGCACTGTCTTCCGTTTGGAAGGGATAAATGACTAGAAAGTCAATTGACTATTCTGTGTTTCCCTAAGTCTCCCAGTAAAAATGGAACCTCACTTGTGTGGGTAGGCATAGTGCCCACGACAAGACATGGCCCAAAATGCAACGTAGGCTATTCATTTGTTTCCAGTGAAAATTCACCCGTTGTTTGCAGTGTGCCTAGCTGTGGTTTTTGGACCCTAGCTGAGCTGGCACCTTGGGAAACCTAGCAAAGCTGTACATTTTTTAAAACTAGACACCCAGGGCAATCCAGGATGGGTGACTTGTGTGGCTCTCACCAAGCTCTGTTACCCAGAATCCCTTGCAAACCTCAAACTTCGTAAAACAAAAACACATTTTCCTCACCATTCTGGAATCTGCGTGGGTTCACAAAATCCCACCCACCCATCATTCAACAAAGTTTTCCTATAAAAACAGTACCTCACGTGCCTGTGATAGGAAACGGCTCAAAACGCAACATGGAGACACCACATTTTTACAAGGAAAAATTACCCGTTTTTTGCAAAGTGCCTAGCTGTAGATTTTGAACCCTAGCTCTGCCGGCACCTAGGGAAACCTATCAAATCTATACATTTATGAAAATTAAATACCCAGGGTAATCCAGGATGGGGTGACCTGTCTGGCTCTCACCAGGTTCTGTTACCCAGAATCCATTGCAAACCTCAAACTTTGTAAAAGAAAAAAACTTTTTCCTCCCATCTCTGTGATGGAAAGTTCTGGAATCTGTGTGGATCCACAAAATTCCACCCATCCCTCATTCTCAATAAAATAGTACCTCACTTGTATGGGTAGGCCTAGTGCCCGTGACAGGAAACGGCCCACAACGCAATGTGGACACCCCACATTTTTACAATGAAAACGGATCCCTTTTTTTCAAAGGGCCAAGCTGTAGATTTTGAACTTTTGCTCTGCAAACACCTAAGGAAACCTAGCAAACCTATACATTTTTGAAAACTAGACACCCAGGGAAATCCAGGATGGGGTGACTTGTCTGGCTCTAACCAGATTCTGTTACCCAGAATCCCTTGCAAACCTCAAACTTTGTCAAACAAATTAATTTTCCTCACATTTCTGTAAAGGAAATTTCTTGAATCTGCTTGGATCCACAAAATTCCACCTACCCCACATACCCCAAAGTCTCTTGATAAAAGCGGTACCTCACTTGTGTGGGTAGGCCTAGTTCCCGCGACAGGAAATGGCCTCAAACGCAATGGGGACTCATCACCTTTTTACAGTGAAAACTGACCCTTTTTTTGCAAAGTGCCTAGCTGTGGGTTTTGAATCCTAGCTCTACTGGCACATAGGGAACCTAGAAAAACTATACATTTCTGAAAAAAGACACCCTGGAGAGTCCAGGGAGGTATGGGTTGCGTGGAACCCTCTACGTTTTTCTACCCAGAATCCCCTGCAACCCTCAAATTTAGCTGAACAAATGACTTTTTTCTCACATTTCTGTGTTGGGAAAGTTGTGGGATCACCCGGCTGACACAAATGTCCTACCACCCAGCATTCCCTCTTCTGATGCAAAATGGTGCCACACTCGTGTGGGTGGCCCAAGTACTTGCGACAGGCAAGGGTACAAAACGAATTGAGGAGATATCAAAAAAAAAATTCACAAAATGACCTGGTTTTTTCAAGGGGGGGTCACCGGGGTTTTTGGCCCCAGGCTCGGCAGCCATATAGGGAAACCTACCAAAACTACAGATTTCAGAAAACTAGACTTCCGGGGGAGTCAAGGGAGGTATGACTTGCATGGACCCCCCAAGGTTTTCCTACCCAAAATCCCCTGCAAACCTCAAGTTGAGATGAACTTTTTTCTCAAATTGTTGTGTGGGAAAAATGTGAGGTCACCGGGCTGACACAAATTTCTTACCACCCAGCATTCCCCCAGGTCGCCCAATAAAAACGGTACCTTACTCGTGTGGGTGGCCCAAGTACCTGCAACAAGAAAGGACCCAAAAATTATTGAGGTGACATCAACATGACCTATCACGAAACGACCTGGTTTTGCAATGGGGGTCACCTGGGATTTAGGCCCCGGGCTAAGCGTCCATCTAGGGAAACCTACCAAACCACATATTTCTGAAAACTAGACACAGAGGGAGTCCAGGGAGGTAATGCTTGCATGGACCCCTCAACATTTCCGACCCAGAATCCCCTGCACACCTCGAGTTTAGCTGAAAATCACTCTTTTTTCATATTTATGTGTAGCAAGGTTGTGGGCTCACCGGGATGACAAAAATGTCCTACCACCCAGCATTCTCACTGGTCTCCCAATAAAAAAGGTACCTCCCTCGTGTGGGTGGCCGAAGTACCCTCAACGCTAATATACAGTCATACATAGTCCAGAGCATTAAAGCTAAATGCACTCACAACCAGATTTTTAAAGAACAGCTATTAATTATCTTAATTTGCTAGATTAACATTACAATTTGAAAGTGGTACAGGCAAAGTGCAGACAAAGGCATCTCATGAATGAAACAATTAATTTACTCACATGAGTCTGGGTAAAGTGAGATGGTACGACCTTAGCGCCAGGTGCCACAACTTAGGTAGTGTTGTGTAGTTCCTATGAATCTATGTAGGATCTGTGCATTTAGACAACATAAACTGTGGGATCAGTGTCCAGACTGATTTTAGACACCCCCACCGGATATGTTTGCCTCTATACCGGTAGCTCACAGTGCTGCTATGAACTCCTCTTACCAAGGAGCGAATATTTTCTGGCAACTATCAAACATGAAAACACTAACCACTCAGGGATCGTGGAAACAGTACAGTACTTTTCGCTCAGTCACTCTTGCTCACTTTGTCTCAGAGAAATACACACAGAGAAAACGTTGGGGACATTTTCAATAAACATTTATTGAGCCAACGTTCATCTGGTGTAAAATGCGTGTGCTCAAACAACCAAATGACAGAAACAGATGTATACTGGTATAAGCACCAACAGAGTAAATAGATGGTAGAATTCTACCATAATGCTAAAATAATGGATATATGCTGGCATATGAATACATGACAGTTGTAATGTTTACTCCTACGATGTTAACCCTAACTAGATATACCTATGTGTACTTAGCATGTATGTAAGTGTAGAGCCAAAAATCCCCCTAGGATGGAGCCAAACCCATTACCTGATGTGAGAGAGAGAAGGACCCTGTCTTGGTCTCAAGATGGACACCCCACAAGGGATGTCAGACCACTGAGTGCTCGAGTATCTGTGTGAAGGATCCTTAGCGTCTCATGTCAGCGTGTCAGCATGGAAGTCTTTTCACCTCTGTCTGCCCCAGCAAAGATATGGTGCTTATATTCCCAAAAAGGTACCCTCAGGGGTTCTACCTTGCTGTGTCATATCAACCAAAGATGACAATGGTGACGTTCCTTATACACAGTTATTATACAGAGATGGTAGTCCTGCTGTGATTCTAATAATCCTCATGCATAATAAATGAGGCTAGTTTTCGGGGGAAACCACACGGCATTAATGCTGCACCTAACTAGGTAAAAGGTCAGCACTAAAACCGTTATGTAGTACAATGGCAGGGTAAATGTAGGTTAGGAGACTATCCAAGCCTATATTGGGGTACATTGAGATTCATAGCAGTGCACAGGGGTTGTGCTCACATAGCTGGTGACAATCCAAAATGACCGTAGATATCTTCAAAGCTTTGGCACAGTGAGAGAATGGAGGCAAAGACCAAGGCTATCATTTCAATTGTCATCAAGGATGATCCAGCGGCCACATCTTGAGGCCTTTGAGATGTCTCACACAAACAGATTGTAGACGAACCGTTGAGGGAGCCGGAGAGAGCTCCACCCTCAATATCATTCACTGCCAGAAATGGTTAAAAAACTGCTGCTATCCTGAATCCACCACCACCGTTCAACACCACCAAAAAGCAAAATATTGGCAATAGATGGACTGCTGGGATAGGGACATTTGATGTTTCCATTGATGCACTTGAAGAGACTGATAATGAAAAGATGATTAAGGATCTCTAAAATCTAGCTGGTTATGGTGTAAAAGAAGTCATAAAGAAAATACTGCAATATCACAAAGACATCAAATATTGTCAGATTAAAGAGGTGTTGAATCTCAAATTTACTCCAACACTAAATGTCGATTACAAACCCTGATTCTTGAACAAAGAACACCAAAGAGTGGGTGAAACCATTGATGAATTTGTGGAGAGACTCTACACATGCATCAGACATTGTAAGTTTAATGAATTTAATGAGGAAGAAGCTATGTGCCTGAGGGATATTAACAAATTGTTGTCAGATTAGTTTTGAAGACAAATGCTAAGAGAAAATCTTAGTCTGGAGCCAGTGTAAATAAATGGCGATTAGAGCTGAAGAGCGTGCTGACAGATAAGCTGCTGACAAGGAGGCCCGAGGTACCCGGAAAGATTTGGTCATAGATCTGAAAAGTACACCAAAACAAATGACTGAAGGACACAAAGTGTTGTCCACATGTAAAATGAAGGTGTGTTTCAGATGTAGATTTTCATTTCCATATGATGGTAAATGACCCGCTCTTAGACAGATATGCAAAGGCTGTGGGAAGTAGAGCCATTTTATCACCGTTTGCATAGCAAAGGAAAAAGTAAGCATGTCACAGCCCAGAGACAAAATGTCCCCCTGAATCTTCCAGAAGCAACATTAGACGTAAACCCACAAGGCCGAGTGGCTATATCAGTTGAGACAAATTGACACTGAACAAAGTCCATAGTAATCCAAATCATCGACAAACAGTTCTCATGTGTCAGTATCAAGTTAAAGTGATTTACATCATTGTGTCTGGTTGATGCTTACCTAAGAAGAGAGTGCACATGTTGGTTTGACCGTTTTGAAGAAATTGGTTGTCAAAGAAAAATTGACATGCCAAAGCCCCAAAGTCATTCAAGCAGTGTCCGATGATTGCACTAAAACTAAATAGTGCATGAATAAACATTATGCTTGAGGAGAAATACAGTGAACTATCTCCATTGCCAAAACTTTAGCCATCGAACACCAAACACAACGAAACACAAGAAAAGATGGTACAATCACCCAGCCATGTGCTTCAGAGCACGGCATCAAGTACCTATTTGCTCAGATCCAGCACACCTACTAATATGGGACTGATCCCCATGAATTACAACATGAATGCTCACCATGAGATAGTAAATCAGTTCCTTTAATTATTTCATGGCTTGGGAAAACTTAAGATTATGAAAGTAAAGTTGCATATTAATGAGGACATCAGTTCTGTTGCTCATAGACAAATTGATTTTCATATGCATTAAGGTGTTGCAAAAGAACTTGGAGTGTTACATTACTGAGCGTTCAAATGGTCCAATGTCATAGGTTTCTACAAAGTGGGAGTACCTATGACATTGAAGGAGCTGTAACCTTATGCATTGACATGCATGGGGCAAAAAAGTCAATTGAACGAGAACGATATCCAGGACTATATATTGCTAACTTACAATTAAAAGACACAAAGGTCTTCTTCTGCCTTGAATTAAATAAATGTTATCATCAGTTAGAACATTAAGATAATTGCAGGTACACTTCAGCCTTTTCTACACATCTTGGCATGTTTCGATACAAAAGACTACGGGCCATATGTATCATCAAACAATTTTGCATTTCCTAAATAGCGAATTTTAAGGAATCGCTATTTAGGAAATGCAAAACGGTATGTATGTACAAAATCGCTATTAAATAGCGATTCTTTACCATTCCTAATTTGCGATTAGCAAATTGCTAATCGCAAATTACCCATTCATTTCTATGGGCCAGGAGGCCCATAGGAATGAAGGTGCAATTTGCGATTAGCAATTAATTAATCGCAAATTAGGAATTCCTTCAAGGGTGCAGGGGTGTCTCAAGAACACCCTGCTGCACCCCTGAAAAAGACATTTGGGGGCATATGGCGCACATACATGCCCTAAGGGCATGTATGGGCGTCATATGGCACCTTTGTTTTTTTGTAAAAAAGCTTTTTGAAAAGGATTCGCAAATTACCACCAACTAGAAGTTGGTGGTAATTTGCGAATCCTTAATGAGATTTTTTGAATATTTTTTGTTTGATACATTGCATTTAAGGAATCGCAAAATTTGCGATTCCTTAAGTGCAATCGCAAAATAAGGAATTGCAAATTTTGCTATTCCTTATTTTGCATCAAACATGTTTGATACATACCATTTGTCAAATTAGCATTCGCAAAGGCCGAAATTCGCATAATTCCGGCCTTTGCGAATGCTAATTAGCTTGATACATATGGCCCTATGTTTTGGTGTGTTATCCGCTGTCCTGCTCTTTCGACATATCATACAGCCTGTCATGAATGCATTCAATTACAACAAAGAAGTATTGGTTTATGGAGCTACACAGAAAAAACATGAAAACGCTCCTACACAGTATGTTGTTTGATTTTAAATGTAGACAATTGTTTTCAATAAGACACAGCTAAAATTCATGGGGCATATCTTTTCGGATGGGGCTATGACACCAGATCCTGCTACAGTACAGGCACTGTCAAATGCTGATCTCTCACAAGATGTTTCTATGGTGCGTTCATTTTTTGGACTGGCCAGTTACTGTTCAGATACCTACAAAACTTTGCCACTATAAGTGCTTCATTGAGAGACTTGTCAAAAAAGAATGTTTCATTTAATTGGGCAAATGAATGTGAGAAAAGCTTTAAAATAATCTAAGAAGCCATTGAGAATGCTACAGAAATGGCGTACTTGTTGTCATTTCTTTCTTCCCACTTGGTACCTTCCTCTCCCCCCTCCTCTCCATTGTTAAATAGAATGTTCCCTCTGTGGGGTTCGGAAGGCTACCTTAGAATGTTGGGCTGGTGAGGAACCTTGAGGCTGTGACAGCAGTGGAGCAGTGGAGACGGTGAATAAAGCATGCTTGAACCCATTTGGAGTCTTTACTCCTCCTACTTGATAACATCTTTATAACAGTACTTAAATCCTAGGCTTCATACAGAGGTTGATGTTGACGCTAGCCTATCGTTGCACAGCACAGAGAACACTTGAATGCTCTACTGCATTTTGTGGCATATGCAAGTAGAAGTTAATCTCAAACAAAGTGTGCTTTCTCACAACCTGAAAATGAAAAGTTAGCTGTGGTATGGGCTTGCAAACATTTCCATGTCTTCCTTTATGGAAAGCCGTTTACACTGGTAATGGACCATCATGCTTTACTGACTATATTTGGTGATCCAAAGACCAAAATGCCTCCTCTCTTTGAACGATGGAGACTACAGTTACAAGAGTATAATTACACCATTGTACATCATCCAGGGGAAAATCTGAATCCTGCTGATTACTTTTTCAAAGTACCTATACACGGTCACAGTACTCCCTCCAAGAGACTTGGTGAACAAACAAAAGATAACAACATACTTTATGATATTAAATATAGCCATAGTATTGGTTCCATGTTTCAAATGTTTGGATCAGGCCTGTCCGCCTACTCTTGATGAGATTTGTTGATTGAACCTTTTTATGTATTTTCAACTTTATATATTGTCAACGAATTTGCTGTGCGCTTTGTAATTTTATGGATGGAAAATACCGATCATAGTATTTGATGATGAGGAACAGTTATGATGACGAAAGACAACGTGTGAAGAATAGTATCTATAGGAAAGGAGATCGAGTGCTTGCATGACAGATGCAGAAAAGAAAATCTGATGCTCCATTTAATGCCGAACCTTTTCAAGTGGTGTCTACCAAGGGACTCATGGAGTCGCCAAGCTCCCTGGGAGGTCTATTGCCGAAGGCCGTTCTCAAAATAGGCCTTTAACTAACATTTCATCAGATTTAACTGTTGGAGGAGAGACAGGGTCTGAACCATCAGTGACTGCTGTTACCTCTACACCACTGACCCAGATCCTAGACATTGGTGATATCAGTTCCCAGTTTCAGAGAACATGATCAGGTGGAACAATTAAAGTGCCAAAAAGATTGATTGAAGAGATTCAATTGTATTTGTTGATCCATCTATATATATTTTTTAAATATATAATTTCTTATTTAGCAGATGGGGCGATGTAGTATCTTGCAAGTTAGAAATGATGGAACACTTTTGGCTTCTACGGGACTCCATAGAACGGATAGTGTAAGTGTTAGTGCGTAATGCATTGAAGGCCGGTTTACAATGTTGAGTTTGCAGAGACACGCAGATGGATAAAAACATGTAAAAATAAGTTATGTGTGTAGCGTAGTCATTGGTGGGTACTTGGACAATGGAGGGAAACTGATAGGCCACAGGAGCAGGGACAGCCATGCAGGGCAGGCAGGGGAGGCAGTGACAGAACCACAGACCATGGTGGTCACCCAGGAGGGCCAATGACAGCACAATTCAGATGTTTTTTTCTGTAACATTGTCTTATTTTTCCAATTAAAATACATGAGGAAAAAGTGTTTTGGAACCCTGTTTTTCACGTCCTTCTCTTGACAGATAACCTCAAAACTTTCCAAGGAGGTGCTGAGGTGGATTACTTTTTTTAGAAAGTTTCATGAAGATTCATTGCCCCCAAAGTTATTAGAATAACAAAAAATGCATTTCCTATGGAAACTCTAACTCACATTTAACTACACAGTTTCCATTGGCAGACATTTTTTCCTCTTCTTCAAGTGCATCCGTGCCTTGCCTCCTACTCTTTCTGCCCCTCTTATGTATCCATCCACCCATATACTGCTGCTTTGTGCTGTCAAGTGGATCTTCTACATGTGCACACAGAATGAGTAATTGGACACCCGAAGGCCGCATCACATAAAAAGAGCACTACAACTGCTAATTTAGGCCACAATTTCAGCCACATTTTTTGGCAGTTGATGGAGCGAGATAGAAAACAAAATTTTGTTTAGACTCGCAAAGTCACATTTCCATAACATGAATAAAATTATTAATGATTTGTGATATGTCATGCTAATACAACTTAGATTAAACTTTACACGTGGAGGGACTAACATGTGTGCTCATAAACGTGCATATTTGTTGCATCTTTTTGTTCGTGCAAAATAATAAAATAATTTATTGTTTTCGTTTTTGTCATTACTAACTGCTGCAAACTTAAAAGAAGCATGTGCTTGTTTTGCTTTTCCTTGTCTGTGTGATGTCATTTCTACTATTCTAGGTGCATATGGGTCTCATAGAAAAACGGAGACTGGTAAATATAAACGCTGCTTTATTTGTTTGCATTAGCTAGGTAACATTTTGATTAATCGGGTGGGTTAATTAATTAGTAAACCATGGGATGGATACAGAATATACTTTATTTCTTACATTAATACTTTTCTTGTGTTTGTTTTATACTAGAAAACATAAGTTGCCTGCTTTTGGGCCTAATTATTTGAGCCGCAGAAAAAGAGCTGATCTATAATTCTGCAGAAAGTCACGAGACGCCCATTCTGAATTAAAACGATTATTGAAGCTGCATTCACAAAGCAAAAACTGATGAGCTGACATCATTCTGTCGGACATGGCCAAGGTCGAAAGTGAACATTTTGTCAGTCCTTAACTTGGCATCCGCGGAAGTTGTACTGAAAGACTATGGAAGCTGCGAGGATGACTTAATACAAAGTTGCAATCGCAGGAAGCTTCTGGCTTCACGTGGAAGAGACAATGGTCTTTGTAAGACATGATTTTGTGGAACTTTTTAAGAATCGGGTGACATGTCACTTGTCACTCTTAGCCAATGGGACGTCGAGGATTTCTGAAAACTTTCCTTTGCTAGTTTAGTTAGCGTAGAAAGGTATAAAAAGTCATGCCCTTAGGGTTGGGCTGGCTGCTGCTTTCTGACTTTCCGATGAGGGTGATGTGCTGCTGGACTTTGCGTGGAGCACGTAAGAATCCTCAAAGATCTTTACTTTAATTTCTGTCTATTTAGCTCAGTTAGGGAAATAGGTTTTAGAAATGCTAAACTTTATATAATTTCTTTAAAATTGATTCAATTGCTTAAATTGTATTTTTCTTATATTTCTTACCATCATGCTTGCTTTATTGCAAATAAATTTCATTTATAAAACTTTCAACTTATATACCATAATTTAGAAAATAAAATCTTACTTTTGACAAACAAGCTGGTCTTGGTTATTCAGAAGTATAGGTTACCATTAGCTAGATCACGTCGCCTATGGTGGTCGTTTAAAAGGTTGGGTTTTATTCTAATGACAATATTCTTTTTGCAAATGTATAAATATGTATATAGTGTGTAGATAATGTGTATATAGATTTATTCTGACCACCTGATTCAGTAGGCCCAAAATATATCAGGTTCATAAATGGGTCCATATTTAGTATAGAATTTTGTTTATAGGTTATGAAGTTGGGTAGCGTAGTTTATGATATATTTTCTATAGCCCGCTGGATCAATTCTCTGGTAGCAGAGGATGGTTGCTAAGAGGTAACCAAGGTAATATATTGGTTGCTAAGGGTTACGTCATGGTATGGAAATAGGATCGATGTTTTAACACATGTTAAGTTCGTTTTTCGTGCCTATCTGTAAGCTATACCGGTATAGATTGTGTGGCGAGAAATTAGTCACGCAAGCCATCTGTTCTGTTTGTAGTGATATCGCCGAGTATCACAAGAGGTATCGCCGTGTACCATAGTGTTGTCGCCGAGCAGCACAGTTTTAGGGCTAGGTCTGAATCTTGTATAGTGAGGATTTTCTAAGAAATCAAAGCAGCATGAGAATAGGGACAAAGCGCCTTCCATAAAACTCACTGTGATGAGAGTATTAGTTATATCCGAGCTTGAGTGAAGGGTAAAATTAACGTCGGTACATGATTATCTATAAACAGGTTAGAGTCCTGTACGGGTACATGTTTCATATCTATAAACAGGTGAGAGCCCTGTACGGATAACGTCGTTATTTTGCTAACGGTGCATGAATTCTATAAACAGGTGAGAGTCCTGTACGGATTTCATGTGTGTTTGAATTTAGGGAATTTTCCGTGTAAAAGTGCGAGTTTGAATTGTATTTTATGTTCAAGTGGAACTCTTAGAACTTTCACTTCGCGGTGGGTTCAGAGCAAAGCGAGTTCATAATTATACGTGTTAGAAGGGTGGGGTAAGGTTACTCTACTGACAATTGAATATTATCCTTAGTGTGAATAGCGCCGTCTATTCCGAAGTGTGGATACTTGAATGTATGTAAACTATCCTAAATAGTGAAACGAACAGATGTTGTCTTTATAGTGATTGTTAAGAATTAATTTACACTGAAAAGTGTCCTTAAAATGGCGCTGTGAAAAGATTTTGTGAAGGAGGGGTAAGCGCCTGGAGTGAGAAGCGAGAAACCGCAGCTGCTGTGTACGTCACAGAGCCGCGCTGGGATTGGGTGACCTACGTCACAAGCTGTATTCTGATTGGCTCCTGAGTCTCTGACGGCCTGTGAGCTGATTGGTCCTTCGGAAAATCTCCAAATTTATTGGTCGAGCTGAAAAGTGACGTAGCTCAACTGCCATTGGCCTGTTGGTGTGTTTCGCACACGGATTGGTTGTTTTGCGGAACATCCCGGAAATATTTTACGAACGATTTTGTGAATTAAATTTAACTTTTAAAAATGAGTAATCATTTTAAACATGTTGAGAAAAAGACAACATTATTTCAGAAATTCAAAAATTTATTTTCACCTGACAAGAAAATCGAAACGCGAGGTGGTAAACTACTTCATAAGTATAAAACACCTGCAGCGTACATGGAAGGTGAATACGGATATCATACTGTCTTATGGTTCGACAGTTGGAAACGTTATACTAAAAACGACGGTGTTTTAGCTTGGCCTGATGATGGTTCATTTAATGTAAGAGTTTTAAGAAACTTACGAGAGAAAATGAATGCTCTTGTTCCAAAACCGAGACCAACTCAATTTGAAGCTTTAGTTGAGTGGGAAGACGAGATGTATCAGTTACAAAGAGAAGCTAGTGGAATTAAAAGACCTTCTAAAAATCCATCATGGAAAAGAGAAACTCATGAAGATAGATTGCGAATGTGGAGACAGGGAAACATGAGTGAAGGATTATATTTAATTCATGAAATGGTAATGGGTTCTCCTACAGGGAAATCTATGGAAAGTGAATCTGAGGATGCAGTTATGGAAGAAATATATACAACTGCTAGAAAGAAACAGCCTAATCAGCCTTTGAGACCTCCTAGATCATGGTCTACTCCGGTGGTTTCTACTGAAACTTCACCGAGTGCACCTCCAATTAGTGAAGCTCCTAAACTTTATCCAAATAACTGTGAAATCACTGAAACTCCTAGAAGATCAGAATTCGAGAATGCTCGAAATGAAGGTAGACATTTTTCAATGACTCCAAGAGCAAGGGAACCTCCAAAAGATTATGCAAGAGAGACAAGAAATGTTGAGGATGTTGATTATAATGAATATATAAGGTCTAAAGAAGAATTAATTAAAAGAATGACAAAAGGCATGGAAGCTGTCACAGTACCAGTAACAATAGGTCCTGTTCAGCCTGTATTTGATCAAAGAGATACAAACAAAAATGGATTAACTATTCCTTTAAATACAGAAACTCAAAAGGCTACTGAAAAATTTTATTCAGACTTAACTGAATTAAACACTTCTAGATCGAGAATGCCTGATTTAACCTTTAATGAAGATTTATCTCCAAAAACACCAATGGGTGCTATGTCAGATATAGGGAGTCCTGAAGTCAGGGTAACCACACCAAAACTTGATGTGGCCAAATTAAAAGCGAATATCGAAGAATTAATAATTGGAACAATTGGCCCTGATAGTTTAAATTACTATCGGGATGATGAGCTACTATTCATTTGCAAAAGTATTCAGTGGAAAACGAAAAATAAATATGATCAATTAGAGGATCTAGCTGCGGAACTTGAAATCGATGTAAGTAAACAAAAGAATTTTGCAAAGCATTACAGATTAGATTTTTCAGAAAGTGACATTGAGAGTTTGAACTCAATGGGAAGAATAGTTCACATTAAAGATTTGATTGTCTATATCAAAAAGCTAGGAGAACTGAACAAATGGAGAGTGAAATGGACCAAAAGGAAGGAAGATGAAAGATTGGAAAAATTGTCAAAACAATTTCCAATGAGGGAAGTTGCAGGTGGAGGATATGTTCATGTCCCATGGTCAAGACAAGACATTCTGTTATTCACAAATGACTTTCCAAAATTGAGGGAGAAACCAGTTGAGTGGTACAGGCAAGTCGATAGATTTATCAAAGTGTCAAAAGTTCTGTGGATTGATTTAGATGGATTTTTTGACATTGTAGTCCCATCTGATCTTTGGACAGAATGTAAAATATCTATTAGTTGGCCAAAGGCAGAACCTGAACGAATCAAAGAAACAGGTGCCCCAAATCCACTTGTAATGGATTTCTATGAGAAAGTAATTGTTTGGATGAAAAACAAAATTCCACCCAAAGAAGTTGATTGGGTTAAAATAGAAAGAACAGAACAGGAAACAAAAGAATCAGTTCATTCTTTTTATGAAAGACTATTGTTAATCTTTAAACAATACAGTGGTTATGAAAAATTAGATGAAAAAAACATGAGTCATTTTATCTATAGATTTGTTTATGGACTAAAACCTGAAATTGGAGAAATGATCAGAACTAGTATTGTCGGATGGCAAGCACTATCTGTAGATGATATTCTAAGAAAAGCAAAATATTGTAGCGATGAATTAGAAGTAAAACAGAAAAAGCTGAAGGAGAAAGCCATGTGGGCTCAGGTAAAGGTGGCTGAGCAACAGATTGCCAGCATGGGAAATAAGAACACTAATTTTGTTCAAACTGGAAATACAAACCAGATACAAGGAAAGTTTAAAGGTAATAATTTCCCAAAGAAATTTAGCCCAAAGATAGAAGAGCTGAAACAAAGATTACCTTGTTTTAATTGTGGCGAAATTGGACATTGGAGGGACGAGTGTCCTCATCCTCCTAAAAACTTAAAGAATCCCTTATTGAATCCACAGATGCAGAATGGTGTTAACCTGCAGCAACAGCTACAGATGCAACAGGGGTTAAATGAATTTAATATTCAACGACAGTTACAACAACAGCAACAACAACAGGTGAATAATCGTCAAGACCAATTGCCACAACCACCTTTTCCGAATTGTGGGGGAGTTCAAAATTATAATCCAAACGTGGGATTTCAGGGATGTGAACAGGTAATAAAACCACAAAAACAGCAAAAGCAGCAAAGGGTTCAAATGCAAAATGCTTCACAACAATTTTTATTAACAGAAAGTCAAGACAGTGATTCTGATGATTATTGCTGACTGTGCCCGAGAGAGGAGGAAGAGTGTGTTGTTGGAGCCACTCTTGAGGTTGACCAGTCTGGTCCTTATGTAAACGGGAAAGTTAATGATGTAGACATCACTTTTCTAGTGGACACTGGTGCTACCCGTTCTACTGTTAGATCAGTGGAAATTGAAAACCTACCTCTCTCTGGGGATACCATCCAAGTTGTGGGAGTAAGTAATCAGCAAATTAAAACAGACTTAACTGATCCAGTACCAGTTGAAATTGGAAATTACAGAGACAAACACAGATTTGTGGTTTGTAACAGTAGTCCAGTAAATCTATTAGGCAGAGACATCCTATGTAAAATGAATTGCAGAATATATTGTTCTCCTGAAGGAGTTGAATTACAAACAATGGAGGAAGATGGTTTGTACAGAATGACAATGATGATGATGGAAGCAGAAGAAACAAAATTGTTTCCTGCATTTGAAGAAAAGGATTTACCTGAAGAGCTAAAAGAAACAGTGAAATCTGAAATATGGGATTTTACTGGGAATGAGATGGGTCTGATGAAAAATGTAGATCCTGTAAAAATAGCATTAAAACAGGGGATAGAATTTCCAAACACTCCACAGTATAAAATGAAAATAGAGACAATTGAAGGTATTACACCTATAATTGAAAAGTTAATCAAGCAAGGTGTATTAAAGGAAATGAAGAGTAGTTCTTGTAATTCACCAATTATGGGAGTTAAAAAGTCTAACGGAACATTTAGGATCGTACAAGATTTGAGAAAGGTTAATCAAATTGTCATTCCATGTTGTCCTGTGGTTCCAAATCCAGCAGTAATTCTATTTCAGATTCCACATGATGCTGAATGGTATACAGTTATTGACCTTTGCAATGCATTCTTTACTGTTCCCTTACACCCAGACAGTTATGAAATCTTTGCTTTCAGATTCCAAGGTAAGACCCTTGGATGGACAAGAATCCCTCAGGGCTATACAGAAAGTCCTTCAATCTTTAATGAATTGTTAAAAAGATCATTAGAAGATTTAGACTTACCAGGTAGGTCTACGCTGGTGCAGTATATTGATGATTTGTTAATAGCTGCAAAGACAAAAGAAAATTGTGTAACAGACACAATAATTCTGTTAAATCGCCTTGCAGAAGAAGGACATAAAGTGTCCCCAGCAAAACTACAGTTTTGCAAACAAGAAGTAAAATATCTTGGTCACAGAATTGCAAAAGGAAAAAGACAAGTAACAATAGAGAGAATAAAAATTATTCAAGCAATGTTACCGCCAAGAACACAAAGACAGGTCAGAATGTTCCTGGGAATGGTAGGTTACTGTCGACAATGGATAAGTGGATTTTCAGTAATTGCAAAACCACTACAAAGATTGACCAAATCAGATGTAAAAGATCCAATTATTCTCAATGATGCTGAGATGGAATCTTTTGAGAACCTGAAAAAGAGCTTATGCCAAGCTCCTGCTTTGGATATGCCAAATTATGAGAAAGATTTTGAACTGTATTGCAGTGAGAGAGAAGGATGTGCATTATCTGTATTAATACAGAGACATGGAAATCTAAAGAAACCTATTGCATACTTCTCTGCAGTTCTTGATCCAATTGCAAAAGCATTACCAGGTTGTTTGAAAGCAGTTGCAGCTACAAGTATCAGCCTTGAACAAAGTGAAGGAATCATTATGGGATTTCCTGTGAAAGTTTTTGTGCCTCATTCAGTTGAAATATTACTGACAAGAGGTAAGACTCAACATTTAACAAGTAGCAGATTGACAAAGTATGAGAAAATCATATTGGGAGCAGATAATGTTTCGATTTCAAGATGTTTGAATCTGAATCCTTCTACATTACTGCCTGATTCTGAAATTATTGATGATATTGAGACAGAACATGAATGTTTAGATCTCATGGAATTCTGCACAAAACCAAGAAAAGACATCAAAGACAGACCTTTGTCTGAATCGGATTTTGTCTACTTTGTAGATGGCTCATGCTTAAGATCCGAAGGAGGTGTCTTGAAAGCTTCATACTCAGTTTGTACAGTCGTAGATGTTGAAGAAGCATCATGTCTTGAAGGAGTTCGTTCAGCACAAGTGGCTGAATTGATTGCTTTAATTCGTGCATGTGAAATATCAAAAGATATAAGAGTTACCATCATTACTGATAGTCAGTATGGGTACGGAGTTGTGCATGATTATGGACAACTCTGGTCACAGAGAGGATACATGACATCAACAGGATCACCAATTAAAAATGCAGTTTTCATTAGAAGATTAATTGAAGCAATACAATTGCCAAAAGAAATTGCCATAGTCAAGTGTGCAGCACACACTAGAGGAACTGATTATATTTCCAAGGGAAATGCCTTCGCAGACGAAACAGCAAAGTACTGCGCAAGGAAAAATTATTCATACAATCGGGAGAGGAGTAAAGAAACTGATTCAAATTCATTAATGCTAACAACTGTTGTAGAAACATGGCATGAGATTAGAGATTTACAAAACGAAGCAGATGATGAAGAAAAAGACCTATGGTTAAGATCAGATTGTAGACCACGTGAAGAAGATGGAGTGTGGGTTTACAAAGATGGCAGAATAGTCTTACCAAATTGCTTGATTGCTGACATGGCCAGATTATATCATGGTCCTGCACATCTAGGAAGAGATTCTATGGTCAGACTTTTTAGAGAAACATGGTTCAATACCAAATTTAGAACCATTGCAGAATCTTTTTGTCAAAGGTGTTTGTCATGCCAACAAATGAATCCAAACAGAAAATCAGTGGTGGGGACAGGAATAATTGGTCGAGAGGGTGGTCCATTTACCAGGTTACAAATAGATTTCATTGAAATGCCCTTACACAACTGTTTGAAATATGTACTTGTAATTGTATGCCTATTCTCAAGATGGGTAGAAGCTTTCCCTACACGACATTGTGATTCAATTACAGTAGCAAAACTAATGCTCAGAGAAATCATCCCAAGGTACGGTTTTCCAGTCACTATTGAGAGTGATGGAGGAAGCCATTTTGATAACAAACTGTTGAAGTTAATTTGTGAAGCTTTGAGCATTGAGCAGAAAATACACTGTGCATACAGACCAGAGGCATCAGGTGTAGTTGAACAAATAAATGGAACTATCAAAAACAGAATTGGAAAAATGTGTCTAGAGACAGGTGTTAAGTGGACTGATGCTCTTCCACTTGTTTTGATGTCATTAAGAAGTACACCAGATAAAAAGACAGGTCTGAGTCCTCATGAAATTTTAATGGGAAGAGTTATGAGGCAAGCTTTTGTACCTGTAGGTAAACTGTTGAGCATAAATGACAGTGCAATTTTGGATTACTGTAAAAGGTTATCTGATATGGTAACTTCTGTGTCTAATCAGGTGGGAACTGAAGCTCAATCAAATGAAAAAGTTTTGACTCATGATCTGAGACCTGGCGATTGGGTCAGAACGAAAGTACATCGGAGGAGGAATTGTCTATCTCCTAGATGGCAGAAACCTAGGCAGGTAATCTTGATCACTACTAATGCTGTAAAGTGCAGAGGATTGAAGCGCTGGATTCATCCAAGTCATACTATTCCAGTACCAACTCCTGAGAGTTCTGATGTTGAAAGTGATACCACAGATGATTCTGATTCTGAAGCAGAAGATAGAACAGAAGGTGAAGTAATTCCAGATTCTGAAGATCGACAAGAAAGTCGACATCTGGAAACTGTGCCAGTGAATGGAAATCTGACAAGAAAAGACTTAGAAATAATTGAAATAGATTCCGAAGGTGAAGAGAATCTGTTAAAAGGAAAGATAACTGAGAATTCAGTTGTCTCTATTGAAGACAAGGAAGCTGAACCAAAAGAAGTTTCAGACCAGGAGAGTACCGAAAGGCAGAGAACAAGCTCTGAAGTAAGGAACAGAAATCCGAAATCTGGGAAGCTAGAGGTAATTGAAGAAGAAGAGGAGAACGAATTACCGAGTACCAGTGATGGAAGACAAAGTGAAGTTCCTGAAGGAGTGAAATTGCCGAATAGAGAAGTTCCTGAGTCAATTGAAATTTCAGACTACGAAACTGAAGAAAGTGACGTGGAAGGTGGAAGTGAAAACGGAAAGAAAAGGACTTGGAAATCAGAATCAAATAATTCTGAACCAAAGAAGAAGTACGTGAGAAAAGCAGACTACTGGCCTGGTGGAAGATTGAGAGTCAGATTGATCAAAAAGCCAATAGAACAAGTTGAAGAAATAAGTAGTCAAAAGAGTCCAGGAAAAGAAGTTGGAGTTGGAAGAAAAATTGAAGTGATATCGAGAAAAGGGAAGAGAATAATTAGACCAAACCAGAAATACAAGTCCCCTGAGTGGACTTACTTAGTAATTCCACCTGTTATAGACATATATGATAGTAGTGAAGAAGAAAACGAAATCCAAGAAATTAGTGACAATGATTGAAGTACAGAATTATTAAATTGGCAAAAGGCTGAAGAAAATCTGTTAGTTGACACAAGGTCGAAGAAAAACTGTTTAGTTGAAGAAAACTTATGTATGACATAAGGTCGAAGAAATCTTGTTTAGGGTTATAAAAGAAAAATATATTTTAAAAGGGGGGTGTATATAAATTTTAAAATTTATTTTTATTTTTGAGGCTAAAACTAACCTAAAAATGCCTTACGTTAAGGAGAGCACTTCAAAATGTTCTGTTTTTAAAAGATGCTGTAAGATGACTCTGGTGTGTCTGCTCATTTTAGTTCTGCTCTGGTTGGTGCTAGCTGTGATTATACCTTTAGAAATGAATAGAGAATTACACAAAGTTAACATAACAAGCAAAGCTCTGGTTAGCCAAACTAAACATAGTACATCTGCAAAAGTAATTGATCATCAGCCTAACATTCATCAAGATAAATCAATAGGTGATTTTTCAAGCAATACATTCACAAAGCTTTTGAGTGAATATGTAAAGGTAATGGATGCAAAAGACTGTTATGTCTGTGTTAAGTTACCTGCTTCTGTTTCTGAGGGAGTAACATATAATATGCTTCCTCTCACTTATGCTGTAACATGTAGTGTATTAACTAGTTTATTTTACCAAACTGGACGTTTAGAATATTACTATTCAAATTATGATGAGATTTTTGCTAATGTTAAGATTGATAATGCTTTAAATAAGCATAAGAAAGCAAAACAATTGAGAGAATATTTCCTTGTTACTAACGAACTCACTTATGAGTATGCTTATAAGAATAATCTAACATGTAAATTAAGTGCTGAAGGAAAGAAATTTTTGAATATGGTTGAGGAGAGAAGAGCAAATTATAAGAGAAATGAATTAGTCAAACAGACTAAGTCATCCTTCTGGCAAAAAGAGGATGAGAAATTAAATGGCAAAATGCTTGAAAATATTGCAATTCACATAGACAAACCTGTTAGTGGAAAGCTTTGCATTAGAAGAGATAATACACTTTTTGATAATTATTTTGTAGGTGCAAGCAACTGTGAAGATACTTATCAGATTATGGGAGGTTGGGGATTTAAAGGTGGAAAAGATCCTATCTTCCCTGGAATTTATTTTGTTTGTGGTGACAAAGCTTACTATAACCTTCCAGACCATTGGTATGGAACTTGTTATGTGGGAATTGTTTTTCCTAAAGTGTTTCATGTTGACAGAGATTCAGAAGGATTGTTTAAAATTCATAATTATGTAAATAGAGCTAAAAGAGAAAATTTTACTGAAGTTCTGGGAGATATTTTCCAAGCTGTAATACCTTTTGTTGGTATAACCCTAAATGCAGGGAGAATCAGAAAATTGTCCACTATAGTTGATAGATTATCAACAGACACTGCTGATGGATTTCAATTAGTGAATGTTGAAGTTATTGCAATTAGATCCATGGTAATTCAAGATCGCCTTGCTTTAGACATACTCCTAGCAAAAGAGGGAGGAGTCTGTGGCATTTTACATGTCCAACATTGCTGTACATATATACCTGATGAAAGTAAGAATATTGAAATGTATATTAAGAATATTACACAAATGCATTCAGAGATAATTCCTTTAGAAGAAGAAGATTTTACAGGGAAACTTTCAAAAAGGTTTCAAGCAATTAAAAACTGGTTTCATAATATCGGAAGTTCAATTCTTGGCAAGATTCTGGCACCTTTGATTATAATAGTATTCATTTTTATTTTGACTAAAGTAGGTTGTTTGTTACATAAAAGAAAGAAACAGTTGAAGGAAAAGAAGAGAATCTATAAACTCAGAAAAGAAGAGGAAAGGGAGATTGAGTTGCAGGAGTTACATAGAGAGCGTCATGTTAATTGCAAAGATTATGCTGAAACAGATTTTTAGGTTTACTAATACAAATGAATTTGAATCGATTTCTTAAAATTTAATTTACCAAAATTTTGAGTGCTGGTGTGGTGATTTGTTAATCACCAGATGAGGGAGTTGATGGAGCGAGATAGAAAACAAAATTTTGTTTAGACTCGCAAAGTCACATTTCCATAACATGAATAAAATTATTAATGATTTGTGATATGTCATGCTAATACAACTTAGATTAAACTTTACACGTGGAGGGACTAACATGTGTGCTCATAAACGTGCATATTTGTTGCATCTTTTTGTTCGTGCAAAATAATAAAATAATTTATTGTTTTCGTTTTTGTCATTACTAACTGCTGCAAACTTAAAAGAAGCATGTGCTTGTTTTGCTTTTCCTTGTCTGTGTGATGTCATTTCTACTATTCTAGGTGCATATGGGTCTCATAGAAAAACGGAGACTGGTAAATATAAACGCTGCTTTATTTGTTTGCATTAGCTAGGTAACATTTTGATTAATCGGGTGGGTTAATTAATTAGTAAACCATGGGATGGATACAGAATATACTTTATTTCTTACATTAATACTTTTCTTGTGTTTGTTTTATACTAGAAAACATAAGTTGCCTGCTTTTGGGCCTAATTATTTGAGCCGCAGAAAAAGAGCTGATCTATAATTCTGCAGAAAGTCACGAGACGCCCATTCTGAATTAAAACGATTATTGAAGCTGCATTCACAAAGCAAAAACTGATGAGCTGACATCATTCTGTCGGACATGGCCAAGGTCGAAAGTGAACATTTTGTCAGTCCTTAACTTGGCATCCGCGGAAGTTGTACTGAAAGACTATGGAAGCTGCGAGGATGACTTAATACAAAGTTGCAATCGCAGGAAGCTTCTGGCTTCACGTGGAAGAGACAATGGTCTTTGTAAGACATGATTTTGTGGAACTTTTTAAGAATCGGGTGACATGTCACTTGTCACTCTTAGCCAATGGGACGTCGAGGATTTCTGAAAACTTTCCTTTGCTAGTTTAGTTAGCGTAGAAAGGTATAAAAAGTCATGCCCTTAGGGTTGGGCTGGCTGCTGCTTTCTGACTTTCCGATGAGGGTGATGTGCTGCTGGACTTTGCGTGGAGCACGTAAGAATCCTCAAAGATCTTTACTTTAATTTCTGTCTATTTAGCTCAGTTAGGGAAATAGGTTTTAGAAATGCTAAACTTTATATAATTTCTTTAAAATTGATTCAATTGCTTAAATTGTATTTTTCTTATATTTCTTACCATCATGCTTGCTTTATTGCAAATAAATTTCATTTATAAAACTTTCAACTTATATACCATAATTTAGAAAATAAAATCTTACTTTTGACAAACAAGCTGGTCTTGGTTATTCAGAAGTATAGGTTACCATTAGCTAGATCACGTCGCCTATGGTGGTCGTTTAAAAGGTTGGGTTTTATTCTAATGACAATATTCTTTTTGCAAATGTATAAATATGTATATAGTGTGTAGATAATGTGTATATAGATTTATTCTGACCACCTGATTCAGTAGGCCCAAAATATATCAGGTTAATAAATGGGTCCATATTTAGTATAGAATTTTGTTTATAGGTTATGAAGTTGGGTAGCGTAGTTTATGATATATTTTCTATAGCCCGCTGGATCACTGTCTGCTGTCTTAAACAGTTGATGAGCTGGAGCAGTAATATGTTATCACTTTATTGGTAAATGCTTGCTTGTCACACCAACTTTGTAGGAATGTGCTGCTTTTGGCCAGAAATGTAGCAGCATTTGTTGACATATCTAAAGTAAACAACAGAATAATATAGATAAAGGAACATAACAGCTCCTTTAAAACATAACAGGGGGCAATACAGCAGAACAGTAAAAATAGAAGTCAACAACCACAGTACAACACAACAACATAACATAGCAATAATACAGCACTAAAGCACAGCGGCAGTAGAACACATTACAATCACAAGAAGACGAGACACCACAAATATACAGAAACAACCACCTCCATAAACTTGATTTCATAAAAGGCTTTTGCACCGTGCACTGCTTTAACTTAACATAAGGATACATGGAATCAAAATTCCAGCCCTTAGTCCACAGTTCAACAGATTAATTGGAAATATTTTCCAGAGACTAATAAATACATTTGCGCAAAGAAAACAATAACCATAATTTGGTAACAATCTAACATATATATTTACATATTAAATACTCCCTTAAAAGCATTTATCAGTTGAGAATATAAATTAAAAACTGTATTCATAAGGATGCAAATTTCGGAGTTTAATAAGGGAAATATAAAAGCAGGAAATGTAATATATTCACATATTCTAACTTGCTAAAGCTGGAGGCAGTTCTGACGTTAGTGGAGTAGCCCTGACACCCTTGGGACCAATTTGCAGGTACAGTGAAGGGGCCACCACGTTTCCTGCTGTAATCGCAGTCTGGCAGGGGCGGTCTGGTACTTTCGCTACGATATTAATTCCAGATATAGGCATTTGTCTAATGATCTCTCATGTATACCGTGAACCTCCTTCAAATTGCCCCTGCTTGTCACTTCATATTTACGTTGTGTTTCCAAGTCGTTTCCAGCTGTTATTAATGTCAAAGTTTAAAATATAGTGACAGCAGAGACCCGTTTACGCATAATAATTCATCGTTATTTCTTTAGAATCCCAGACGATAGATTATGTTTACTTTTTTTCAGCAGTGCAATCAGGAGCAAACTTTACAATCATTGCATGATATATTGAAACATTGCCTACTTTCTTAGAAATCATTCTATTACCGTGTGTGTACAATATAATCAATTGCAGACACGCATTTGGATTTTCTGACTTAAAATTGCTAATTCTAGGCACCAGTGCAGTCGATCTGCGAAATTGTATTTTAATGAGAAATACGCACACATCTTGCAATGAAAATTCCAAATAAATCACTGGGACACGATCTATTAAACTTTAGTTTGTTAAGAACTATGGAAACTAAAGCGTTAAGTGTGGAAGGAATTAAACTTGCACCCTGGCCGTTAATTGATGCCAATTTGTGAGTAAGAGTGAGCAGTAGAGAGAGAGCTTCTCACAGCCTCGTTGCCTCATCCTGTTCGTTTTATTGTTCTAGATCCTTTGACGTGTGTAAAGTTCATTATAGGAAATCCCTAAATGGACGCTCTGATTTAATATCATGTAAGTCAGAGATGCTTCTGTTCATCAAATTCAAAGGCTGGTATCAATAAAGTATCAGGGGTGTAAGAAATTGGGGTATTAGTTGAAGGGGGGGTGTATCCCCCACAAATAATATCCACAATCCTGGTCTGGATGAACCTTCAAACAAGGGCGTAGAAGATACTACATTTCTGGGAGGGACAGGGACAACTTTGTGGCCTTTCCAGAGACCCTATTCAAATTGCCCATTAAATGGTGCCTGATGATTCTAATGTCCCTCAGCATCTCTGGCAAGAAGTTTTTGAGCTCGGCTATCCACCTAAAAGCAGATCTAATGATAACTTAAGGAGCGTTTGACGTTCCTACCTCGCTGAAGATTGTTTACATGATACTTGAAGGCTCAGACATGGCGCAGGAAACCTCTAGCCACTATTCCACTACTACTGCCAGGGCCCAGCTATCAAATATATAAAGGAGCATGAAATAGGTAGTTAATAATGGCAGTTTCCGGATTTAAAAATCAAATGAAAAATAGTGCAAATACTATGTTCATTTTTTGCACGAAAGGTGGAATCACTGCAGGTGGAAATTTTACAAATTGAAGAAACACCACTTTAAAGAGCACTACTTCATAAAGCATTAATAGCCCTGAAACCAGCTAACTCTACCACCAATGGTGGCTACATAAATACACAAAGACTAGTGCCATGAGAAAGAGTGATAGCGAAATACTCAGTCAAAAGAAAATGAGTGATTCTGCCAAACAAAAAGCAGTATGTTTCCGTTTTCTTGCTCTCAGACTTATTATTAGACATTGTCCTGTGTATGTTTGGGGATACTTTCTGAACACTTTCTATGGGAACCAGCCAAACAACAAGGAAGCCAGCTGAGGGAACTGCCTACTCACCCTGTATAATCTGCAGCCTGTATGATTTTCTGCTGACATTAACATAACCTGAATTTGTAAAGCACACGTTCACCCAAGGGCTTCTTGGCACTGAATAACCTATTGACACCCAACGGCACTCATGCTATTGACCTCAGAAGGATGAAGGCTGAGTGGACACACCAGAATTTGAAGCTGTGACCATGAGGTCGTACAAAGGCCCCTATAGTGGATGCATTAGTCCACTAAGGCACCTGAGCTCACATTCCATTATTATTGGCAACAGCAGCTTGGCCATCTCCTCCGTTGCCTTTAGCACCACACTAGGTACTAAAATCACCCCCCAACTACAAGAGGCCGAATGATGAAGGGAGCCTTGGGGCCCCTGTTGTGTAAGCAGCAAGCTTAATTTGTAAAAGAGTAAGCAGTTGACCCAATTTTTTTATTTTTCTTTAACAGAAGCTCGTATGTTTCATTACCAAATGCCAAGGAGAAGTTCACATGCATCATTGGTAAACGGCGAGTAGAAGCTTGCATGCATCATTGCCAAATGCAGAAGAGAATCTTGCATGCATGCGAGGTTGTTGAATATCACGACTGTCTACTTTTGATTTCAGCTCGGGGCCCTTTTATCCACCAACATACTCTCCCTCCACATTATCGCACTCTTGCAGTTTCTTTCTCATCTTTGCTTTCTCCCTTTTCACTATCTTCCATATTGCCCTTCCCCTTCTGGCCACACCCCTTGATGCCTTTTTCTCTCTTGTTCTGTTTTACACTCTGATGATATAAAACCTGTATCGGACTCTAAAAATGAAAGTCGTTGGGCCCCACCTGCAGACACTAGCTTAAATTAGGCATCCTTAGCTTGCAGCCCACAAAGGAAATGCCAGAGTGGCTAGTCTGGTCCTTTCTGCATTTATCTCCTGCCTGTAGAGCAGATACATGCTTCTCTCTCCTACTGCAAGACACAAGGACCTCAGCCTTCTCCCTTCCCCATGGTGTAGCACAGAAACATTACATATGACCAGAAATAAGGGCCACAGGGTCAACCGCATCTCTGCGTCCCTGCCTCCTTTCTACCCAAAACAGTCTCCCAAGCTTACTCAGCACAACTGACTCTGGGATTAATCAGAGCCTATTTTAATATAGCTTCTCCTATCCTTCCTTACTTCTGCTGGGGTACTTACATTACTATTTCCATTAGAGAGAATGTTGCTTCAGAGCATCACCAGCTACCAGTTTCTTGTCTGTAATTGTCGGACGGTACCACTACTAAAAATTGCTTGACAACTGCACTGTGTACAGATTCTGCTGTTTCTCATGCATGTCTCTTTTCAGAGAGCCTCCCCCGGACTGTGCAAGAAAATGGATCCTCCAGAGGCAGGACTTTTTGCTTGAACCCTGAGCCATCGTATTCGAATTGACGGTATTTGTAAAGTGCACTTGTGGTTGAAAGGCAGCACAGTGCTGTTCAGGGTCAAAGGCAGAGATCCAACCAGAAAGCGAATTTAGGAGGGAGGTCCTAGGTTCTGAGACGGGAGGTGGATTCTTTATTGGGTTGTGCTTTAGTGCTCTCTAAAGACATGCATCTTCAGCTCCTTCCTAACTTGGAGCATCCTTGGGGCGGTCCTTATGGATACAGAGATGTAGTTACAGAGCCTGAGTGTGTGGCTGGGGAAGGCCTATTTCCTTGTTGCTTTATAGGGTCTTGCACATTTTGTCCCCCGGAATGAAGGTGTCTGCATATGTCCCTGACAGGCCTGTTGATAATTTTGCATTATTTGTTTAGATGTGACCTGCATGACTGGGCCCAATACTGAAGATGCGGCCTTACTACTGATGTGTATAGAATTTGCAACTATCTGCTGATTTTTGCACCCCGACACGCAATGCAGAAGTATATTACTGGCCCCACGTTGTTGACAAGGGAATTTCACAGATTGCATTGTTTGAGAGCCATCATCCCTCTGTCACCCTGGACCCAGATTTATGCCTAGAGCCATTACACTCCTAGCTGCCAATTGGCCACATGTCGAATATAGGCCCTTCAGACAGTTCAGGATTTTTGGCCCACTGTACTTTGCATGCCTGGATTTCAAAGTCCATGCCTATAGTAGAAAATGTAATCCTGCAAGTACCAGAATGCAAAGGGCTGCTGGCTAAAGAGCCAGGCCTGGCTGATGAAGCATAGTTTTACCTTGAAAGCAAACCAGAGTGTCCCTAATTCAAGAAGGCCCACAGCTGTCATGGGCAAACACAAGGAGACAGCACAGAGTGCATGTGGTGCTAAAGCACTTGCCACACGTTCTATTGAGTGTTTTGAGATGGTGCCCTAGTAGGCCTGAGAATGTTAATAGTGGAAGGGATGCAAACTAGTACAGTGGGGTTATAAAGGCTACTCATATTTCAAATATTAGTGCAATACTGTGAGTGAATCGCTTGCACTTTTTGTGAATAACAAACACAAGCACAACAAGCCCAAGTGGGAAAAATATTTTTTAAATTGGAAACATTGTCAGGCCATTAATGGTATAGACACGATAATGGGGCATCTTGGTTAACACTTGGTGCGCCTCCAAAAAGGGCACTCATATTTCTATCTGGGTTCAGAGTAGTACTGCCTGAATAAGACCACTGACTCATTGTCAGTGAAATTGCTCTCCCACCCTCGCAGCTCCACCATTAAGTGAGGTGCACCTGCCCCTGCACTCTTGAGTGTTGGTGATCGAGGCCCTCCTCCACCCGCAGGTTTCCCTGCACCTCATCCCTGGTGGTCCAGTGGACCTCTGTCTCCTTTCTCTCACTCTGCTCCTTCACTCTTTTTTCTACCCTTTCTATCTTTCACCTTTCTGCACCTTTCTGCATCTCTCCTCTTTTGTGCCTTATTTCTGCCCATTTTCCCTTTCTCTCCCTCTGCTCCTTCACTCGTTTTCACTCGTTTTTCTACCCTTTCTATCTTTCACCTTTCTGCACCTCTGCTCTTTTGTGCCTTATTTCTGCCCATTTTCCCTTTCTCTCCCTCTGCTCCTTCACTCGTTTTCACTCGTTTTTCTACCGTTTCTATCTTTCACCTTTCTGCTCTTTTCTGCATCTCTGCTCTTTTGTGCCTTATTTCTGCTTATTTTCCCTTTTTTCTTTATCCCTTCTTTCCTCCCTTTACCTTTCCCCGCTGCTGCTGCCCCCGCGGCCCCTCACCCCTAGCGCTCTGGCCCAATCCAGCTCCCCTCCCCGCTCCCGCCTCCCAGCTGTCCAGCCCTCCCCGACCCCTACTTAATGGCGGCCACTCCGCGGCCGCGGGCTGCGGGCGCGCCGCTGGTGCACCGAAGGTGCGTCAAAGGCAAGCACGTCTGCGCCCGTCTGCAACCCGTCCGCGACCAGCACCAGGAACCCTGGACCTCCGCCCCGCCAACGCTACGACCCAGCAGCACTCCACGCACTCAACCCAGGCTGCAACAACAACTGCAAGCTAGCATCACCAGCCGACACCCATGGACCCTTTAGCTGTCACCGCTGCCGGCACACCTGCAGCACCGCCAAGAACACGGATCCAGCACAACTCGCCCACAAGAACACAACCGAACCGAAGACCCTGCAATGCATCCTCCTCAACGTCCAACCCCTCCACAAATACGCCACAGAAATCTAGGACCTCCTTGACAGCAACACTCCGGACGTAGCATTCTTCACCGAAACCTGGACCAACACCACATCGGGACCGGACAACGCCATCGCCATCCCCCGAGGATACAAGATCTCCAGGAAGGACCGCCCCACCCACCCAGGAGGAGGAATCGCCATCGTCCACAAATCCAGCCTCCGCCTGAGCACACTCCCTGATGAGTCCACAGAACTGATGGAACACCTTCACTTCAAGATACTGTCAAGCCCCACCGCCACCCTCCGTGGAACCCTCATCTACCGACCCCCTCGACCCCGCGGACCCTTCGCCAACTCCATCGCGGACATTATGTCCCCGCAGGCCATCGCATCCACCAACTACACCCTGATGGGAGACCTGAACTTCCACCTCGACAATCAACTGGACCCCAACACCACATGCCTCCTGGACAACCTCCACAACATTGGACTCCGCCAGATCGTGACCGAGCCCACGCACTCAGCAGGACACACCCTCGACCCCCTCTTCACTACAGGAAACTCCATCACCTTCAGCCACACCACCGAACTACCATGGACCGACCATCGTTGCGTCCACTTCACCTTCAGAACACCCACCATCCACAGACACCAGCATCTGCTTCCACAAAGAAACTGGACCAAAATCACCGACGACCAGCTCACTTCCTCGCTCAACAACTCCACCCCAACCTTCGCGGAAAATGATGACCCCAACACCGCAGCCCGAACCCTGCATAGATGGATCTCGGACAGCACCAACACCATAGCCCCCCTCAAGAAAAACAACAATACCCGTGCCAAGAAAGCCAGATGGTTTACCACCGAACTTCGAGAATCCAGGCGCACATGCCGCCGCATCGAAAAGGCCTGGAGAAACACCAAATCCACAGAAGCCCACAACAGCTTCAGGCCCGCCACCAACGCCCACCATCAACTCATCAGAGAAACGAGGAAAAAAGCGATTGAAGACAGAATCTCCACCCACGCACACAACAGCAAGGAACTCTTCAGCATCATCAAGGAGTTCGCCCAACCCACCAGCGAGTCTACCGACATCCCTCCCTCACAAGACCTCTGCGACAAACTCAGCACCTTTTTCCACCACAAAATCAAGAGCATCTACGACAACTTCGACGAAGACAACCAACACACTGAACCCTCACAAACCACTCCCGACACCCGGAAACCAGCGATTGATGACTGGACAGCCCTCACCACCGAAGACACACTGAAGACAATGAAGTCAATCCACTCAGGGGCCCCCATGGACCCCTGCCCCCACCACATCTTCAACAGAGCCGCCGACACCATCGCACCCATGCTCCGCCACACCATCAACCGCTCCCTGGCGACCGCCTCCTTCCCCGACGACTGGAAACACGCCGAGGTGAACCCCCTCCTAAAGAAACCCTCAGCGGACCCCACCAACCTCAAAAACTACAGACTCATCTCCCTGCTCCCGTTCCCAGCGAAAGTCATCGAGAAAGCCATCAACAGCCAACTCGCCACATTCATTGAAGAACACAACATCCTCGACTCCTCCCAATCCGGCTTCAGAAAAAACCACAGTACGGAAACCGCCCTCCTTGCCGCAACAGACGACATCCGCACCCTACTGGACAAAGGAGAAACAGTAGCCCTCATCCTCCTCGACCTATCAGCGGCGACACAGTCTCCCACCGCATCCTAATACGCAGACTCTACGACGCAGAAATACAGGACAAGGCCCTCGACTGGATCTGCTCCTTCCTCACCAGGACGCAGCGGGTCAGACTCCCCCCTTTCCTCTCGGACCCCACACCTACCACCTGCGGAGTCCCCCAGGGCTCCTCCCTCAGCCCGACGCTCTTCAACGTCTACATGGCTCCACTTGCCCCCATCGTCAGAACCTACGGACTCAACATCGTGTCATACGCAGACGACACCCAGCTCATCATCTCCCTATCCAACGAGCCCAACACCGCCAGACGCAACTTTCGAGAAGGCATGGAAGCCGTCGCCAAATGGATGAAAAACAGCTGCCTACAACTAAACACCAACAAAACAGTAGTACTCATCATGGCCCAAAACCCCGACGCCTGGAGCGACACCTGGTGGCCCACCGCCCTCGGAAACCCGCCAACCCCCACAGACCACGCACGCAACCTGGGACTCATCCTGGAGCTCAAAATGGACCACCAGATCAACTCTGTCTCATCTTCCTGCTTCCACACCCTCCGCCTCCTTCGTAAGACCTTCAAATGGATCCCCCTCGAACACCGAAAGACAGTCACTCACGCCCTGGTCACCAGCAGACTCGACTACGGCAACGCACTCTGCGCCGGAATAAACAAAAACCTCATCCGCAAGCTACAGAACATCCAGAACGCCGCCGCAAGACTGGTTCACAACCTGCCAAAACACTGCCACATCTCCCAGCACCTTCGCACACTCCACTGGCTCCCCGTCGAGGCGAGAATCACCTTTAAGATGCTCACCCACGCACACAAGGCCCTCCACGGCACCGGACAAGCATACCTGAACAGCCGACTCAAATTCCACGCACCCCAAAGGACCCTACGATTAGCCCAGCTCTCCTACGCCGTGGTCCCCCGCACCAGAAAGACCAGATCGGGAGGCCGCTCCTTCTCCTTCCTCGCGGCCAAAGCATGGAACGCCCTTCCGCTCCACCTCAGACAGACAACATCGCTCCCTATCTTCGCAAGAAACCTCAAAACCTGGCTCTTTGACAGACCCCCTCCTTGATGGAATGGAACCTGCACCCCCCCACCCCTAGCGCCTTGAGACCCTTACGGGTGAGTAGTCGCGCTTTAACAAACCCCTGATTGATTGATTGATTGATTGAATAAGCATGGTTTACCTCTAGTGTTACCAGTGGACTCCATAATATCATCAGAGACACAGTGGTCAAGTCATGGACTTTCCCTTTTCCTGTCATTGTTCTCAGGTGTATTAGTCCACTAGGTTAAGCTGATGTAATACCAGACTACATATCCCAGAATGCATTACTATGTTTATGGAAAGTCAGGGACTGTAAAATAATGTTTTTTCTGATAAAGTGCCATCTGGTACCTTTACTAGACTTCATTAGTGAAGTGAGAAGGCTCAGGGAAAGGTGCCCTATGAAGCCCGGAATTCCTCATTTCAAGCACGGGCTCCCACTTGAGCCAACTGTGATCTGAAACTGCCACGCTTAACTCCTCAGTAATGCTCTGATGATGCTACAGCTTGACATTCAAAACACACTAAGCGGGAAGAGGTGGATATGCATCCGCAAAGAGCCAGCAATTGGGGATGAAATAAAACACCCATTAGGACATTGAAAGCATAGAGACTATCCCCAAAAATGTTAACAAATCAAGGAGAAACAAACATGCGAGTGAAGCGGTAGGTTGCTAGTCAAAGGGCTAGTAAGGCAAATGGCCTGTAGTGCTGCACGATGTGTACAGCACACTGAGACATGGAAAAAGTCTCTTCACACCCCTCACCAAGTTGGATGTGTTAGAAAGCCACTTTGTAACTACTGAGCTCTGCATCTCTCTCAGTCTGAGGCCTCAGGGATGTAGTTACAGAGCCTGAGTGTCTGGTTCTTGCAGGTCTTTGTTGCCCTGTTTGAAGGTGTCTGCCTATGTCCCTGAATGCCCACAGTATCACATCATATCACTTTGAAATAGGTAATGAGTTCGGAGCTTGCAGGGAGGATGCTCGCTGTTTGAGTAGTGTAGGATCTAGGCATCTACTGTATTTCCCAATCCTCCTTACCTGGCTTTTTCAAATCTTCCTGAGCGATGGCAGGATCAGACTGCAATTCAACTGTGCAGTGCAGTCTGCAGGCAGCTGTATCAGCGAGGTGCTAAAGAATTCCTGGAGGGGACAGGTGCAACATAACATAGGGCAGAGGGTGGATAGCCTCTGTCACTGGAGACAGGTCAAGTGCAGGGCCTTTATAGGTAGTGGTTTTGCGTGCAAATGGCCCTGCCAATCACAGAAGGGAGAGGGGAAATTCGTTTGTCCCCTCGTCCCCCCACCCTTGTCCCTCGTGTCCCACCCACTTGAAAATCTGGGGGGTCTATCCGCGCTTCACCTCTACTTCCTATGCCCATGCTCTCAAAGTCACTAAATTAACCTCAACCTCCTTGTAGGTATGGAACAGAGCAGATAGATTAACTTAGAGGCAACATGTAAAGTCTTTATGCAGTACTCAAACAGTAGTAAAATCAAAACAAAACACAAGAAAATAACCAAACCAAATTACAAAAATAAACTAAAATTTAATAAAATGAAAACAAAATGACATAAATCCAATATGAAGAAACAGAGTTATGAACTTTTCAAGTTTAAAGTAAAACAATCTCACCAAAAAGTGTTAAGCACCAACTGCAGTGATCTGGAAGCTACAAGGGTACATTTTAAGGCTGACTGAGATGAAGCGCGGGTCGGGTATCAGGAACAAGTCCATCCCAGTGGAAAAGTTGCTACCCGATGTCGACAGCCTTCTGTGAGAGCAGGAAGTGGGCTGGGGTTGAGAGAGTAAGATGTTGATGTATACTAATTGTGGTGTTGGGATGGAGTCTCATCGAAACTGCTAGATTTAAGTGGGAAAAGCTCAGACGATAGAAATTCAAGTTTTCACGCCTTAGAGGTCTTTGGCACCTGAAGTTAAAATGAGGACACATTCTCTATAAATCAACACACATCTACCTCAGCTATGTGTGAAAAAGATTTGGAATGTCGAGTAAAATGTGTACTTCCATCAATAGCAGCAGCCTGTCTGTTCGTTCTGTGCTCTGCCATTCATCGTAGAGTTCTATTTCACAAGTAGAATGCTAACATTCCATATGCATTATGAATGCAAGCACACCTGATTGCATAATGGTCGAATAAGAGCTGTGGAATTTAAACAATTTCCCATAGCAGAGATCGAATTAAATAATCATAATGAGGGTTACTCTTTTGTCAGAGAAATTACGCTTAGTGCTCTAGAAAGCTAAAAGGTGGACATATGTTTTAGAAATGTTGAAATATTTGTCAGCATTTAGCATGCTGATTAAAATTATCACTTTCGACAGCATCAGTAACTAATTAAATATGTATTTGATTTCCCAGTGCTCTACACTAGCTTAATCGCAGAGTTCTAATAAATGACTAGAGCGCTAACAAAAGTAAAATGAATCCCTCAAAACCATTTTTAGGTTGAGCCTGGGCCGTATGCATACGCTGTGTCTTGACATGCTGAATTCACCATGTGGGATTTTTGCCTGCACATCAGATTTGCTATTGGCTGGTTCCATTGTCAATCTTTCTTTCTATTTGTTTATGGCATGCAATTTGTCATGCCTCTTTTTGTGTTTAAAACTCACTGAGTGCAGCGATCAAGTACAATCTCCTTCCACTGGTTAGCTTTTTGATGTGTTTGCAGTCGCACTAATGAGGGTGTAAGAGACCACTGATCAATATCTTCAAACTGGTACATTCAGACGTTACGCAACCTATGGTGAAGCTGCAAAATATTTATGAAATCATGAATGCAGTCCAGCCACTTTGGGTGGGTGTGTTCATCTCTCCCACCCATCCTTCAATTTCGCTGCATGCCTGTTCACAATTTTGAAATCCACCCCATGAACAAAGAGACGATTCACCTCCTCAGTATCCCCACTGAAGCAAGCAGCCTGAAATACGGCGCTGTCCACAAAACGCATTTGAGGCTGCAGCTCCCCGCTCTACTACAAGGCAGCCACCCACCACTGCCTCAGAGCCCCGCCAGTGCAGCAGCTGCCCAGCATACATGTGATGTTGCAGGGGGGCCACCCTCCTGCAGCATGTTGTACTCTAGCAGGCCTCGCAGCGCGTGGCAGTAAATACACAGACACACAGTATATCTGTTTAATGCGGACTGCCGTTGCAGTTCCACCTACTTTATTTATGTGCGCGCTCACGCCGGGGGGCGTGAGCGCAGGGGCCGGTATCGGCTAATGTACGCCAGTGGGGAGTGCTGGTGCGTTAACTGTTACATCCCATCTCAACTCAGTCCTTGACTGGATTATGAAAAAGTCTCACAGCTCCTTTACTTGGCAGGCAAAGTCTCTCAGGCGGGTGCTTGGTGGAGGATTCTCCATCAGAGCATACCTGGTGGTCCCTTGGCTGATTGTGGGTGCAGGAACCAGGGCACGAGGGTCAGGTGGCACATCTGGTGTGGCCCCGGCGTCTCCTGGACTCCCCGGCAAGGGATCACCCTTGGCCGTTGGTTATCGGCTCACTGGGGCTCACCCTGGCTGCCCTCGGTTTTATCGGCGTGGTCCTCGATGGCAGAAGAGGAGACGGCTTGTCTATCTGCTTGAACCCCGAGATGTTACGGGTCACCATTTCTCCTGCTTTCTTGACCGTCACCATGGTCCCTTATCTGCTGATTACTGTCCAGTGCCTTTGTTCGTACCGAGTTCGGAACTTCCCTCTAAACCTTCGGTCTCTTCGGATGACACTGTCTTCTTGCTGGAGCGGACAAACTGTCACTCTGTCAAACTGTCACTCTGGTCTGGCTGACATTGTTGTTACGCTTTTCTGACTTCCGGAATGCCCCTTCTTCATCGAACGGAGGGAGTTATCAGCCTGGGGTGGTGGGTATTCCATCTCAGAGGGTGCTGTTGAGCATTAGCGTCCAGGGGGCATATTATCAAGGGATTTATCTCCGCTTTTTTGGCTTTAAAAGCCAAGAAAGCGGAGATAAAATTATCTCCCTATTACCTAGCTGTCACTAACACCAGTTAGCGACAGCTAGTAGGAGGTAGCGACCATCTTGGGCCCCGCTTTGCATGTCAGAGAAATTTATCACTAATGACTTGCAAAGTGGGCGTGCCAAGATGTCAGCGACTGGAAACAGTCGCTAACATCGCTATCTCCTGTTACCAACTTTTGGAGCTATTCGCGCTAAGCGTGAATATCTCCAAAAGCTAACACCTGCCCTGAGAAGTTCTTAGCCATGTTATCCAGAGGGAGGTGGATAACATGGCTAAGAGCATTTACTCGGTAATGCATGAATATCGCAGACTTTTCAGCGATATTCATGTATTTCGGCAAATTTTTATCGCTTAGGAGATAAACCTTGATAATATCAAGGCTCCTAAGCGATAAAAATCGTCGCTACACGGTGATAAAATTATAGCCGCTAAGCCAACATAGCGATAATTATCGCTAGTTGTTGGTAATATGCCCCCAGGTTTTTCGGCGCGTGGATCAATATGGCGTGCCCCGATATTCTCGCAGGAATCTCTGGAGTTCTTGCTCAGGGTCACTCTGCTCTGCTATGGCAATACGAAGGGTCTTGTTTATCTTTCTCATGGAACGTTCGATCTCTCCATTGGCTTGGGGCCATTGAGGGGTGATGCGCTGTTGCCGGAAGCCGTGGTCGTGCAAGAGTTTGCAGAATTCATGTCCTTGAAAAGGAGGCCTGTTGACGCTGCGGAGTTCCTTCGGACATCCGAACATGCCAAAAATCTTCTCCAGGGCAGGGCTCACATGTATGAAGGCTGCTGGATATTTGGAGTAGCTGTTAATTAGGGCAACTCCCGAAGTCTGCACTCACTTTCTCCCATGGGCTCTGACCGTGCTCTTCTGTGTGTACAGGCGCTGGCCTCACGGGGCCGTTTGTTATTTGGCATGATGGGCACTTCCGGACTACTACCTCTATCTTGGCATCCATCCTGGGGAACCATACCTTTTCTCTCATTCGGGCTGTCATCTTTTCCATACCTTGGTGTCCTACGTGGGCCAGTTGTGTTGCCCACAGTTGCAGAGATGTCGGAATGACGATGCAGGGCCCTCTCAGGACAATGCCCCCTTGGGTGAGGCTCAGTTCATTCCTTACACTCCACATGTGCATCAGGCTTCCTTTCTCTGGGCTTGACCACATGTTCGCTGAATGCAGGAACTGACGCTATAGCCCTCCTTGGATAGTGTCCGAAACTTTGATCATGACGGGGTCTTCTCTGGCTGTGGTTGCTATTTCTTCATGCATCAGTGCATGGGGGCACGTCAGTGCCACTATCATGTCCAGGTGAGCTTCCGTGTTTTCCCAGTTCCGCTCGTTTCTCTCTTCTTCGGCTGTGTCCGGGTGCCACGACAGGAAGAAGGCCGGGTTCTTGGCTCCGGGCCGGTAGATCACATCCATGTGAAAGTGTTGGAGCCCAATGGCCCACCTTTCAAAGCGAGGTGGGAGATGTGGTGCCCATCCTCTGAATAGTGGTACCAGGGGTTGGTGATCTGTGACAACTGGGAACGGGTGTCCGCATATGTACAGGTGAAAATGTCTGCAGCCCCAGCGGATCACAAGGGCTTCTCTTTCAATTAGCCAGTATCGTTTTACCGTTAGCGATAGTGCCTTGCTGGAGTACACCATGGCAGCCCATCTTCCGGGTTCTTGCTCTTGTGTGAGGATGCCTCTTAAGCCCATGGGGCTGACGTCTAAAAGTATTTCGATTTTTTTCGCGGGGTCGAAGTATACCAGCGTGGTGTGGTCAAGGAGAGCTTTCTTGACTGCATGGTATGTCGTCTCTTCGCCAATCCCCTTCACCATATGGCTTCTGCCCGGGTGAGATTTCAGAGAGGTTTTGCAATGGTAGCTAGGTCGGGGATGAACCGGCCACAGTATGTGGCCATTCCCAGGAAACTGCGGACCATCGCCTCGGTGAGCGGTCTTGATAGCTTTGGACTTCCGTGGGTCGACCTGTATGCCCTCTTGAGTCAACGTGTATCCGAAGAATTCAGGCACTTCTCTTTGTGCAAAGTAACTCAGTTTTCCAGCAGTCGCTTCAGTGTAGCTCTCACGTGTTGGTGGTGTTCTTCCACTGTCTTTGAGTGGATGAGGATTTCAGCTATCACGTTTATACCCTGGGGAGGCCGACCAGGATTTCCTTGGTGGCGTTTTGGAATATCTCTGCAGCGGACGATATGTCGAAATTTAGCCTTTTGTACCTCTGGAGACCTAGGTGAGTGCTGAATGTGGTTATGTACCAGATGTCCTTGGCAAGTGTTAGTTGGTGATAGCCGGCATTCAGATCCAGCTTCGAGAGCCACCTGGAGCGGTTTAGATCGGCCACAATGTCATCTATTGTCGGTGTTGTGTGACGTACCCGCCGAATGGCTTTATTTGGAAGGTTCATGTCTATGCAGGGCCTAATCTTCCCTGGCTGACGTGGCTTTTCCGCTATTACAATGGGTGACATCCACGGCGTGGGCCCTGTCACTTTCTAAATTACCTATTGGTCTTCGAGTTTCTGTAGTTCTTCTTCTACCAGTAGTCATAGTTGAAAAGGGACTATCTATTGCCTTAGGGCTGTCGGTGGGACTATGCGTAATCTGATTGGGGCTCTCCTTATTTTGCTTAGTCCCTTGAACAGCTACTCGTATTATTAGCTTAGCAGCTTTTCAATCTGGTACGTCTGCCTCCTCCTGGCGAACGTCACCAGTCCTAAATTCTTGGCTGCGTGGCTGCTGAGTAGCGTTTCCACCTCCTGGTTAATCATGTGGATGTCGATGTTGATTTAGATGTCTTCGGACTGTACTGGCACAGTCATCTTTCCATTGAGCGGCAGTGGCAAGTAGCTGCCGTATGTGAAGATTTGGGCCTTCAACGGTCTGAGTTTCGGCTTGGGTCTCAACTTGTTGTACTGCAGGATCCCCATTACAGTCACTGATGCACCAGGGTCAATCACCGCAATGACGTCAGACCCTGCAGTTTGGATCGTGCAGCGAGGTTGGGGTCGCCTCGTATTTTTCAGGGCTTGGGTGAATGAGACAAGATAAGTCTCCCCCTCATCTTCCGATGTAGACACGTCCCCTTGGTATGCCGTCTGTTTTCTTGCCTCTGGTTTGTGACATTCGTGAGACCTGTGACAATTGGCGGACCAACCTTTGCATCGGTTTCGGCACGTTTCCTTCCTTGCACTGGGACTTCCACCTGCACACTGATGCGAAGTGGTTTGCGATGCCACAGTTGGTGCAGGTCTTGCCTCGTGGTGGGCACGACTGTGAGGGATGTTCTTCATACCCACAGTACCTGCAGAGAATCTTTGGGGCCTGCGGCAGGCAATCCCTTGGTATGTGGGTCTTGTCTCTTGTCCGGACTGCGTCCGTTCTCTCTGATTTGCATGTGGCGCTCTTCTCCGCCCCCACATCAATACCATGTTCATCTCTTCTGCCCGCGCCGCTGACAGGTCATTCATCAGTATGTTCGGTTGCCTCAGTATGAGGCCACGTAGTACTTTGCTGCGTCTTCCAAGGATCACCTGGGCTCTGATTTCTTCTGCGGCCCGGTCACCTTCGAGGTAAGTGGCAGCTAGCTCTCTAAGCCGGGCGTGAAAAGCGTCTACTGACTTGCCGTCTCTTTGCTTGGCTTGCCTTAGCTTGAAGTGTTCGAAGTCTGGGTTTATTTGGGGATCGAAATGGGCATTGAGGACTGTGACTGCTGCAGTATAATCATTTGGGGGGCCTGTGTTCGGTAGATGTTTGAACAAAAGGTAGATTTATTTCCTCACTGAAAGGAGGCAAGATACCGGAGGGGGGTGATGTGGGGTCGCTGGCACAGGGGCCGGGGCAGCATCATCTTGCTCTCTCATGGAGCTGGATGTGGGCGCTGATGCGTGGCCTATCGATGATGCTTGCAGCTTGTGGACAGCCTATGGGCGCAGAAAATGGGTGCATCAGCACTGGGTGTCATGTAGGCACACGTGTGCTCAGGCGCGTGGCACTCACTGGGCTAGTACGGGTCACCAGGGTGTCCTTGTGGCTCTTCGTGGGGTCTGCACGACCTACGCCTTGTGATGTGGTGGCAGTGGTCGACTGGGCGGACGTGGCAGCCTAGAGCAGTTGGGGGCCATATGTGCCTCCAGGAGGTAACCTTTTCTGGGCCTGAGGACTAATCAGGGAGCATGTGATGTGTGCCTGCCGACTTTTAGGACAGCCTCGTTTTTCTAGATGGGTGAGACTGTTGACTGCACACTCTCTACGGGGCAGGAGCAGGCGTGTTTCTTCCTCCCGCGTCACCAGTGTGATGTTGCAGGGGAGACTACCCTCCTGCAGCGTGTCGTACGCCAGCGGGCCTCGCATTTAACAGATACACAGTATGCCTGTTAAACGCGGACTGACGGAGCAGCTCCGCCTACTTTATTTATGTGCACACTCATGCCGGCCAGCGTGAGTGCAGGGGAATGCTGGTGCGCTAACTGTTACAATACATGGGCAGACTCAGCCCACCGTCCCCCGAGCTCACGGGCAAATAGAGTGATTTGCCCAGTCGACACCTAGACTTGAACCTAGTTACTTAGATCCAAAGCCGGCCACACTGGCAATTACGCCACATGCATTTCCCTTCTCCATTTTGCTGCTGTTAGAATCACCTCCCACCCATCATTTCTCAGTGCTGCAGAACACTTTCATTTTATGTTTACCAGCGCTAAGCACTCTTATGAGTGTGCGTGTAAACTGCTGGTTAATATTATTTTTACTTGACATGATTCCCTCCTCTACCCCTGGAGCAAAAGACAGCTATTATTGGAGTGCATTGTGCCCCGGTGCAGGCAGGGCGTCGAGGAGATTCTTCTGCACAAAATACAATCCCAATCACTAAAAAAAAAAAGTAAAACCTTAAGATACAAAGACAATCAAGTGATACAAAGCATTAGACCTCATTATATACAAAAACGTTTAAAAAGCTAGGTCTTCCCAGTACACACAGTCCTGCTTAGGCATGTAGAGTAGTTAAAAAAAGAAGGGGGAGGGGAGTAATTGACTGCAATGTCTAAAAGAATTCAATATTTGGCAGGGGGAATACTGGCCTTCTTCTACTTCTGAACAAGTTTAGACCAAAGGTCCCGACCCTTCCTCATGTACTGCCCAATAGTTAAAGAGAGAGAACCCTACTTACGTTTAAAAGACCCTTTCCAAAACTGTTTCTCAGCTTCTCCATCCTTTCTGTAAATTAACTCCTCCTGAAATGTTAAGAGAAGATTTTGGTACATTACAAGGTTTTTTAATTGTCCATTTAAATAAGTGGGAGTAGATTTTTCAGGGATCACTGAGAGAATATCGAAATCAAAAAAATCGACATACAAAAATATCGAGTCAAAAATATCGAAGTACAAAATATCGACAGCCTATCTTCAAACAGGTAAGTACCAAAATATCGACTCCAAAATATCGACTTACAAAAATATAGACTGTAAAAATATCGATTTTTTTAAATGTCTTAAAATTAAGTTAAAAATAATATATATAAATATATTTAATATAAACTTAGAAATAATTATTAAATAAATGTAATATTAATAAATAATTAATATAAATAAAAAAATTATATCACCCAAAATAATACATATATATATATATATATTACCTACTGGCGGTCGCCAGTAGGTATATATAGTTAGGATTTTTTCCCTATGGGATTTTTGAAAATTCTATGTCTAATAACTTTGGCGTTTGTGGACGGAATTGGCTGAAATTTTCTGGAAAATGGAACATTTTGTTTCTGAGCAGCCCCTGAAAATTTGGGGGGGGGTTCGTCCAGGGGGGGCCGAGAAAAAAGGGGGGTCCCAAAACGTATTTTTAACATTGAGTTTTCCATAGGGCGGTTGGCCTCACTTTTAGCCCGAACGGCTGAATGGATTTGCACGAAACTTGGCAAAATTGTAGGGACTGGTAGCCCGATGTGCCTTTTGTAGGTCTCAATATATGTGCTTCAGTGGATTTTGAGAAATTAACATTTAAAAAAAGATATATTTCTGTAACAGCGGACCGGGCAGCGCTCCAGTTCGCGTACTTTTTGCGTAACGGAACTTCGCGTAGCGAAGCTGATTGGCTCTCCGGTGTCTGTCAACATTCTAAACAGTCCGGAGCGGCCGCCATCTTGTCTCTCGGTAGGATTGAGAGACAAGAGGAGGCCAAAACAAAGGTGGAAATAACCATAAGGGGGCATAGTAGATCCTCCCTGATCCCCTAGGTTTAATGTGGAGGCTTTAAAAGGGCCCCGCGGGACAAAAAAAAATAAATATTTTTTTTGTTTTTTTTCGTGGGTAGCGCCCGGTCCGCGAACCGGGAAGCGTTCTGGGCAGCGTACTGCAATGAAAAATGAATGAGAGACTTTTCAAATGCAGTATGTTAATTGATTGTTGGTTTTGTTGATTATTTTTTATTTTCTTTATTTTTTAAGCATTTTTTTTATTGTGATTTATTAAACTTTCTAACATTTCATTGTCAGAAATTTCATAATTATCATGGAATATACATTGTAGTCTCTGAGGGTGTAAAATGTCCTCATTTGCAAGGAGGTTATCTACTGCTTGTACACATTGCAGTAGTTCATTGTCCCAAGTTTCATCGAAAAATTCAATGTCAATTTGATCAATTGTATCAATCAATTCTTGGCTGCTCTCTTGCAGGTCCATTTCAAAAGAAACTTGGTTTTCGCCTTCCATTTTGCCTGAAATTTGGATTAAAAAAATATATATTAGTAGAGATAGGGCAATGTTGGGAATAATTTTAGATAGGTATTTTTTATCAGTGAATTTATCTTTGGCCAGTGTATAGTATCAGAGTGGAAGTAGGAATATAAAAAAGTGTATGTGATTTAACGTAAGTAAATTCATAATTATACAAGAGAAGCCTAACTCCATCCATAACTATAACAGAGAAGTCTCTCTAAATCTATAACTACTACAGAGGGATAGTATATATCTATCAGAAAAAGTTTACCATATTAACTTATAGTGTACTATATACTTCAGTTTTAAAAATAAAAACTTACCTTTAGAAAGAAGTTGAAGGAATTAGTGAAAATACTATTGAAATGTACAGCAAGAAGTAGTAGTCAAAATGGCTGTGTTTTCTTCTCTTCCTTTATATATATTCAGGTATATAGCCAATGAAATGTCAGGTAAAAAAGTAGAAAATGAAAGTAACATTTTCATTGGTTGTCAATTCCAACACTTCAGATGTGTTTTGTGAAGTAATTTACCTCAGGGTATTTAGAGAGGTCTACAGGCTAAATGACTAAATGGAATTCCAATCAAATTTGTGAAAATGGTAGGGATTGGTATGTAGTATGAGCTAATCTATATTTGGTGAAATTGTCTCCAGTGGCTTTTCTGTGAACTACTTTCCCACCTTTTTTGATGGTGCGCTTCCCAGGGAGCGACCCGGTACGCGAACCGTTGAGCGCCTCGGTTCGCGGACCTTAAGCGTTCCGGGAGTCCACCATTTTGTGTTTCGGTCGAATTAAGATACAAGATGGAGGGCAAATAATGTTCAGAATGGGTAGAAGGGGGCACGGTAGAGTTATCTTGACCCCCTAGGTTTTGTGAGGGTGGCTGAGGAGGCTTATATGTGCGAAAAAAAAACATTTTTTTTAAAAATTTCGCGAGGTTAGCTCCCGGTTCGCGTACCGGGTAGCGCCCCAGGGAGCGTACTTTGTTGAAAATTAGTGAAAAATGTTAGAGTAAAATAATAATTGTGAGTGATTAGATGTAGGGTAGCTCTGAGAAGAGCTTTTGGGTTTATGGTACATTTAGGTACTTATAAGTAGGTACCAATGCACATTCTTAAATTCAGAGTGAAAATTCTGTTGCCCTCATCTGAGAAGTGAACTCCATCTCCTCTGTAGATATCTTGCATGTAGTAACGCAAGTTATTGTTGTACAGGGAGCCCATTCCATGGTCTCTCATGTAAGCTGAAACAGATTTGTTTACATGCTTCCTCGACTTCTCAATTTGTGGACAAAATTGCTTGGACCACCTCCATTTCTGTCTTTGGCATATATTTGAATATACCAAGGCAGTCTGAGGAAAAAGTGCCATTAATTGCTCAAAGGTGTCCTTTAAAAGCATTTCCAGACCTACACCAGTCAAAGTGCCCAAGTCATTACCTCCACAGTGCACAATTAACAGGTCAGGTTTGGGCAAATGCATAAAGGTTTTCACCAATGGTATCAATTGGTGACATTTTAATCCTCTGTGGCCAAACCACTTAATTTCCACATCTTGTAAATTGAGGTTAGGTAAATTCCTGTTTTCAACGTACCTTTGAGCCCAGTGAATATAACTATGTCCAACAATCCAGACAGAAAACATGGTGAGAGAAGGTTCTCCTGCAGTCAGATGAAGTGTGGCAATGAAATGGCAGTTGAAAAAATGAGAGTGTAAAATGAAAAAAAACTGTGGAGTTTCTGTGTTCATGAAGCAGTAACAGTGATTGGTGGATTTTGATTGCTGAAAACAGAAAGTTAGGGTGCACGGATGTGTTCTTTGAAAGATGTATTTTGAGTGGTCAATAAAAAATCATTAAATGAAAGAATGCACTGGATATGCAGGTGCACTGAGAGTTCAGAGTTCAATTGCAACATTGTTGTGTGAACTTGCAAACAACAGAGGTCTTCCAAGAGGTGGTTGCCATGCAGAAAAGGCAGAAAGGGCAGAGGGGGGATGGGTTTTCATTTGAAAAAAAGTGAGGGAAGAGTTTTGATTGGGTGACATGAGAGATATGTGTGAAGAATTACAGCATTTCTGTGCTTTTGATAGCTGCAGACTCTGGAGTGCATACCTTTTGCTCTGCTGAAGACAAATTGGTGTGTTTCTGAGACTGTTTTCAAACTCAAAGTATTTGCTAAGGTGAGAAAATATTTCTTTAATTTAGATAGAGAATAGTGTGCTTTAAGGAGAAAATTATGAATTATGTGGCGCAAATTGCTTGTAAATATGCTCCCACCTGTGCGTGGAAAATTTAGATTTTGAATGTTTGTGTTACATAGCCATGTTAAAAGTGATACAAACATGCTGCAAAGGCAATCAAAAAACGCTTTTATGTGTCTTAAGGACATTTTAAGTAATTTTCCCATGTGCAGTGTTTTGAAATTATGATTTGAAAATCGTTTTTGGGGAAAAGGAATTGTTTTTAAATTTATGACAAGGACATAATGGTGTATGCTTCTTTATAAGGCAATTGACTGTCCCTGATGTTATTTTTCCCATTTTAATGTAAGGCCTTTCTCTGTGGCGCAAATTGCTTGTAAATATGCTCCCACCTGTGCATGGTAAATTTAGATTTTAAATGTTTGTGTTACATAGCCATGTTAAAAGTGACCCAACCATGCTGGAAAGGCAATCAAAAAACGCTTTCATGTGTCTTAAGGACATTTTAAGTCATTTTCCCATGTGCAGTGTTTTGAAATTATGATTTGAAAATCGTTTTTGGGGAAAAGGAATTGTTTTTAAATTTATGACAAGGACATAATGGTGTATGCTTCTTTATAAGGCAATTGACTGTCCCTGATGTTATTTTTCCCATTTTAATGTAAGACCTTTCTCTGTGGCGCAAATTGCTTGTAAATATGCTCCCACCTGTGCATGGCAAATTTAGATTTTGAATGTTTGTGTTACATAGCCATGTTAAAAGTGATACAAACATGCTGCAAAGGCAATCAAAAAACGCTTTTATGTGTCTTAAGGACATTTTAAGTAATTTTCCCATGTGCAGTGTTTTGAAATTAGGATTTGAAAATCGTTTTTGAGGTAAAGGAATGTTGTTAAAATTTATGTGCACCATATGCCCCCAAATTTCTTTTTCAGGGGTGCAGCAGGGTGTTCTTGAGACACCCCTGCACCTTTGGAAAAATTCCTAATTTGCGATGAGCTAATTGCTAATCGCAAATTGCACCTTCATTCCTATGGGCCTCCTGGCCCATGGAAATGAATGGGTAATTTGCAATTAGCAATTTGCTCATTGCAAATTAGGAATGGTAAAGAATCGCTATTTATTCCTTAAAATTCGCTATTTAAGAAATGCAAAATAGTATGATGATACATATGGCGGTTCATCTCTAATAAGATAAGAAGCTTAGGGATACATTTATGATGACTGGCGCAATGAAGTGGACATCACTTACTTCATTGGTAGAGCTTTACATGTATTATGTCCTCTGTATTCTTCATCAAGCGTAACTTTAATCTGCAATCCTGAGTAGGCCTCACCTTAAACAAACCTCTGGATAGGCCACATCTTATTGTCATCCTGAATTAATCATTTAAAATGCTAGGGACAGATTTATGATAGGTGTATGCCTCTTTTGCGCCACTTAGAAAACACTGTCCATGGGGAAATGACTTAAAATGTCCTTAAGACACATGAATGTGTTTTTTTAAAACGTTTGCAATTTTTTTGGGTCACTTTTAACATGGCTATGTGACTCAAACAGTCAAAATCTAAATTCGCCATGCACAGGTGGGAGCATATTTACAAGGAATGTGCTCCATGGGGAAAGGTCTTATAATGTAATATGGGAAAAATGACATCAGAGACACTGAAATGCCTTATAGAGAAGCATACACCATTATGTCCTTGTCATAAATTTGCAAACCATTACTTTTCCCCAAAAACGATTTTCAAATCATAATTTGAAAACACTGCACATGTGGAAATGACTTCAAATGTCCTTAATTCAAAATTTGCTATTCCTTATTTTGCGATTGCACTGAAGGATTTGCAAATTTTGCGATTCCTTAAATGCAATGTATCAAACAAAAAATATGTAAAAAATGATATTAAGGATTTGGAAACTACCACCAACTTCTAGTTTGTGGTAATTTGCGAATTCTTTTCAAAAAGCATTTTTTTCTAAAAAACAAAAGGTCCCATATGACGCCCATGTATGTGTGCCATATGCCCCCAAATTTCTTTTTCAGGGGTGCAGCAGGGTGTTCTTGAGATACCCCTGCACGCTTGAAAAAATTCCTATTTTGTGATGAGCTAATTGCTAATCGCAAATTGCAACCTTCATTCCTATGAGCCTCCTAGCCCATGGAAATGAATGGGTAATTTGCAATTAGCAATTTGCTCATTGCAAATTAGGAATGGTAAAGAATTGCTATTTATTCCTTAAAATTTGCTATTTAGGAAATGCAAAATAGTTTGATGGTACATATGGTGGTTCATCTGTAACAAGATAAGAAGCTTAGGGATACATTTATGATGACTGGCGCAATAAAGTGGACATTACTTACTTCATTGGTAGGCCTTTACATGTATTATCTCCTCTGTATTCTTCATCAAGCGTAACTTTAATCTGCAATCCTGAGTAGGCCTCAACTTAAACAAACCTTTGGATAGGCCACACCTTATTGTCATCCTGGATTAATCATTTAAAATGCTAGGGACAGATTTATGATAGGTGTATGCCTCTTTTGTGTCACTGTGCGTCACTTTTATGATGCAGCGGCGGTGCTAATTTGCAATTAGCAATTTGCCCATTGCAAATTAGGAATGGTAAAGAATTGCTATTTATTCCTTAAAATTTGCTATTTAGGAAATGCAAAATAGTTTGATGGTACATATGGTGGTTCATCTGTAACAAGATAAGAAGCTTAGGGATACATTTATGATGACTGGCGCAATAAAGTGGACATTACTTACTTCATTGGTAGGCCTTTACATGTATTATCTCCTCTGTATTCTTCATCAAGCGTAACTTTAATCTGCAATCCTGAGTAGGCCTCAACTTAAACAAACCTTTGGATAGGCCACACCTTATTGTCATCCTGGATTAATCATTTAAAATGCTAGGGACAGATTTATGATAGGTGTATGCCTCTTTTGTGCCACTGTGCGTCACTTTTATGATGCAGCGGCGGTGCTAATTTGCAATTAGCAATTTGCTCATTGCAAATTAGGAATGGTAAAGAATTGCTATTTATTCCTTAAAATTTGCTATTTAGGAAATGCAAAATAGTTTGATGGTACATATGGTGGTTCATCTGTAACAAGATAAGAAGCTTAGGGATACATTTATGATGACTGGCGCAATAAAGTGCACATTACTTACTTCATTGGTAGGCCTTTACATGTATTATCTCCTCTGTATTCTTCATCAAGCGTAACTTTAATCTGCAATCCTGAGTAGGCCTCACCTTAAACAAACCTCTGGATAGGCCACACTTTATCGTCATCCTGGATTAATCATTTAAAATGCTAGGGACAGATTTATGATAGGTATATGCCTCTTTTGTGCCACTGTGCGTCACTTTTATGATGCAGCGGCGGTGCAAAAGATTTGCTATGAGGCGACAACATTACAAATTGATGCATTTAGGCAGATATGTCATGGTGTAAAAAAAACTTACCACATGAAACCGATGCAGCAGTGATGCAAAAGATGCACCATGTCGCAAGACAGGCCTCACTTGGGGCCATATGTATCAAACTAATTAGCATTCGCAAAGATCAAAATTCTACGAATTTCGGCCTTTGCGAATGTTAATTAGACAAATGGTATGTATCAAACAAGTTTGATGCAAAATAAGGAGTAGCAAAATTTTCTATTCCTTATTTTGCAATTGCACTGAAGGATTTGCAAATTTTGTGACTACTTAAATGCAATGTATCAAACAAAAAATATGTAAAAAATGACATTAAGGATTTGGAAACTATTGTGGTAAATTGGTGGTAATTTGTGAATTCTTTTCAAAAAGCTTTTTTTTAAAAAAACAAAAGGTCCCATATGACGCCAACACATGCCCTTAGGGCATGTATGTGTGCCATATGCCCCCAAATTTCTTTTTCAGGGGTGCAGCAGGGTGTTCTTGAGACACCCCTGCACCCTTGGAAAAATTCCTAATTTGTGATGAGCAAATTGCTAATCGCAAATTAAACCTTCATTCCTATGAGCCTCCTAGCCCATGGAAATGAATGGGTAACTTGCAATTAGCAATTTGCTCATCGCAAATTAGGAATGGTAAAGAATCGCTATTTATTCCTTAAAATTCGCTATTTAGGAAATGCAAAATATTTTGATGATACATATGGCAGTTCATCTCTAACAAGATAAGAAGCTTAGGGATAGATTTATGATGACTGGCGCATCACCAGGGATGTGCCAGTCATCCTGCGCCGCTGTTCCGCCACCCATGGTGTGCTGCATTTACAATGCGGCGCAGCATGGGGCAAAAATGGCACAGATGCGTGACGCATCTGTGCCGTTAAGGTGGCGCATTGCTGGAGTTGTATCGCAAGTGCGATGCAGCTCCAGCAACGCTCAGGGGTGCACCATCTCCACAATGTTGCGTCAAGACCTATGCCTGCTTCAAGCAGGCGCAGGGTTTTGACGCAGGTTTCTCCTATCTGATTGTAAATGCGGCACACCATGGGTGGCAGAGCAGTGGTGCACGTTAACTGGTGCATGCCTGGGGATGTGCCATTTAACATAAATCTGCCCCTTTACATTTATGTATGTGCAGGGGACACAGAGTCGGTGAGGCTTATCCAAGGTTAAGAAGAGATGAGTCCTGTTCAGTGAAAAATTAGACATAGGCTTCACCTGCTCAGCATCGCTGGACATGGCTAAATAATAGCTGCAAAATGTTACTCTTGTTAAACAATTTTACTATTATAATCTCTGAGATTTGTCTCTTACTCTGCAACATCTCATTGTTGTTATCTTTCTTTAAAGATAAAGACAACCTCAACATGAGCGACAATCTGCAATCAGTTGATTTTGACCTCATCATTGAACTTGTAATTGAAACATCAGTGGATGTTGATCCCTTGGATGATTTAAATCCTGAGGATGAAGAAGAGCGTGATGAGGATGCAGATTTGTCCGAATTATATGACATAGGATGGGAAGCTGACCTGCTTGAGCCTATGGAAATATAAACATTTATTTTTAAAATTTATAATTAATAAAAAGTAAAAAGGTAAACCGTTTAATTTAAAAATAAAGACACCTTCAAAAGCAGGTTATGTGTAGTGTCTTCAATAAAATATTAAAATATGCTCATAAAATTAGATCAGATTCACATATAAAATAGCATAGGTAACATAAATATAAATGTCATTTCTTTTCTGGTATTTCTGTATTGTAAATTTGCAAGGACTAAAAAATCTTCTATTTAAAATGTCAAGTAGTGTGTTAAGTTTTTGATCACTGTTATTGTTTTACTGTTTGGTAATAATGGTTAATAACATTTTTTATTATATTTTACCACAGATTCAACTGCAGATCATTTCAAGATTTCACCATGCCAACAATAGAAAGACAGAGAAAGGCTGCAAAACGTCAAAGACAGCAGGTGAAAGAAAATAAGCAGCAGTCCTCTAACAAAAAGATTTGTCAAGTCACGAAGAAAGCACCGGGTAAGAGCACAAAATATTTCATAAGAAATATGTGTAGTAAAAAAAATATTACTACAGAAAATGTTTCAGTCCATAAAACGAGAAGGAATTCAAATGGAAAGGAAAGGCCAATGAAAAATGTTACTGCTAGAGCAAGAGATAACTCTGTGCATGATAGTAGAAGGAAACAACAGTTTAGGGAGATTCGTAAACGAATGTTCCGCAACAGGATAATTGGCAATTTGTTAAAAAATATTAAGAAAGGTCAACAGAAACTGGTTTTTTATAAGAGAAAAAAAAAGTTGAGAAAGTTATTGATCAGGCATTTGAAATTAAACGTAAGTTATTTATTTTGATAATCAATAGAATTAGGAAGCTAAACAAGGCAATTTATGATTTCAAAAGAAATAGTAGATGGAAGAGAATAGTTAATCGTAGTAATTTTTGTGAAGTTTTTTCTGGAGAATGGATGCATAGTTCAAGCTGTGAGGCATTTTTTAATGAGGAGAGTTATTTCCAGGATAATGATTTGGTGCATGCAGTTGACACCAGTGGTCGTGCTTATGAAGTGAAAGATGGTTGTCCAGTTGAAAAAGAAAAACTTGTGACAACAGAGGCAGAAGAGGTGTTAGGTAATGAGGTTTTAGGAAGACGTGCTAAGGGTCCTGTGTACACCTGGAAGTGTAGTAGTATTTGCAGTGTGCGACAGGATTCCATCAATTTGCTTTGTGATTTTGTACGGTCATTTAATAAGAAAAGTTTGAAGCAGAAAATAAGGTTGTTGCAAGAATTAGATCCTTGCAGAGTAAGAGAAGTGACAGGTTTGCATGGTCATTCACTGGCTTGTCTTTCCAGGAGAGTATGCCAGAGTGTTTTTCATCATTTCAGGATGCTAGCAGTGCATCATAACAAAGTGAGGAAATTAGTTAGAATGTTGTATTATGCTAAGAGTCCAGCAATTATGCTTAAACAATTATGCGCTGCTCTTTTGCATGGTTCTGAAATAGATGTGAAGAATATATGTGAAGAAATTGAGTTTTGTTACTTTGGAAGTAAAGAGGAGAATGTTGAAATTGAGCAAGAAGAAGAGGGTCATGTGGAAGATAGTGTACAGGTTTCCAGTACAGATAATTTCCAGAGGGAAATTGCGACGTTTGAGGTGAAATCAAGTGAGAGGCCTAATTTCACTTGTGTGTGTTGTCGACGCACTTATTATAAGAATCAGACTAAGTTAGTGGATTTATATGCAAAAAGTGAAAGGGAAAATAATAGTGAATGGAAGGATTTCGCAACATACTTGATGGTAGAAAATTGTTTTGATTTGGGATTGGATCAACGTGTGTGTAGTTATTGTTGTTGCAAATTAAATCAAAACCAGATGCCTGCTAGAGCAGTTCATAATAATCTGGAATTGGTTGAGATTCCTTCTGAATTGAAGGATTTAAATACTTATGAATCTATTTTGATTCAAAGTATCCATCCCTTTCAGGCTATTGTAAGAATGGAGCCAAAGACAGGGAAATTGCCTCCATCAGATTTACAGAGAGGATTAAAGGGAAGAGTTGTTTATTTGCCTCTAGATTTGAAGAAAAACATTAACACAATTGGAGTAGAAAAAGTGGAAGAGGAACCTCTGGTTATCTTAGTTAATGGGGTTCCGACAAAGAATAAGAAAATATGGCAAGATTTAGTAGATGTTAGGAAAGTTAAAAAGGCAACATTGTATTTGAAAAAAAATAATAAATACTATAAGAATGTATATGTTGCAGAAGAGGAAGTAAGTGAGGAAGAGGATAGCGATTTGTGTGCTGGTCAAATTGAGAAAGTAGAACCCTCTACTAGTGAAGAAATATATGAACATTATAGTGTTCATCCTTTGCATTCCAAGGAAGTCATGGGGAATGCTATTGAGTTGTTTCAAATGAAACAAGCCAAAGGGAGTCCCATTAGTGTTTGGGAGGAAAGTTTGGAAGCTCGGTGTTTCCCACAGCTTTTTCCAACAGGTCAGGGAGGAAGATATGATGAGCGACCTCATCAAATTCCTGCTTCTGAATACCGGACTTTGCGATTGTATGCAGGAGATGCTAGGTTTCGACAATGCATTCCTTATTTGTTTCATCTCCTGTTTGAAAGCGATCTGTCTGGACTGTCATATGCAGTGAACCACATCTTGAAAAGTGGTATACACATGCAAAACATCTCGGCAAGTGACTTTATGGATAAAGTCAATGTCCAAGACAGTATTTTGGAATCTCACCTGATTAATCTCATGGCGTGTCAGCGTGGTACTAATGAGTACTGGTACCGTCGTCATGGTGATTTAAAATGTATGTTGAGGAACTTAGGTACTCCCACATGGTTCCTCACTCTGAGCTGTGCCGAGTATGGCTGGGAAGACTTACTTGAATTTCTACGAGAGGCAAATGCTAACGTAGATAACATCGAATTCAAGACACCCGGAGAACTGTGCTCTTTGGATCCAGTCAATGTATGTAGGTACTTCAATCATAGATTTGAAGCTATGATGTCTTTCATCATGAATAAGAAGAATCCACCTCTTGGAGAGGTGTTGGATTTCTTCTGGAGAAAGGAGTACCAAGCAAGAGGTGCTCCTCATATACATATGTTGCTGTGGATCAAGGATGCACCTAAATTTGGAACGGATCCAGAAGACTCAGTGATGAGTTTCATCCAACAGTATTCTACGTGTGCTGTTCCAAACGCAAAGGAGAAGAAAAGCCTAAGAGAAAAAGTTCTGCGTTTCCAAAGCCATCTATGTGGAAAGTACTGCCGTCGTAAATTCCGAAACAAGGACAAGTTCTACACTAAATGTCGTTTCGGCTTTCCACGACCGGTGATTTCTAAAGGAAGAGTAAACAGTTTGATGTCTTCGCTGCGACACAATGTCATGAAGAAATCACCTAAAAACACTTACAATTTGAAGAGGAACGAAGAGTCCAAGTACATCAACGACTACAACCCGGTGATTTTGTCCATGTGGAATGCTAACATGGATATACAGTTTGTGGCTGATAACTGTATGGCTGTGGCTCGGTATGTGACGTCTTACATCACCAAAAAAGAGAAGACAGAATTGAAGGATATGTGGGAGGACATTTCCCATGAAAAGAGCCTCAGCAAGAAGTTGTACAGTTTCAGTCTGAAGATGTTGTCGCATCGAGAAATCGGAGCGTACGAATGTTCTGACCGGTTGTCTTCAGCAAGTCTCTATGCCAAGTCCAGGAGTATCGTTTGGGCGAGTCTTGGTCTTGCAGCAACGCGTAATCGAGTTCTCAAACCTGTGCGGGAAATTGAGTATTTGGCGGAAAAGGAGCCAAACAGTACCGACATTTTGAAGACAAACATGTTGGATACATATTATCCAAATCGAAGCAGTCACCTCGAGAATGTTTGTCTGTATGAGGTTCTGCAAAATTACATATTCAAGAGGAACATCAAAGAAGATACTGAGAAAGGAGTGTATACTGTAATAGGAAGTGAAGGATGTCTGGTCAAGCAAAGAAAATGCCACTTGGTAAACCATCGAAAATTGAGTGGCGAATCTCCTGAAAAAAAGGAGTTTTTCTATTTAGCACTTTTGCAACTTTTCAAGCCTTGGCGTGCAGAAGAGGAACTGCTTGGAGATTTCCTCTGTTACGAAGACTCTTTCAATGCCGCCAAGGAGACCATAGAATGTCCTGCTTTTCCCAAATATGTAGAAATGTTGAATGCGGAAATTGAGCAGGAAGCAACGATTGCAGCCGAGATTGCCAGAGACAGTTCTCAGGACAGTCAGAGTTCTGCTTCATTGAGTCAGGATCCACTAGGAGGACCTGTTATTGAAAATGAAGCTGCCACTGCTATGAATGAAGTGGAAAGAGCCATGGCACATGCTCAAGAGGATGCGGTTAACTTAGAAGAGTTGGAAAGACAACTCAACGTTGAGCAGAGGAAAATATATGACGAAGTTACCATGCAAATTGATCATGGATTAAGTCATGATAAGAAAGAGTGCTCATGCACGTCTTTGAAGCCTGTCCGACTGTACGTGAGTGGAGAAGCGGGAACTGGAAAAAGTTTCCTCATTAAAGCAATTTCATGCTATTTGCAGGAAAGGACAGAGTCATCGCTGTCTTGTGTTGTCACTGCTCCAACTGGACTGGCAGCACATAATATTAAAGGGATTACTTTACATCGTTTACTGATGCTGCCAGTGGAGCATGACAACAAATTACAATATCACAAGCTATCTGGAGATGCTTGTTTTGAAGTTTCAAGAATCTTGAGGAAAATGAAACTTCTTATCATTGACGAAGTAAGCATGGTTTCCAATGTCATGCTTGCCTTTGTGCATTTGAGGATGCAAGAAGTTCTCAAAACAGAGTATGATGTGTTATTTGGTGGCAAACACATCATTGTTTTCGGAGATCTTCTGCAGCTGACACCAGTGAAAGGGCAACCTGTGTTCAAAATGCTCACGCATGAAGATACCAGGAAGTGCCTAGGCAGCATTGGCAACGTCAATATATGGTTAAACTTCAATTATGCTGAACTGCATGAAAATATGCGTCAGGCGAAGGATGAAGTTTACAAGACTATTCTACAAGATGTTAGAATTGGAAAAGTGACCGAGCATGGGAAAGAAGCTTTACATGCACGATTACTGTCAAATTTATATCCAGAACAAGATGTTGTGCCTGAGAATATTTTTCAGAAAATTACTGAGAAGAAATCTGGAATATGTTTGATGCCAACTCTTGCAGAATGTGCCAAATTTAACAACAAAATGTTGCATTTAGAAAAGCAAGAGATTGTGAAACTGGAAGCTATTGATAGAGTAGAGCATATGGGATCAACAATTATTTTGTCTGAGAATCTGAAAACAAAATTGGATTCATTAGAGAAGAGTATATCTAAAACTGCAGGTTTTGAAAAGACTCTGAATGTGTGCTTGAACTGCCGTATAATTTTAAGAAGGAATTTACATGTTGAAAGAGGTCTGGTAAATGGATCAATGGGTAATGTTGTTGATTTTGTGAAATACAGAAATAGAGATGGAATTGAATTTTTAAAAATTAAATTTGATGGCATTGAGGAAGTACAGCTAATTGCTCGTTGTTCTGCTAGATTTTTGCTTGTAAAAGACTTATATGTTCGCCGTAAGCAGTTTCCTGTTTGCTTGGCATATGCGGTGACAATCCATAAATCGCAAGGTTTAAGTGTAGACAGTGCATTGGTGAATATTGGCAGTTCTGTGTTCAAGGAGGGTATGGCATATGTGGCATTGTCACGAGTTAGAACTTTATCGGGATTGTACTTGATTGAGTGTGATGTCACAAACATTTGTGCGGATCTAGATTGTGTTAAGGAATACAATAGGTTAAGAAGAGAGTATGCGCCACATTTGCCTCAGTATCCTTTGTTTGAGAAACGTGTGGTAGGCCGGAAACGAAGAAATGAGAACAATACTGGGGAGGTTGTAGCAAAAAGACAAAAAGTCAATGAACCTAAAATTACAAGCAGAAACAAAAAGGATTCTGTTGAAGATGTTGTTGGTTTTCAGTTTGAAAACAGTTCTGGTGTCAACTGCTATGCTAATGTAGTGGTTAATGTTTTGTTTTCTCTAAAAAATGTAAAAGAAGAGATTGTGGTCAATTCTGATCAAAGATTTTGCAGTTTGTTAAATTCTGTGTTAGAGAAATGTAGCACTGATAGAAGAAACATAGAAAGTGTGTCTGAAATTCGAAATCTGTTAGACAGATGTTCAGGCCAAACACAATTCTCTCAAAATATTCAGCAAGATTGTCAGGAGTTTTTAATGTATATGCTTGATGTATTACATGCTGAAGGTGTAGATGTAGATCAGCTGTTTGGGCTTTCTTATCAATGGCAGCATGACTGCGAGAACTGTATGGTATCAAGTACTACTAGTGTAGACTCAGAAAGATTTATATATTTAACTTTGCCAGACAGTAAATCAGTCTCCTTTAATAAGCTAGTAAAAGCAGCTGATCACAACATGGAGTGTAGCCAATGTAAATCTGAAATGATGTCCACATTATTTATACGAACATATGGCCAGTATGTCATTTTAATGTTCCAACGATGTAGGCCTGATGGAACAAAATTGACAACTTTAATTAAAAATTTTGTAGCTTCGCAGTTGTCAATATCAGGAAGGACTTTTGTAACTGCAGCAATTATATATCATGACGGCCCTTCAATAACATCAGGACATTACACAGCTTATTTAAAGTCTAGAAATGGCTGGTCATTCTGCAATGATTCTGTTTTAATTTTCAAAAAAAAATTGCCGTATGACCTTAAAAACTCTTACCTGGTGTTTTTAAAACCAAAATTTTAGGGAAATAATCTCGGGATGTGCTCTGTGGAATTTCAAGAAGTTCTAATGGCTCCTACACAATTTGGCCTTGAGGATAAGTGTAGTTCAGAGACATAACTTCTAACCATAGGACTGGACGTCATGGAGAAATACGTGCACTTTCAATGAGTTCAGAAAAACTGTTTCTTTTTATAAGCTAATTGAAGCAGCCAATCAAAACATGGAGTAGAGGGAATGTAAGTCTGCAATGCTGTCTACTGTTTTACATTGCTTTGTGATTAAAAGTGATGTAGAGAATTAAATAATTGTAGTAGTCATAGAGGTAGTGTAAGTCTGCTTCATAGTAAGCAGTATCAGTGTCATAGGAAATGTAGAACATGACTGAGCAAGAAGGGGAAGATATTACTATTCCAGGATTGTGAAAATGATCTTCAACATTTTAAATCTGAAAGTTGCGGAAATGCCAAATGACGGGATTGGCTTACAAGAAATCCAAGAGTTATAAATGGCTCTGACCAGATTTGGCCTTGTGGAAAATTGTGGTAGAGAGCAAGAAGTCATTTATTGCATGTAACGTGTTTTTAAAAACGATGGAGATTTTCTTTCAGAAAGTGGCGGGCTGAAAGGAATAACAGCACAAAAGAGTGTAAGCTGTTCATAGGACATCCTTGGACGTCATGGAAAGTAAGTTAACTTTAAGGAGTTCTGAATTTTGATTTCTGATGTTGTATGGGTTTTTTAAACACAATCATTTTGATTGTGGTTTTTTTTCCCCGCTGTTACATGATGAATACCTTCAAGTCACTGTTTTTAGTGAAATTTGATACATTCTGAGAACAGCAAAAATAAACCATTTAACATGTATAATTAATGTTCTACTTTTTGTACTTATGATATACATTTAGAAATGTGAGGTAGATATGGAGAAACTGAGGCTTCTGTAAGTGTCAAAGTTAATGCTTACAGTGCTGCACTTCTGGGTACTGTTTTTTTTTGAAAACTGAATAGGCCTCACCTTAAAGAAACCTCTTGAAAGGACACATCTTATTTGTATCCTGAAAGAATCATTTAAAATGTTAGACACAATTTTATGATGGCTTTACATCTTTTTTGCGCTGCTATTGCATCACTATTGTGAGACATCAGCAGTGCAAAAGATGCACCATGTTCCAAAATAGGCCTCACTTCATCAGCATCAAGATACTGTTTGTTTAAAATATATATCTTTAGGATTGTGTAGGGGACGTATAGCAGCAGAGGCTTCTGTAAATCTCAAAGTTTTTGAAAAACTGTTTCTTCTTGAACCTTTTCCCTTGTCTTTTCAAATTTTTAAATACATGTTTTAATATTTTTGAAATGTTTCTTCTCTCTTTTACAGATTGAAAGTATGAAAAAATATTTGAAAAAGTTAACAAGAATTATAAGGTAAATGTTTTCTACTCTTTTAACCCGCAATCCACTGCTGATGATGTCATTGACTATGTCATGAATGATGTAATAAGTGGACATGACTTACTTCATTGGTAGGCCTTCACATGTATTAATGCATACACTGCTGCACTTCTGCGTACTGTTTCATATGCTGAACTACATCTGCACTATGAGATACCTAAGCAAAGGCAACACAGGTGATGTGATTTTGAAATGAGCAAAAGAAACACGTTTTTCAATTACATTACTTGTGTTTTCTAAGTTTACGGATGACATTGTGCAGATGAACTTTAGGTCTGTCTATGGACACAGAAGAGGTCTGGCCGTTGTTCAAGAGTGAAGTGGACATGTTTTACTTCAATGGTAGGCCTTCACATGTATTATCTCCTCTGTATTCTTCAACAAGCATAAATTTGATATGCAACCCTAAGTAGGCCTCATCTTAAACAAAATTTCGGAGAGGACACACCTTATCGTCATCCTGAATCAATCATTTAATCTATCACATTTAACATCTATTAGTTCTACTGCTTCATTTCTTTAATCCTTACTTTCCTGCGTTTGCTACTTCTCTCATTCCTTTCTCTATTACTTAATTATTCTACTCCTTCCAGTATTTTTCTCAGTCCCTCTCGTCTCATACTTCTTCATTATTATTCACTCATTCTGTCTCTATTAATGTTACTGTTTCTGAATGATCTCAAAAAAATTTTAAAACAAGAACAGTAAGTATAAGGATAGGAAACAGACATTTATGTTACAAGAAAGACAGCTATAGGAAGTAAACAAAATATACTGTTACTTGCAATCCACTGCTGATGATGTCACTGACCATGTCAAGAATTATATAATATGTGACATGATCAGAAGTGGATTGCGGGTAACAGTATGTTTTCTTTACTCCCTGTAGCTGTCTTTCTTTTAACATAACTGTCTGTTTCCTTCCCTTATACTTACTGTTCTTTTTTTTAAAAAAATGTTTTGGTTCGCTCCTGGTTCGCGTACCGGAGTGCGAACTGGAAGCGAACTAAAAGAAATAGAGATTGGCAGAGTTTCAAAAATTCTACCAATTTTTTTTATAATGGGGAGGTAGTTCTGAAAAGAACTTTTTTTTTGGTTTTTGTTGTTTTAAATTTTTTTATTATTTTTCTGAACATTTTTTATATTTTTTTTGTTTTTTCTGAACATTTTGTAATTTTTTTGTTTTTTGGGGGGGAGGGGGGAAACAAAAATGATTCATTGAGAAGGGCTCAACAGGAGCAACGAAAAAAAGAAGAATTTATTTTTTGGGGCGTTTCGGGCAAACATGATTTTTGATAGCTCTCATTATAAGAGTAATGCTACTTTCTCGGTAGCAAAGTGTTTGGCTGCACCACACGCACACTTGCTTTACTTCCCCCATGTCCATTTGAATGTTCGGGATCACCTCCCTCGCCTCTGGTCCCGATACTTCTTTGACAGCAGATGTTCTCACCATTGCCAGGGGATTTTGTTGTTCATCACGAAGCTGGGCAGCACTATAATTATTTGGGTGCCACCTACTCATATGCCTGTGCATCGTATAATTGCCGAAGCTGTATTTCTTGTCAGTGCCCCTTGACAGTTGATCGTTGCAAATACGGCAAAACACATATCTGGCATTAACTTTTTTTTGCCCTGCTGGAAATTAAAAAAATTGCCAGATGTAGTTTTCTTTTCTATTGTACCTCCTGGGCTCCTCTGGCAAAAACTCAGGCTCTTCCTCCTCTTCCTCCTCTTCTTGATCTTCCTCTTCTTCAAACATTGGTTGAGCAGGTGGTCCTTTCTTCCCTTGAGGAGGTGGGGGTGGTGGTGGGGGAACACTAGCTGAAGCAACAATGGAAGCCATTTCTCTATAAAGTAAAAGGGTCTTTCTCTCACCAAGATGAAAGTCAGAGTGAGGAAAGAAGGAGGGGTTTTCATCATTTGGGAAAAGCAAAAGTTCTCAACCAATGAAAAGTGTTATTTTTAGGTCACCTGACCTAGCCTTCCATTATTATGAAACCAAAAGTGAAATGAACCAATGAAAAGTTTTATTACCAAGTCACATGACCTCTCACGCTCATGTTACGCGCTGCGGAACGCTCCCCGGTTAGCTTCCGGTTCGCTGCGCTTCGCGCCTCGGTCCGCGCCCCGGGACACTTCCGGGTGCGCTAACGCGATACGTCACAAGACGCATTACACGGCAACGCGATACGTCGCGCTTTCGCGACGCGCCGCGGATCGCTTCCGGGTCGCTGCGCTTCGCGCCTCGGTCCGCGCCCCGGGGCACTTCCGGGTGCGCTAACGCGATACGTCACAAGACGCATTTCGCGGCAACGCGATACCGTCACTATGTTGATTTCTTACCAGTTCGCGGACCGGGTCGCGGCATCTATTTGAGCTAACGGAAAGCTTCCCGGTTCGCGGACCGGGAGCGAAACAAAAAAAATATTTAAAAAAAATTATTAATAAACATATAAAATATATTTTTGTATTTAAAGAAGAATACATTTTACAGCTATAGATATTAGCTTTTAAAAAACCAATGAAATTCATTGAAAAAACCATAGGTTATAGACCATATATAGTTAGGAATTTGCATTTACAAAACCTTGAAAATTCACTGAAAAAACCATAGGTTATACACCATATATAGTTAGGAATTAGCATTTAAAAAACCTTATTTTACTCACACAAAACCAATGAAATTCCATATATAGTTAGTGGTACTAACTATATATCACGCACCCGCAATCCACTGCTGATCATGTCACATATGACATCATTCATGACATGGTCAGTGACATCACTGATGACATCACTGATGACATCTCAAATGACATCACTGATGACATCACTGATGACATCTCAAATGACATCACTGATGACATCACTGATAAAATCTCATTTGACATTAATGATCACATCACTGATGACATCATTCATGTGATAATATGATGAACCTCTTCAGACTCTAATATAACCTTAGATACACTCAGTGTAAACAGACACTCACAGACTGTCACTCATCCATGGAGTTACTTACACACCTAGTCAGTCATGCAAAGAATCAATCACAGCTCCATTTTCACAACTATACAGTTATACACACCTTACTTATTCAAACATATACTAAAACATATTTACTCACTTATACAATCCTGGATACAAGAGCACAATGATCCATACAGCCACTCACACATTCACTGGCTCTTATGCACAGTTATTTATATATGTCAACTCTCACATGTACTGTATTTTACATCTGTACTTACTTTGACATGTAGCACTGAGATATGTATTCACTCACCAATACAGTCATGCACACAGTCAACCGCCCATACAGCTGTTTCCACATGCACTTTGGAACCCATACATCTATGCACAGAGTCATACACCTCCCAGCCACCCACACACACTCTCAGTCTCCCATACAAATGCTTGGGCAACCAATCAATAACCCATATAGTTACTCATATAGCTAATGATCAACACATGCAGCAGTTTACAGAACAACAGACATAATGATGCACAAATTAAGACAGTTTAGTCACTAACCCATGCACTCAGTGAGACACATTTAACCACTCACTCATACAGTCAGTCATGCACCTACTAAATCCTTCATCCAGACACTTATACATCCACTCATTCTTAAATATGTAAGACATATTTTAACTTTACAGAAAAATACAGTCACTGGATGTTGTCATCAGTGATGTCATCAGTGATGTCATTTGAGATGTCATCAGTGATGTCATCAGTGATGTCATTTGAGATGTCATCAGTGATGTCATCAGTGATGTCACTGACCATGTCATGAATGATGTCATATGTGACATGATCAGCAGTGGATTGCGGGTGCGTGATATATAGTTAGTACCACTAACTATATATGGAATTTCATTGGTTTTGTGTGAGTAAAATAAGGTTTTTTAAATGCTAATTCCTAACTATATATGGTGTATAACCTATGGTTTTTTCAGTGAATATATATATATATATATATTACCTACTGGCGGTCGCCAGTAGGTATATATAGTTAGGATTTTTTCTCTATGGGTTTTTTGAAAATTCTATGTCTAATAACTTTGCCGTTTGTGGACGGAATTGGCTGAAATTTTCAGGAAAATGGCACATTTTGTTTCTGAGCAGCCTTTGAAAATTTGGGGGGGGTTCGTCAAGGGGGGGCCGAGAAAAAAGGGGGGTCCCAAAACGCGTTTTTCCCATGTTAATTTCCATAGGGCGGTTGGCCTCACTTTTAGCCCGAACGGCTGAATGGATTTGCACGAAACTTGGCAAAATTGTAGGGACTGGTAGCCCGATGTGCCTTTTGTAGGTCTCAATATATGTGCTCCAGTGGATTTTGAGAAATTAACGTTTAAAAAAAGATATATATCTGTAAGCGCGGACCGGGCAGCGGCCTAGGACGCGTACTTTTCGCGCAACGGAGCTTTGTGAAGCGAAGCTGATTGGTTCTCCGGCGTCTGTCAACATTCCAAACAGTCCGTAGTGGCCGCAAACAGTCCGTAGTGGCCGCCATCTTGTCTCTCGGTAGGATCGAGAGACAAGAGGAGGCCAAAGCGAAGGGGCAAATGACCATAAGGGGGAATAGTAGATCCTCGCTGACCCCCTAGGTTTGATGTGGAGGTTTTAAAAGGGCCCCGCGGGGCAAAAAAAAAAAATTATAATAATAATCTTACGGCTGAATGGATTTGCACGAAACTTGGCAAAATTGTAGGGACTGGTAGCCCGATGTGCCTTTGCTAGGTCTCAATATATGTGCTTCAGTGGATTTTGAGAAATTAACGTTCAAAAAAAGATATATATCTGTAACAGCGCACCGCTTCGCGTACTTTTCGCGTTACGGAGCTTTGCGAAGCGAAGCTGATTGGCTCTCCGGTGTCTGTAAACATTCCAAACAGTCCGTAGCGGCCGCCATCTTGTCTCTCGGTAGGATCGAGAGACAAGAGGAGGCCAAAGCGAAGGGGCAAATGACCATAAGGGGGCATAGTAGATCCTCGCTGATCCCCTAGGTTTGATGTGGAGGTTTTAAAAGGGCCCCGCGGGGCAAAAAAAATAAATAATAATAATAATCGAACGGCTGAATGGATTTGCACGAAACTTGGTAAAATATTAGGGACTGGTAGCCCGATGTGCCTTTGCTAGGTCTCAATATATGTGCTTCAGTGCATTTTGAGAAATTAACGTTCAAAAACAAGATATATATCTGTAACAGCGCTCCGCTTCGCGGAGATAAAATTATATCTGTATTACCTAGCTGTTGCTAACACCAGTTAGCGACGGCTAGTAGGAGATAGCGACCATCTTGGGCCCCACTTTGCATGTGAGTGATATTTATCACTAATGACATGCAAAGTGGGCATGCCAAGATGTTAGCGACTGGAAACAGTCGCTAACATCGCTATCTCCTATTATCAACTTTTGGAAATATTCGAGATAAGCGCGAATATCTCCAAAAAGTAACAGCTGCCCTGAGCAGTTCTTAGCCATGTTATCCTATGGGAGGTGGATAACATGGCTAAGAGGATTAGCTCGGTAATGCATGAATATCGCTGAGTTTTCAGCGATATTAATGCATTGCGGTCGGTTTTTATCGTATTTGCGATAAACTTTGATAATAGCAAGGTTTATCTGCGATAATTTCTGACGGTAAAAAAATCTTTGCAATGCATCGTTAGGGATAAATATCGCTTAACTTTGGTAATATGCCCCAACGTCTGTTAACGTTCGATTCGAAGGAAATCAGGAAGTGTTGAAAAACATTGTCTGCGCCATCTTGTCTTTTTTCAAATGCCACACTTTTGTCGTGCACGGCAGCCATTTTAGATGCCTTGACCAGACCCACTCTGTGCACGCTGTCGATCCTTAGCATGGCTCCCCACCCTCGCAAGCATCTCCCCCAGGCAGTGGTCACCCCCGCTCTCTGTCTTATGCATGGGTAATAAACCTCCCCCCATCTGCGCTGCTCTTTCCTGAGAATCACACCCTGTGCCCGCCCGACACCTCCCTTTCGCTCTATTCACTACTGCACCCTCTGACACTCCTTTTCCTCTGTGTCCGATTGTCCAGGCTGGTCCTAGGGTATCAGCTAGCCCTGCAGATGTAGTTTATGGCCACAGCTGTAAAGATTCACCCCTCTTCAAAGGAGTTATAGTAGATCAAGGCCCACACTCGATGAGATCCGTCACAGCAGAAGCGTTGCTATTATCTGAAAACCATCCTGTATTGTGATTGGGGAGGGGACCGAGCGTGAAGCGGAAGATTCCAGGGATGACTCTTTGTACATCAAAGTTTTTACAATTATGTGTCACATTAAAAATATATAGCACTCCGACAAAGTAGTAAGATTATAAAACTTTAATAATTTATAAATATATACAAGAAAACAAAAATAGTAATAACATATAAACATTTTTAGGGAAAAACAACGAAGTAGCGGTCGGCTGTGCGAATAGTCCCAACGCAGCACAACGTCCAGATTTCCGGCGTGGGGCGGGTCATCAGTAGCAAACTGTTGTTCGAATAGTTCCAAGGCAGCAGAACGCGCTGAAATCTAGATGACACGAAAGTGATGTCTAGTAAGTTGCCACCCAGCAAATAACGGCGTGGGGCGTCGCGGGGGGTGGGTCTTCAGTAGCAAACTGTTGTGCGAATAGTTCCAAGGCAGCAGAACGATGGCACCAAGGTGATGTCCAGTAAGTTGCCGCACTGGTTTTGGTATCCTACAATGCTGCTCCGAATAACGGCGTGGGGCGCCCCGGGGGAGGCGGCGTGAACGGGCCTCTCCAGGTGGAGTGTCATCTGTTGTAGTGGGGCGCCCCTTTACCGTTTCAGTTGCCATTCCGTCCGTTTTTGGTCCACTGTGTCAAAAGCCGCAATTCAGCTGAGTTGCGCCCACTCTTGCGGTGCAGCGATAGGCGGCTGTCACAGGACTCTCAAAATGGCGGCAGGCTCTTTCCTTTTTGGGCCTGGTCCACTGAAATGGCCCTGGGACACCTTGGAAATCGGATGCTTGTCTGCTAGGTCTTGGACCCCATTCTCGAAAGCGTCCCCTCCGCCTTGAGGATTCATCAAAAGTTTTGGGGGCCCCGACTCCTGCAGGCTTCTGGTGGGGAGCGGCTGCCATGATTGCTCGCGGAATGACCACGACGGAGCTACGAGATGGTGGTGCTCTCATGCTGACGCCAGCTTCAGTCTGAAACATCCAGAAACAAGGTGGGGCTTTCATCGTTTGGAAAAAAAAAAAGTTTTCATCCAATGAAAAGTGTTGTTTTTAGGTCATATGATCAAGCCTTCCATCATTAGGAAACCAAAAGTAAAATGAACCAATGAAAAGTTTTATAAACAAGTCACATGACCTGTTATGCGGCATAGGGTATAAAATGCGGAGAAAATACGTTGGCACGTGAGGCGGCGTCAGTAGCGGACCGATGTGCGAATAGGCCGAAGGCAACACAGCGCGCCAAGATCCGGATGGCACCGAGGTGGTGTCCAGCAAGTTGCAGCACTGGTGTGGCCATCCTACAATGTTGAAAGTCGGCGTGGGGCGTCCCGTTGGCCTGTGAGTTTGCGTCAGTAGCGGACTGATGTGCGAATAGGCCGAAGGCAGCACAACGCGCCAAGATCCGGATGGCACCGAGGTGGTGTCTAGTAAGTTGCCGCACTGGTGTGGCCATCCTACAATGCTGAAAGTCGGCGTGGGGCGCCCTGTTGGCCTGTGAGATGGTGTCAGTAGCGGACTGATGTGCGAATGGGGCCAAAGGCAGCGCAACAATATTTTCTGACTGACACCACAAGGCGCTGAGATGCCAAGATCCGGATGGCACCGAGGTGATGTCTAAGTTGCGGACTGATGTGCGAATGGGGCCAAAGGTAGCGTAACAATATTTTCTGTATGGAAGATACCACTAGGCGTTGAGATGCCAAGATTCGGATGGCACCGAGGTGATGTCTAGCAAGTTGCTGCACTGGTGTGGTCATCCTACAATGCTGAAACTCGGCGTGGGTCGCCCCATTAGCCTGTGAGATGGCGTCAGTAGCGGACCGATGTGCGAATAGGCCGAAGGCAGCACAACGCGCCAAGATCCGGATGTCACAGTGGTGGTTTCATAGTTGAGAGGCACTTCATCTGCAGTGGGGCGCCGAGATCCGGATGGCACCGAGGTGATGTCTAGCAAGTTGCTGTACTGGTGTGGTCATCCTACAATGCTGAAAGTCGGCGTGGGGCGCCCCATTAGCCTGTGAGATGGCGTCAGTAGCGGACTGATGTGCGAATGGGGCCAAAGGCAGCACAACGCGCCGAGATCTGGATGGCACCGAGGTGGTGTCCAGCAATTTGCCGCACTGGTGTGGCCATCCTAAAATGCTGCGCCGAAAGTCGGCGTGGGGTGCCCCGTTGGCCTGTGAGGTGGCGTCAGTAGCGGACCGATGTGTGAATAGGCCGGAACCAGCACAAGGCGCCAAGATCCGGATGGCACCGAGGTGGTGTCATAGTTGAGAGTTCTGAGCAGCGCTTGTAACACTGTCTGAAGCTTATTTGCACCTGCTGCAGCTTCACTATTGCCCTGGTGTGGCCTAAGATCGCCCATGACATAGGCGGCCACCTCCCGGGGTCCGGCGGAACTTTTTTCCTTTTCCTTTCTGCATCTTGTCCCAAATTCGTTTGACCTGAAGACACGACCAGGTCCCTGAATGTGTGCAGGGGGACGCTATTGATTGAATCAAAATGGCGGCTTCACACAAAGCTGACTCAAGCGTTTTCTGGTGGTTTCATAGTTGAGAGGCACTTCATCTGCAGTGGGGCGCCGAGATCCGGATGGCACCGAGGTGATGTCTAGCAAGTTGCTGCACTGGTGTGGTCATCCTACAATGCTGAAACTCGGCGTGGGTCGCCCCATTAGCCTGTGAGATGGCGTCAGTAGCGGACCGATGTGCGAATAGGCCGAAGGCAGCACAACGCGCCAAGATCCGGATGTCACAGTGGTGGTTTCATAGTTGAGAGGCACTTCATCTGCAGTGGGGCGCCGAGATCCGGATGGCACCGAGGTGATGTCTAGCAAGTTGCTGTACTGGTGTGGTCATCCTACAATGCTGAAAGTCGGCGTGGGGCGCCCCATTAGCCTGTGAGATGGCGTCAGTAGCGGACTGATGTGCGAATGGGGCCAAAGGCAGCACAACGCGCCGAGATCTGGATGGCACCGAGGTGGTGTCCAGCAATTTGCCGCACTGGTGTGGCCATCCTAAAATGCTGCGCCGAAAGTCGGCGTGGGGTGCCCCGTTGGCCTGTGAGGTGGCGTCAGTAGCGGACCGATGTGTGAATAGGCCGGAACCAGCACAAGGCGCCAAGATCCGGATGGCACCGAGGTGGTGTCATAGTTGAGAGTTCTGAGCAGCGCTTGTAACACTGTCTGAAGCTTATTTGCACCTGCTGCAGCTTCACTATTGCCCTGGTGTGGCCTAAGATCGCCCATGACATAGGCGGCCACCTCCCGGGGTCCGGCGGAACTTTTTTCCTTTTCCTTTGTGCATCTTGTCCCACAATCCGTTTGACCTGAAGACACGACCAGGTCCCTGAATGTGTGCAGGGGGACGCTATTGATTGAATCAAAATGGCGGCTTCACACAAAGCTGACTCAAGCGTTGCTGCTGATGCTATACAGAGAAAAACTGGTTTTCAGTTTGTACATTCTTCAGGATTTTTCCATCCAAGGCTGGTTGAGAGTTTGTATAACAATGGCTTCAGATTTTCAACATACTACTCTTCAACATTCTTCCTAAATGTAACAATGTGAGACTCACTAGGAGAACGGTGTAGTGAGGGCCACAAACGGCTGTTTGTCTTTCCTTTCAAAATGCTGCCAACAATATTTTCGGAATGGAAGACAACACAAGGCGCTGAGATTCGGTTGGCACCGAGGTGGTGTCCAGCAAGTTGCCGCACTGGTGTGGCCATCCTACAATGCTGCGCCGAAAGTCGGCGTGGGGTGCCCGAAGGGGGGGGGGGAGGCGGCGCAAACGAGCCTCTCCCGCTTCTCCATGTGGAGGCAGTTCATCTGCAGTGGGGCGCCGAGATCCGGATGGCACCGAGGTGGTGTCTAGCAAGTTGCCGCACTGGTGTGGCCATCCTACAATGCTGCGCCGAAAGACGGCGTGGGGTGCCCGAAGGAAGTGTCCTTATCCAGGGCATTATCGCTGTATCATGTCCTCCACTAAAATGGCCCTGGGACACCTTAGAACTCGGACGCTCGATTTTTTTTTCCTTTCCTGTACATGCAAAAAAAGGTAAATGCCCGGTACGTTACACGCTTCATCTGCCACGATGAACTCTCCAGAGGAACCGAAAAAAAATATAGTTGTGGTAACTATACCATGCATCGTCATATGGAGAGGTGGCACCAATTAATTATAGTGCTGCATAAAAGAGAGATTTGGAGGAGAACCCCTGACCTGCTAGTACATTCATCAAAGAAGTGGCACTGAGAGCTTCAGAGGCAAGGGAAACGGTCCCAAATTTTTAGAAGAACTTTGGAAAGATTAAAATGACATGTTTAGATTGTGGCAAATTAATTTCATGTGGACAGATGAGTGTTACTCTAATAAATACAGCATATGAACATCATCATAGTCGATGGTTGGTAGAGACATTTTGACTATATCCTGGACCTGCCCGTCCTCGCCCAAAATGGCGCCGGAATAAATGGGACTCGTAACTCCTTGTTGTGTACTGGTTGCAGAACCTTGAAATCACGAGATACGTATGCAGTTTTGAAGCACATGGCGGGCGGGGACGAGAATTGATTGAATATTTCGACATCCCTATTGATATTAAGTTCTGATGTGTTATTGATTACTGTACTGTTGAAAGTTCGAATTAACGTCACCCATGGTACTTGCCCGCAAATGTATATCTAGATAATTTTATTGTAACTGGCCCTGTCGTATTTTAATTATAAAATGTACGTCCACCGATTCCGTAACTGTTAGACACCTTAGTTCTTGCAACCTAATGGCCCGCCCGTTACGTTCCTCTACAGTGTAAATGTCTATTCATCATATACGATTACAGTTTGCTCCGTGGCAGGCCCACGTGGTTATAGGCTCGTATTTGTATAATGAAATTTTCACAATAAAGGTTTTTAAAAGAAAACATGGTAGTAGTATATACATTGGTAAAGTTTGTAATAATAGTCACTGTTTTAGAATCATTAAAAGGCAAGTGAAATAAAGCAGACCAATTACATGAAGGGTAAAAGGTATAATACGAAGGAACGCAGTAAAGATAAATGGTCAAGGGCTGTTGTGTTTTCTATTCCTGCAACATAAAGTGATCGATAAGAATCTCATATTCAGGCGTATCGGCGACTAAGACAGCAGGTCGACCCTCTTTTGCTCAACGGCTCCATCATGGGACGAAGAAACGCTCTTTTTCTCGAAAAAAGAATATATTTTACTTGCAGGACAGTTGTAAAATTTCCGGGAAAGTACATTAGTCTGGAACATTATAACATATATTTAAGAAAAAATAATGTTCGGAAGTAATGAAAAGCGTAATTTTTAGGTCATATGACCAAGCCTTTCATCATTACAATAAGAAAAGTAAAATGAACCAATGAAAAGTTTTATTAACAAGTCACATGACTTGTTATGCTTACGTTACGCGCTGCGCGCCCCGGATGACTTCCGGATGCGCTAACGCGGCGCGTCATATGACGCATTACGCGACAACGCAGGTCCAGAATATAGTCAAAATGTCTCCACCAACCAGCGGTCGGAACACAACCCCTTTCAGCAGGCTAAATAGTTCTGTTAAATGAGAACAGAAGGGACAGGCAACAAGAACCATCAGTCAAAGAGGGGAGGGCTAGTTCTTCTCTACCGGGTTACATTGGGGCGCTACCGGAACTGATCGAATTGGTAGTCTACAGTGTTTCTGGATGTTTCAGACTGAAGCTGGGGTTAGCATGAGAGCAGCATCATTTCGTAGCTCCGTCGTGGCCATTCCGCAACCAATCATGGCAGCCGCTCTTTATCGTTATTTTGGGCGGGGTGGGTGGCGGAGCCGAGCTGTTTTGCAGCCATCATTGTGTGGAGTTCAGTTCATCTCACTAGTTTTGTATTTGTCATGAGGGGTTGTTCCTAATGTTTCTATTTTAGCGAGGTCAAAAAGAGATCCCATTAGTGGCCTACTGATTTTGCTCGATTCCTTTTCTTTTTTTTACACGATTTTTCGTTATCTGCAAAGACTAAACAGAGTATTGCGACTCTGTGTTTGTTTGTAAATAGAGAATGAACCAAAGAGAACTAATTCTAAAACAGTAAATACTTGGATAACAATCAATCAAATGGAGAGAGAAGCAGGCACGACGGATTACAACGGGGGCAAAGGCCTGCGTTAACTACCTTTCACTATCTGCAAAGAGAGAGTACTCCTAATAGAAATGAGGGGGGGGGGTACCATTCAAAGCAGATCAGTGTGCATAAACACGAAAATGTTTTCACTTACCACGTACTTGACATTCGACAGCTTATGATATTTGCTATTAAAAAACCATTGAAATTCACTGAAAAAACCATAGGTTATAGACCATATATAGTTAGGAATTAGCATTTACAAAACCTTGAAAATTCACTGAAAAAACCATAGGTTATAGACCATATATAGTTAGGAATTAGCATTTAAAAAACCTTATTTTACTCACACAAAACCATTGAAATTCCATATATAGTTAGTTGCACTAACTATATATCGCGCACCCGCAATCCACTGCTGATCATGTCACATATTACATCATTCATGACATGGTCAGTGACATCACTGATGACATCACTGATGACATCTCACTTGACATCAATGATCACATCACTGATGATATCATTCATGTGATAATACAATGCATCTCCTCACACTGTAATATAACCTCCGTTACACCCAGTGTTAAATAGAGAGTATCATTTTTGAAACCATTGACACACCAATACTAGTTACTACATACGCACTCACTGATTCCTATGTCTACACACACATTCACTCATACAATCATTCATACATACAATCACTCATCTTTACAACACTATCATATGCACTCATACACCTATACAGACACTCACACTCTGCCACTCATCCATGGAGTTACTCACACACCTAGTCAGTCCTGAAAAGAATCAATCACACTTCCATTTTCTCATCTATACAGTTAAACACAGAACACCTTACATTTTTGAAACATATACTAACACATAGTTACTCTCTTATAGAATCACTGATACAAGTACACATTGATCTGCACAGAGTCACACACCTCCCAGCCAGCCATACACACACTCAGTCTCCCATACAAATACTTGTGCAACCAATCAATAACCCATATAGCTACTTATATAGCTACTGATCAACACATGCAGCATCTTGCACAACAACAGACATACTGATGCACACTTTCAGACAGTTTAGTCACTAACCCGTGCATTCAGTAAGACGCATTTAATCACTCACTCATACAGTCAATCACGCACCTACTAAAACCTTCATTCAGACACTTATACATCCACTCATTCTTCAATATGTAAAACATATTTAAACTTTACAGAAACACATAATCACTGGATGTTGTCATCAGTGATGTCATCAGTGATGTCACTGACCATGTCATGAATGATGTAATATGTGACATGATCAGCAGTGGATTGCGGGTGCGCGATATATAGTTAGTGCAACTAACTATATATGGAATTTCAATGGTTTTGTGTGAGTAAAATAAGGTTTTTTAAATGCTAATTCCTAACTATATATGGTCTATAACCTATGGTTTTTTCAGTGAATTTTCAAGGTTTTGTAAATGCTAATTCCTAACTATATATGGTCTATAACCTATGGTTTTTTCAGTGAATATATATATATATAAACATATTATTAAATAAACATATTAATATAATATAATTTAATTTAATTTAATTTAATTTCATTAAATTAATTTAATTTAAATTTAATTTTACTTTATTTTTACACTGTACCCCTGTACCCCAGAAACCCAAAACTGACACTGAACTCTAAAAATGCCCCTTTACCCAAAAACTAAAAACTGACCCAGAACCCTAAAAATACTTCTTTATCCAAAAACTAAAAACTGACCCTGAACCCTAAAAATACCCCTTTACCCAAAAACTAAAAACTGACCCTGAACCCTACAAATACCCCTTTACCCAAAAACCAAAAACTGACCCTGAACTCTAAAAATACCCCTTTACCCAAAAACTAAAAACTGACCCTGAACCCTAAAAATACCCCTTTACCCAAAAACTAAAAACTGACCCTGAACCCTAAAAATACCCCTTTACCCAAAAACCCAAAACTGACCCTGAACCCTAAAAATACCCCTTTACCCAAAAACCCAAAACTGACCCTGAACCCTAAAAATACCCCTTTACCCAAAAACCCAAAACTTAAATTTAATTTCCAAAACCAATTACTTTTATTTACGAAGTAAATTTTATTTAATGGTCAATTATTAATTAATTAACAGATTTAATTATTTAACAGATTTAATTAGTTAATATTAAATTACTCCCCACCCTATCCCCCTATAAACTCACAACCCACTACAGAAATTAATTTACTAATTATTATTTATTTATTCTTTAAATATTTATAATTACCAATTATATTTTAATTATTTACCAAATAATAATTAATTGACAATTATTATTAATTTACATATTTAATTAATTAAATTTAAATTACTACCCACCCTAATCCCCTATAAACCCACAACCCGCTAAAAAAAAATATAGTAAAAAGTCATGATTTATCAATTATTCAATTATTATTAATTACCAATTATAATTTAATTAATTAACAATTATTAATTAATTAACAATTACTATTATATTACATATTTATATAATTATATTTAAATTACTTCCCAGCCTATTCCCCTATAACCCCACAACCCGCTACAGATTTATATTACACAATTATTACAAATTATAAAACACCTAATTTGACTTATTTTTGTTGTCTATATTCTATCTACTCGATATTATGTCTAGTCTATATTTTTGATTCGATATTTTTGCTATTAATATCGATAGTAATCGATATTTTTGTAGTCGATTTTATGTCTGGTCGATATTTTGTCTAGTCTATATTTTTGACTCGATATTTGTGTATGTCGATATTTTTGGAGTCGAAATTATGTCTGTGTACCATTTTTCAGATGTCGAGGAAGCTATTTGCAGACTGATATCATAGTTAATAGTAATAATCAATAAGCTTTATTTGATCATCAACGTTATATAAAATTAATAGAAATACATGATAGAAATAGTCTAAAATATATGTCCAACAGTTTATAACATTTGATACTGCCTATGTTGCACAGTAAATTCAAGAAATGTTGAAAAGCATGCACAAACCTCAGGCGAACAAAGCTTCTGTAAATATAATAATACTGGTATACATCTGGCCAACGTGCAAACTGGAGCAGTGGACTTAAAAATCTTTTAGTATGAATATGATAACATTTACAAAAACAGACGAAGTATGCCAGGACTTGAAGAAGTGCTCATCACACGAACATGAAATGGCAGCAGATGAATCAAACTGGCCCAGATAAAAGCAGAGCTGACATCAAATGGTCCCAAACTTAAATCTAGTAAGGAGCAACGTGTCCCATGTGGTAATCACCATGTTGAGGTACGGTTCCCGCCCCTGCATTGTTTGAATTAATATATAATCTTTATTGGTGGGTTTCCGAAGTTCAACCATCTCTCTTTCTTTTTACATAGCATCCATTAAAATTATTTTAAGACAGTGTTTATCCAGTGCAGATTCTTTTTTTTTTTAATTGAAGTCCTTTAGTAACATTTCTGGTTGCAATCGCATAATAAGTACGTCAGGAAAAAATACAAAAGAGGAAAAAAACGTAATCAGGCATTCAGATACAATAAGTGAAAACAGATAACAGATATATACCAGTACTCGGTATCCCTCCCAAATCTCAATCAAAATAAGATCCCCAAATTTTATCAAATCTTCTTGACCCCCTAGTCGCGAAGCATACATTTCTTCACTTTTCTAAACTCTCCTCATTTCCAGTAACCATTCATGCATTGATGGGATCTGTTCTGATCGCCATTGCTGTAATAGCAGAGATCTGGCCACTGCCATTGCAATATATACTAATTTAGCTAACTGATCGGAGAGCTTAAGATCGAAATCAAAACCATATAGCATCAATTTTACATTCACGGAAATCATAATATTATTATTATTATTATAATGAGTCTTCAAGAATGCAAATATCTCATTCTAAAATACCCCAATTTGTACACAGTGAACCATTCCATGGGACCAATTAGCTAGAGAGTGATATAAGCACCTAAAACAATTTGCTGGATAATTAGTATACATTTTAGAGATGGCCGGGGGTGTCCGATACAGCAGCCATTTACCAAAAAATAACATTCCGCGCCAGTTGGCACCCCGGAGCGTGTTAATAGTTGTCCAGGTATTCGGGGACAATAAATGGTTTTCCTGCTCCTTCCATTTTGTAATGGCTTTTTAGACTTAAATCCATCTCCTTACTCTGTGCTAAGCATCGCTTCCAGTCCCCGGGTTTTCAATCACACTCATTGACGAGAAGATCATTAATAATTTGACTTGATTGGTACAACTGCGTAATGTCAAATTGAACAAAAAATTTATGAACCATATTGTAAGATCCTGACAACATAAAATTCCTATGGGTTAAATGTACCATTTCTATCGGGGGTTATCCATAATCCATTTGTCAAACAATCTATAACTCTAACAAAAATTGCCCCAATCCAATTTTCAGCTAGATCTGACCCTTGTGCAATCCCCAATACCAGTAATATGCTAGCCAGCAAAGTTGTTGCATTTATGGGGGGAAGTGAATACCTTTTAAATAAGGCGCAACGTTTTTTCAGTGCAGATAATTCTTAAAGAGGGCCAGCATTGCTTGGTGCAGATAACCTTGATTTAGCATAACCAAGAGAACTGCAAGCCACTAGCACAGGATAAGCATTCCATTATAATCTCTTTATACATGTAGCCTCACAATTCCATCACATAGAACATTTCAGCATGAAAGCAGTCAAGTAAATATGATCCTCAACATAAGATAACCTAAGTTTATCGTGGAATTAATAGGTTGGTGACCTTTTTGAGAGAGCCATAATGCACTTGCATACTCTGTTTTCCTCACCATGCAGATGTTTGACAGTCTTATAACCCTAACACACAAGAACCATAAGTAAGAGTCAGTGAGCATTTTCTTTTCATAAACTACATAAACTACAAAAAGTGGTGCTATGGGCTTTTTACCAATTTTGTAAAGCCAGGTAAAAAAATAAAAACAGAAGTGCGAAACTTCAGCCTTCTCTAAGCCACCCAAGGTGCCCTTGACCCATGAGAGTTTAAAGTAACCCCCAAATCAGGACATTTGTGTCTTCTCTCAAATGGGGTATCATGCAGCATGATACATGTTTACATAAGGCTCCTAGGGCCGCAAGACATAACAAGGCTTTTGGTTCGGTTAGTGGCCAAACCCAGGTTGTAGATAAAACAAACAAAAGTGACTAACAGAGTTTGAAGCCTGTTGGATTTTCTAGATAGTAACATGGCATAATTCACATATAACAAGGCAGGAATGGCACTACCCTTCACAATTGGCATGTCCTTGCCCTTGCTAACCAGGGCGGATTCTTGCCTGTTGATGTATACTAGAAATAAGATGAGTGCTAAGATGCAGCCACTACAAACTCCTCATCCCAAACTAAAGCATTTTGAGCATTCGCCATTTACCCCAGGTCTTACTGAAGCTTTAGGATCAGGATGAAAGGCTCATAGAAACTATCAACCCCCATGGACTCTAATATGGCCCAATATTGGATCAGACTACTTTGTTAAATGCTCAGGAGAGATCCATGAAGGCTAAATAAATTGGGCTGCATTTGTATACAAACCCGACCTGAATCCATACTGCTCTCTGGAGATTTTGTTGGTCTCCCAAAATGTTAACCTGTACAGAATAATCCTTCCTATGACTTGCACTGTGTAATCTAACAGAGAACTCTGCCTGTAGCAACTGGGAGTTATACGATTCCCATTTTTAAAACAGGAACTATGATGGCTGACTGCCAAAACACTGGAAGGCTGGTTTTGCAAGCTACATTATGCATAGTTGGCAATTAGAGGTGCCCACAGATCCACCTCAAGTTTATAGAGGTCCAAAGGCACCCCAACCATACCAGGGGCTTTATTCACAGATCTAGGGCAAAAAGCCTCAGCAACCTCCTCCAGAGAGAATTTGATTTTTGGGCGAACATGGTCACTGGTAACTCTATCATAACTCAAAAAGGTATGGGGGCTCACCACGATACAAAAAAGCAGAAGGTAACAGCGAACACAACTTCCTAAACTTCAGGGGAGTGTTTTGTAGTACTTCCGCCAAACAGACAACACAGGATTTCTCTGTCAGACCCAGTGAGAAAGCCATCCTTTATGTAAGAGGATGCCTCACACACATAATAGTGTCATGCTCCATCATTGGCATCCTCTCCCCACCCTGGTAGGTTAATACCACTGGGGCTGACTCAACCTCCTCGTAGACTTGGCGGTAGGAGGGAAAACTACTGGACAAACACGGAATCCTGAATATCGAATAATGTTTTTGAGTTCCTCAGTTGTCACCTTTATTAGTGAAGACTCTACATATACCTAAAAACACGATTCCAAGTTGATAAACAGAACAATGGTTCAAACCTGTCGCATACTAGCCGACATGTTTCTGCTAACAATAACTAGCTGGTCTGGGGTTACAGCTCTAGGATCCCTAAAGATAGAATACAGGAATAATTATCCTCATGTGGCACTACACCAGATTCTTCAAAAACCCAGGTGACTCCTACCTGGGTCTTGAACTGTCTTAGTAGATCAACCCAATGTTCTAAGGGATACCATTAATCTGGCCAAGGAGGAGGTGGTGTCCTTTGTAGTCACACAGTCATCAAAAGGCCTGGGAACCTAGCTGTTCCCACTTCTTTGCGCTGGTACTAGCATGACTAGCATGACTACAAAGTACACAACAATCACTAGCACATACAGGACCTATCAAAGAACCAGCCTCAAAAAGCTCTCCCACTGATGTTACAATCAAATTACCAAGTTTGGCATTAACGTCCTCTGCAAGTATGACATTCAAATCAATGCCTTTGTTAACATATTCAAACTGCAGTTCACCAATGAAATCAAAATTAAACCAAAAATGAGGGTTGTCCATAGAAGAAAACTTGTCATTGAAGAAGTTGATAACAATAATACTAATTGCTATTGATCAATTCACATGAAATGCTTGAATTAATCCTGTGTGTCAGGAAGGGCAATATTGCACATCTCAATATTAAGTTTCATTTTTAATCTAACAGATAAACCTGTACAGGCAAATCCATCCACAGAAGGAAAGGCAGGGACAGAAAAGCAAATAAAAAGATCGGAAAATGACTTACTTGTAGCCGATTTCTCCTGAAATGAGACATTGTCATAGGAGCCGATAAATTCAATACTGTTCTTCAGACATAATTTGTCTGCAAGCCCAGCAATATTCCAGCTCAGCAACTTAACCAATTTAACATTACAGGATGATGAAAGTAGGCTTGAGTGTGGGACATAGATCTTGCATGTCCATGACTTTATCAGACAGCCTTTATCAGACGTTGCCATTTCTAACCCCTCTTTTCTTACCAAGCTTGTCAAGCTTGGTAAGAAAAGAGGGGTTAGAAATGGCAATGGCTTCAGTGGATATAATCGGATACTTCCGTTAATCATTGCTACACTCATCGGATAAAACAGAAATGCTTGGCAGTGGGCACAGAGAGGGGCACAAAGTTAGAAGGCCCTGGTGTGGGGATATATGAGGGGGCCAAAGGTTTCACACTTCAATCCTTGTAGAAATAGCTTAATGGTAAGACCTTGCTAACGCAATGTTCGTTAAGACCCAAATAGGGTGGTTGAATAAATTCTTCTGCAACAAACAGGTTAGCAAACTTAACAATGATACAGTCGTCCTCAAATTCCCTTTCCATAGGCCCCACCCAACCCACTCTATGAACAAACAAGTTGTCTTGGAACAATCATGCATTATGCTGAATGTTGGAATGTAGCCAGTGAGGGACTTTATTCAGCAACTGCTCAGTACTTCTAGCTAAGGACTAGGGGTATTGGCCAAAATAACAATGTTGGGGTGGGCTGCAAGTTGTAGATGGCACACTCAGTTACTTCCCTTAGATCTACCCAAGCCAGGTTTTTTTAAATGGTCAGTTAAAGTTGAAGTGGCTGGATACTCGGCTGCTGGCAGCAACGAGTCTGCTGAGATAGTTTGTGGTTGTTGGGTAGCCATAGGATGATTGCATATCGAGATTCAGGCCAGGTCTTCACCAGCTGGAGGTGAAGTGTGTGTTGAGGCTACAATAGTGGTGCTAGTAATAGAGTCCTTGGGACATGCAGCCACTTAGTGCCCTAGAGCTATTGTCAGCTTATTTCAATAGCCTCTAAATTCTCAAACAGTCAGATAACATTAGGTTTAAGTTTACGACAAACCTAGGAGAAAAGTACATTTCCATCGTTAACCAATGGAGAAATATCATAAAACCTCAGAGAACCTCATCTGTGTCCATCGCTTTTTGCATATTACTGGGGGTGAAAAAATGGCAGGTAGCAAAATAGTCACTGGAGGGCAAAGACTATTTGAGGTGGTTGAGATTTTAATAGGAGCTGGTTCCCAGCAACAACTTTTGAGATCCTCCAATTGGAACATGTAAATCTCTTGTACCAGAGCATTAAGGCTATTGGAGACTATGAACTGTAAGAGAAAGGTACCTTTCTGCTAAATGAATCTATTTGTCGATGACTCCCACAGCTATGTCAATGAAACCATTCATAGTGGGGTTGTTCACTTTATTTGGATTAGATAAACCCAATTTTCACTTGCCCATGATTTATATGTTGTATATCTTTATATGCTGACCAGTAAAGGGAGAGTATAGACCAACAGATCTAGGTCGGCTTATACCTCAGATTAAGGTAGGAGGTCCCACATCAGTATCAATCAGATCAAGCTGTGGGCTAGGTAAACACATACAATCCAATCAAAAACTGAAAAATCAAGGCCTACCTTACCAGTTAATAGGGATACTATGGATGAGAGATGAAAGAGGGGCAAGAAACCATGAGGGGTCATCAACTGGTGAAGACAGGCTTGGACGTAGCCTGGTCTTCTCCCAGGTGTTACTCACACACTGCCCACACAGTGGTAGAGGTGTCCATGCCTCAGAGCACCTGCTGTGGCCAGCATTTTCCGCTCCTCTACAGTTGCGGAGCAGCTGAGTCCTGGAAGTCCCTGAAAGTACAAGCAGCAATGTATCCCATGCAGCGGGAGAAGTGTTGCGATTGATAAAATAATGCTTGTCGTGGGCGTGGGCAGCTTCTTCCGCCTCTCTACTGTTGCAGGGCAGCCTGGGACTCGAAGTCCCTCCTGGGAGCAAAAGGCAAAGTATCCTGCGCTGCGTTAGAATTGTTCACGCCTAATGGCACATAGCATGGATGTGGGCAGATTTCTCCACCCCACTTCTGTTGCAGAGCAGCCCAGGAATGTACCCTCCTGGGAGCAATCAGCAAAATATCCTGCACAGAGGGAAAGGTGTGCAAGCATAATAGCGCTTGCTGTGGGTAGCTTCCTCTGTACCTTTACTGTTGCAGGGCAGCCTTGGCGCAGTCAGCAAAGTATCCCTCATTTCATATTTAAAATGAATAGACGTGTGTGTCTGTGAGTAATGATGCCCTTAAAATTTACTACTGTTTGGACATCACATTTTTATTATTATTTCTCAAACTTACTTTTGTCAGTAGTTCCATCTCCTTGTATAAATAAGCACTGACACCAAAACCCTATTTATTTGCATATAAGGGAATAATAAACACTTTATCAGTATGTGTCTGTGTGGTCTATACAATTGTTTTATGTGTACCTCATAAAGGACTGCATGCAAATACAACTACTAAAAGCATATTTCAAAATAGGCAACATTGTAAAACAGGTGGGACAATGAGGCTACTATTTTAGAACACAGTCAAGTTCTCATTTAAAGTGTTTCACTAGGAACACTTTAAATATACAATGAGTACAAATGTTGACGAAGGTTTTGGGAGCTCATTTATTTTCAGAAATTTACAGCAACTAAAGACAGTGTCCATTTCCATGTAGGAAATTGTATACTTCTGTAGTTGCTTCTCCAGCAGTATAGCTCCCACTACCTGCATATTCTATGAGCTAGGCAGACCTTCTCCTTCTTTATTATCAATCTGTGGTCTTCGCAGGGAGCTTTCTTGGTAGATATGGCTGGGAAAGAGACAATCAAATTGCATCATGTTGGTAGTACACAGCTACCTGATTCAAAATGTGCACATGACACAGAGAGTTTGAGGTGCTTCCCTTCATGAACTAATGGTCAGTGCTTGATTTTGATGTCACAGGTGACATTGTAACCATTTTTAATGTCAAAGTGCTACTGTATGAATGATGAGCTGCAGAATTCATGCCATTTCCACGGTGGAAGAGTGATGTAAATACAGTGCCTTTGTCCGACGGATACCTTTCATATTATAAGGAGAGGAGCCACAAAGAGCATGGAAACATTAATAATAAGCCACTGGGTATATTTGGCAAGAAAGGTAACATCTTTATTTGAACAAATTAGACAGACACCATGTATGTGGCTCCATTATTGGCTATGTGTCAGCCAATCAGCAACTTGTTGCAAAAATTGAAGGGCCTCGCACATGTGAATTCCTATTATGGAGAAATCAAAATGCCAGTCTGACGACCCATGGATTATTGCCTTTCTATGCAAGTAATATTATGGCTCATGAAGAAAACCAACAGTTAGACATCGAAGAGAGTGGCGTGCATTGATTTCCTTGGTTTCTCAAAGTGAGTCATGCATTTACATAGAAGATAGGTGTTGGATGGGGAAAAATGTTGGGACACAAACTGAACGTTGATGTATGACTATTGCTTTAAGTGTGTTGGTAATGATAAGGTGAGTGAAATAAGTCAGTAGTTAGCCAGAATAACTTGCTCTGCTTTTCAGAATTTTATGGTGGAAGTGGATAAGGGACTACTATATTTTCTGATGGATTTGTTTAAAGGAGGAAAGGACATACATAAAACAGATAATAAGAGTTTCCGAGATGCAACTTTAGCCTTACAAGAATCAGTAAACGGGAAAGATTCCTATTTAGTGCACCACGTTATATTGCCCGTTTTAAAAAAAATGTTATTGTATGCACTATCCCCTTGATGGGTGCCTGGGTGCAACCTATTTTTAAAATGGGCAATCATTTTGATTAAGCTGCATATAATTTAATATAATTTTTGGACATAGGGTCAAATATTGATTTTGCAAAATCCATTATTCTGTAAATTCAGTAGTAGAGTGACCAAGGACATTTTATTCCCTGACAACCAGGGGGATTTCGTGCTGATGCAGTATGAGAAATTCCCCTAATGTATGGCCACCCCTTTTTATGGACTGATGCTGCAGGTTTTTTAACTGGGCACACAAAGGTAGTGCTGCCCAGTCCAGTGCAGCTTCTAAACTTGATTGCAGATAGTCAATATTAACTTTTTGAAAGGAAGGAAATCCTATATTTAAATATTAGGCACGTCACCCATAATTATACCTAGAAACCTACAAGATAGGGTGCCTGGTATTTAAAGTGGAACATGCAAGACTGCAATGTTTGCATGTTCCTGCACTTACTATCCTCCAACAGCTAGTTTAACTGTTACGGCTGTAGCTGGTTCTATGAAGAAAAGGCTGAAGTGCAGTTAACTTGTTAATCCTCTATCTTTGGTTTGGAATAAGGTACAGAGTTTGTTTAACCACTATTTTCAATATTAAAAAAACGTCTTACCAATATATGGGAAAATTGACTTTGAAAAAGTTATACTTTAACTGCCTCAAGCCCCTGCCAGCTCATTAGCACTGGCCTGTCAGTACTTCTTTGACAAGGTGTGAAATATTGCCCTGGGAACAAAATCAATGGCTTGGGTCTGGTAGGATGGCTTAGTGGAGGAATGTGATCCAGCTTAATACAAACAGGGCTGGGTCAGGAGTGTCCCGGAACTTCACTAACTAAAAAGGGTCTGAGGAGCAGGAATATTCTGTTGTGATATATTTTCCCGAGACTGGTGTATTGTGGTATAGTTTGCAGTGAGACAAACATATAGTCCTGCAAATGTAGGACGTTTTGCCCTGGGGAACTTTTCGCCCATTAGTCAGGGAGTGTCCAGAGGTCAACCCACACACTAGTTAGAGAATTGAGAAAAAAGTACCACCTCACCCCTGTCTCCTCACAACACTTTCTGAATCTGTGGCAGAACAGAAGAGGATCGGACCTGCTATTTTTAATCTTTGTGGGGACGTGAGGGGCTGCACATGCTCCTACTTGTACGCCAAGAGTTAGACGCATGACAAGCTGCAGGAGTCCTTTTTCCCTGAAGTTACCAGTTAACCAGTTACAACTGGAAATGGATTTGACTTATCTGATGGCCTCTTCTGGAGTGTGTCCTGGCCCTTAAGTGATGTAGCTGTGTGTTAGGAACCTTAGAATGGCCTAGAAGGAATGGTCCAAGACAAGGCTGAAAGTGGCGGTAATTCTAACACGCCTCATGCTAAATAGTAATGTTATCCCTCCCATCTACTTAGTATATCTGCATTTCATTCTTCTCACTTTTCATGATTGTCTATTCATGGTACATCCTGCTCCATGTTAGGCCTCTATCTAAAGAAAGACCTGGGGCATATGTACAAGCCCATATAGCCACAGAAACGTCACTTTTAGTGATGTTTCTGTGGCGATAGGGTCTTCGGCTAATTTACAAGGCAGCGTTAAGCCACTTAGCAGAGCTTAATGCTGCCTTGTAAATAAGGCCCCCTTTCATGCTATGCTGAGCGTGAAAGGGGTGGGTATTGATTGTGACGCTGCCCCCTATTTACAAGAGCAGCGTAAATAGGAGGCAGCACCAATATTCAGACCAGTGAAAACCTGATCTTAACATGGCAAAACGAGGAGAAATACTTAAGTTATCCTAGTGTTTTAGGTCTCGCTAGAGCCAGCGCATGCGCTCCTCTGGCGAGAAATTTAGAAGCTGGTTTTAAAAGTGCTACCCATACCGGCCACCAGTTAGCTATTACGCGCAGCAGCGCGTGCGACGTGCACAGCTGCCATTTGGCTTGCTGTAATGGCTCATTAAGCCTTACCGTGTTATTGTGCTTCCCCTCCCCTACCCCCTCCCGCTCCCTCCTCGTCACGTGGCCATTTCTTGTTTTTCTTTCAGCGTGTGTCTGTATTTGCCCCTCAAAGCAAAGACTAGATTACAAATGACAGTCACCCATTGCCCGAGCTGTGAACTTCTGCTACCGGTCTTTTAAAGGTCCGTTTTTTTTCCTTAAAGAGTACAAACCTTGCTGTAAATACCCCCTTCCTTTCAAAAGGGCCCCAACAGTGGTTTTTGCTTTACTTCCCCCTCATCACTTCCAAGTAGCTTTCACTTGTAAAAGCTGTCTGGTGATCTCCCCTGTTGGTTTGTTCTCCCCCTGCCAGAGGGGAGCTTACAAATACAGCTATCAGCTAAATAGATGATCTCCCTCATCAGTTTGGTCTCCCTGGCAGAGGGGAGCTTACAAATACAGCTATCAGTTAACTATATGCTGTCCTCCATTTGTTTGGTCTCCCCCTACGGGGTTAATGCGAAGGGGGAGATCATCCCGATGGGGTAATTAAAACGACGGAACTCTGGCATATACTTGTTTGAAATCCCAGTAACCTTTTTATGATGGTGCAGTATAATTGACCTCTGTATCCACCATTGTACAAAAATTGTCCATTCAGAAATATTTTTAATTTGTGTTTTCTTCCTCCAAACCTGGTGCCCATTTGCTCTAATTTTTCATAACTTTCTGGCTTTTTCAGTCTCCATCTTCTCAGATGTAAACGTCCCCTCCCTGCTCTTTCACGTATTTCCACAGTGATCTCCCACATCACTTTGGTGTACTCTCATTCGGTCCTCTGCGTAGTGTCTTTTGTCTGCTCAGTTTCAGTGTAGGTGCTTTCTCGCTAAGCCATTCCAGATGCTGCGTCGGTATCAATATGAAGTGGTATTTCATGGTCCCCCATCTGCTCTTTATTTGAAGACGTTGTTCGCTTTTATTTCATGTCACTCTTCTGCTTGCTCTCATACTTTCACATGCAAAATATTTCCTTCAGTGTCAGGGACTAGTATGGTAATGTGTGCCATGTGAAACAGTACTTTTGCTTTCAGCCAATGTTATTTTTAAATTGCGGACGACCTGCAACCCCCCCACCCCCTCCCGCCAGTCCATCCAAAAACGTTCTATGAAAACCTGAATGGTTACAAATTGGGCACTAACAGTAAACAAGCAATGGCATAGCCAATAGGTCTCACTTTTGGGATCTTATAAGTATTTAGTTATGCAGCACAATATCCTTGGTGCAACAACATCAACTGTTGCATGGCTAAAGACTTATAAGGTCCCAAAGGCGAGACCTATTGGCTATGCAAATGCTTGTGTTTTTTTCCATGTGTGCTGCCTTGTGCTGCATACATGGAAAAATCAAAACGCCTTGGATTGCTTATGTTCAGGAAGGTGACCCTTCCTGCACATAAACAATCTTTTTTAAACAATTACATTTTGGAACTTCCTTGTGTGCTGCATTACGCAGCACACATAGAAGTGACAAAATGGCATTTCCAGATTGTTTATGTGCAGGAAGGGAGAAATGGAAAGCTCCATCATATTCTTGTAAATATGGTGCAGCCTTGCGTTTCTGAAGTGGTGAAGTGTGAGGCGTTCAGCCACGGCGGCTAATGCATCACTCCGTCACTTCTTTGTAAGTATCCCCCCTGGTGTCTGGAGGTGCCTGAAAGTCTCATGTAAGGCTCTGAGGGTTATAGGAGAGACATGAGGGGAGATGATCCTCCCATCAAGAAACTTTTGACTGTTTTAGCAAGAAGCTGGGACAGAGAGGTTTCCTCCTTCTGGGAATTGTGACTGGCATCCTTGAAAAGGGTAGCATGAACATTGTGAGCCCTGTAATGTTGAAGCATGGATGATTAATGATTCTGCGCCTGACCTAGTGGCATCTGTGAGGCAGAACAATTTGCTAATAAATTTTCCTTGTTTTCATTGCTGGGGCAAAAGCAGGCTCAGGTGGACATTTTTAAGTAATGTACCCACACTGAAAGGGACCTTTAAATGTCCTTTTGTGATCTTTTTTATCTTGACAAATCTGAACCACACGTTTTCTTTATCTAATAATTTAATGTATTTCTTTCTACATTTTGTCAGTTTTTTGAATTGGTTTGTGAATATTATTACATTGTTGTCTTTACATTAAAACTGTTGGTACGGCTTGTCATGCATTTTTCTGTGGGGTTGCCCGATTCTTGTGCTACAGCTTCCAAGAACCGAACACAGCTTGTGTTTCAGTTGGTAAATCTAACACCTTCTGTTTGAGGGAACACCCGCTCTCTTATTCCTGTTGAAAAAAATCATCCAACGTTTATTCAAATTTGTTAGACCTGGCATCATTGGCATGAGTCTCCCCTCCATTTTTTCTGTTTGCCTCCTCTGTTTACGATGTTTTTGCTGGAATATTGCTTTGGGCACTGTGCCACTGCTGATCAGTGCCACAATGCAAGTGCTCCCTATGTGAAATTGATATTGATTGGATTCCATGTTTGGCTTATTTGGTTTACTGTCAGTCCCTAGTAGAGTGCACCAGGAGTGCCAGGGCTTGTAAATACAAATGCTGCTAGTGAGCATGCAGCACGTGTTGTGCCACCCACAGGAGCAGCCTAGTAAAATATGTCTAAAGGTCTGCCATTGCTAGACCTACGTGCAGTCTGGTACTGTCACACGGACTGCGCAAGTACACCTACTTGCCAGTCCCTAAACCTTCCCCTAACTTCATGTTTGTCACCCCTATGGTAGGCCCAAGGGCAGGGTGCATTGTAAGCATAAGGTAGGACAAGCCTGATGAGGTTGGCATGTCCTAATAGTGAATTACAGCCATATTCGTTTTTCACTATTGTAAGGTTACCTGCTCTCCATAAGTTAGAATGGGCTGCCAGGATTATTAATACTATAATCCTAGCGGGCTCGGGGAGCATGGTACAATGTCGAGTTTGGTAGCCCTGAACTCAGGGTTTATTAATGCATCCGTTTGGGTGGATGGTTTTTAGACTCTGTGTTTGAAAATAGCACTTTTAGAAAGTGACTATTTTCTTGTCTGACTGTCTACTGGTCTCTGCTGGTTTGGTGTGCGTGTGACAGGAGCTGGGTGGCTCCAGAGATCTGAATGAGGCAGTGTGGGGTGAGTGGGGAAGAGTAGCTCTTGATAGCCTGCCCAGCCTGACACAATGCTGGCTCCACCTCCTGCCAGGCGACTGATGACTCTGTGCCTGCCAGGGACGATCCTGGCCCCACCTCCTACCGGGCGACTGATGGCCCTGCACCTGCCAGTGACAATGCTGGCTCCACTACCTGCAGGGCGGCTGAAGACTCTGCCCTGCACAGTGAATAGGCCAGGTGCCTCAGCCTGGCAACACCCACAACAAACCCAGGATAGGGGGAAATTCCCCTGCATGGACAAAGGGATCAAAGCCAAAAAGGGGTACAAGAGAAGGACCCCTGAACTTAGAATTTAGATCACTTCTGACAAGAAAACCTGAACCAAGGACAAGAAGCCTGCTGATCCGAGGACTTGTCTACCCCTTCTGCCAGTGTGCTGTTTGTTGGGGGAATCCTGCAGTTACTTCTTTATTTTTGCCAAGAAACCAGGAGAGAGGAACTGAGTGTTTACTCTCAAGCTTTGCCAAGGAAATCTCCAAGGGCTGGAAGAGTGCCAGCCTCCTGTTGAAGTCACAGGGTTAAAGGACTTCATCATTTGCTAAAAGTGCTTGTAGCTGGAACCTGAAAATCCAGCACCTCTGAAGAATCCAGCAATCTCGACGCCGTCGGACGCCGCCGAATCCAGCTCGACATCTTGAGTGCAGCTCCCGTGTCCCGCACCTTCGACGCCGGCCACCGGGCCCGATCGATGCTAGTAGCGAAGTCGCTGCCGGCGCCTCGACACCGAGCCCTCTCGACGCCGTGAGCGCTGCTCACTCTTGCAACATCATCATCGACATCGACGCCGCCGCCGTATCCTGCTTCACCTCGTGAGCGCTGCTCTTGCCTGACATCTGTCGACGCCGCTGCAGATCGCCCCGACTCTGAGGCCCGATCGACGCCGAAGACGCGACGCCGGACATCTCGACGCCGCTGATCATCGTGTGCTTCACTTTTCCAAGGTACTGTGTTGTGGGTCTGTTGCGACTCCGGGCTCGTAGTAGCGCTCCTCGCGGTCGACGCCGAACCTTTGGATTAACTTTGCCTCGACGTCATGTGACTCCTGTGGAGGTTACATTGTTACCAAGAACTGTGATTTAAAGCAGAAGAGTTGCTTTTGTTACTAAAGACTTTGTGCTAAGAAGAAACTACACTTGAACTATTTTTTTTTCCTTCCAAGAGTATTTATTATATTGTGGTATATTTTTGTCGTTATTTGGTCTTGTGCTAAGCCTTATATAAACAGCCTTATTTTTATAATACTACTGTGTTGTGTCCATTTGTAGTGTATTCACTTTATTACTGTATGTGGTCATAAATGCTTAACGCACTGCCTCTGAGATAAGCCTGTCTGCTTTGCCAAGCTACCAAGGGGGTGAGCAGGGGTTATCTAAGTGTGTGATACCCTTGCCCTGACTAGAAAAGGTGTGTCCCTATTTGTCAGAAGTGTACACTTGTGCCAACTAGAGACAGCCGCTTCTAACATTGGTGGCAGCGGTGGGATTTGAACTTTGCATTTATGACCCATGTGCAGTGATTAGTGTGCGCTACATAGTGAAAGCAGACCATAGCGCAGCCACAATCTATTTTGGTTGGATATTCTATTTTTGTTCTCCGCTTTCCTGGAGCTTGATTTTTGAAACTGCCAGTTTTGACCATGAGTGATGCTGGAGTCACTACCCCTGTTGTTGTAGAGGAGTTTGATAGGAGTAAGATAAAGGACTACAAGTCAAGTCAGCTGAAATCCTTTTGTAAGCAGTTTAAAGTTCCCATCCCCGGCCTCACAAAGAAGGAGGACTTCCTCAAAGCATTGGAGGCCTGGTTGGAGTCCAGAAATCCCTCTGACCCGGTGGTGGTACCACCAGAGGAAGGGGAAGAGGAGGTGCCAGTGAATGGGCCTGGGTCCTCTCCCGGCAGTAGTGTTTCCTCCAAGGGTCTTTCTCCTGAAGAATTGGAAGACAGGGCGAAGGAGCGAGCACACCAGTTAGAAATGGCAAAACTTAAGATAGAAGGGCAGTTGGAGTTAGGAAATGCAAGAAGCAGGAGAGAATCTGATATGGAGATCTAAAGGTTGGAGTTTGAGAGAGAAAAGTTAGCTTTTGAGCGTGAGAAAATGGTGAGGGAAATGGAGCTCAAAGCTAAGAATTTAGAATTGAATCCCTCTGGTGGCAGCATCCCATCTGTGCCTGCAGAAAGTAGGTTTTATTTTCCCAAAGATGTGATAAAAGATTTTCATAAGAATGAAGATATTGGCCAATGGTTTAAAGCGTATGAGTTAGCATTGTTGGCCCACCGGGTCCCTGAGAAGGATTGGGGAGCGGGGTTGTGGGGTCGCTTTGTGAATGAGGGGAGAGATACCCTGTTAGAGAAGCCTGTTGAGGATAGGATGTCTTATGCTCATATGAAAGATGCTTTAATGTTAAGGTATGGCCTAACCCCAGAAAAGCACAGACAAGCCTTTAGAGAATGTAAGAAATTGCCTGGTACTACGTGGGTTGAATATGTGTCAATTTTTTGCAGAGCCATGGATGGTTGGGTAAAGGGCAGCAAAGTGGAAAGTTATGATGCTCTTTATGATTTGTTTGCTTGGGAGCACTTGTCTAATAACTGTTTTCCAGAGCAGCACCAGCACCTTATTGATAGCAAGATATCTAACCCTAGAAAACTTTCTGAGGAGGCGGACCGCTGGGTCAGTACCAGGGTCCACAAGGGTCCAGTGGGAGACTCAGCCAAAGGTGGGCAGGGTCCCCAGCAGAAGAGTGGGGGGGACAAGGGTAAACAGAGAGAGTTCCAGAAAGGGCCCCAAATTAATCCCCAAGGGAACCAAGGGAAGGGTTCCCAGCCTCCCCCTGTGAAGAAGCCAGAGGCCCCGACAGGTAAACCTGTTCATAGGGGCCCAAAGACCTGCTATGTTTGTAAGCAGGTGGGACACCGTTATTATGATCCACAGTGTCCCCTGAAGAACTCTAATGCACCACCTCGTGCACCCCCCGTCAGTTGGTGAGTGAAGCCTTGGGAGGGGAGGAGATGGTTGCCCCTGGTGGGGAGGGTCCCGCAGAGATGTCCCTGGTCTCTTTAGGAGACATGGAAATAGTCCCTCCACCCCCTCTGCCTAGTAACACTAAGAAATATAGGCAGTGGGTGACCATTAATGGCCATAGGGTGGAAGCTCTCAGAGACACCGGAGCGAGTGTGACAGCTGTCAAGTGTCACTAGGTGTCCAGAGAACAGGTGGTCCCTCATGCATTCTACCCCGTGATAGCTGCTGACAACTCCCAGAGAGAGTGTGAGGTAGCTCAGGTTCCCTTTGAATGGGGGGGGGGTTCAGGTACTCTTCAGGTTGCTGTAAGGCCCGCCATGCCTGTTGATTGTCTCCTGGGCAATGATTTAGAGAACTCCCCCTGGACTAGGGTGGAGAGGGAAACCCATTTGAAAATGTTAGGCGTGCCAGAGTGGGTGTGTGCAACCACTCGATCGATGACAGCCAGAAAGGGTGTTGATGGGGTCCCGGAGCCTGAAAGTATGGCCCAGGACCCAGCTGTGAAGAGAAGAGGCAGGAGGCGTGGGAAACTGGCCCCCATAGTTCCCGTGGTCCAGGAGGAGGCAGACCTTGAGGGGGATGCCCTGGAACCCACAGGGGAACAAGTTGCTGAACTGGGAGACCTGCCCGAGCTGACCCACTGGCAGCAGGATGGTGGTCCCTCCAGGGAAGAATTTTGTGCTGAGCAAAAAGTGTGCCCTTCTCTTGTGGGTATGAGGCAGCAGGCCTCAGCCCATACAACAGGTGATCAGTCAGGGTCACATTTGGTCTACTGGGAGAACGATCTCCTGTATAGCGAGCCTAAGGCTGCTGAGCCTGGGTCAGCCCATGTGCTGGTGGTACCCCAGCGCTTCAGAGCCTTCCTACTGGGTTTGGCTCATGACGTTCCATTAGCTGGACATCTGGGGCAGGACAAGACCTATGACAGGCTGGTCACCCATTTTTATTGGCCTCAGATGAGAAGGGATACAGATATCCATTGCAAAACCTGTCAAACTTGCCAGGCAAGTGGGAAAAGCGGGCGGAAGCAGAAGGCTCCCCTCCAACCTTTTCCCGTCGTCAGTACCCCCTTTGACCGGGTGGGGATTGACATTGTTGGGCCCCTGGACCCCAAGACAGCCATGGGCAACAGGTTCATCCTGGTCTTGGTGGACCATGCCACATGGTACCCGGAAGCCATCCCTCTCAGAACAGTGACGGCCCCCGTAGTGGGACGGGCACTGATGGGTGTTTTCTCCCGCATGGGGTTCCCCAGAGAAGTGGTGTCAGACCCGGGCGCCAACTTCATTTCCAATTATATGAAGTCTCTGTGGAAGGAGTGTGGGGTAACCTACAAGTTCACCACTCCTTACCACCCTCAAGGTAATGGGTCGGTTGAGAGATTCAACCGTACCCTTAAAGGCATGATTATGGGTCTTGAAGAACCAATGAGGCATAAATGGGAGGTCCTCTTGCCATGCCTGCTCTTTGCTTACCGTGAGGTGCTACAGAAGTCTCTAGGGTTCAGCCCCTTTGAGCTTTTGTATGGACACCCGGTAAGAGGACCTTTGAGTCTGGTCAAAGAAGGCTGGGAGCAATCTCCCAGGAAACCTCCCCAGGATGTATACAGTTACATGCTGGCCTTTAGGAACCAGACTAGGCGCTTCAGAGATCTTGCTCAGTGCACTCTCGTGTTGCAGTTACGCAAAAGGAACTTACTCCGCTACTGCCGTTTGGGATCCCCTCCCGGTATAGACTGACACCCACACGTGTCTGGTCTCCCCTGTTTTGTTCTGATCCTATGCGCTTTACTGAGCGCTTCAGTTGCAAGAGTAGAGACACAATCTATTTGGAACCCGGAACCAGGGCTCTTTGCTTATATTAAAGACTGACTACTTGTCAATCTTGATTTTGGATTCTTCGCTCGACTCACCTACGTGTGGCATCGACCCTTAGATGTCTGGGTCTATTTACCAGCCCTGAAGAGTCGTGTTGACTTAACTTTTGGGAACACAAAGAAACACGTGTCGGCTGAATGTGGATCCAATAAACGTCCCGGAAAACTTTAAGAACTTGAAGATCTGTTGTTGTGTTACACTTGATTGAAACCACTGTTGTACTTTTTATGCACACTGCTTGTGGTTGCGAGAGTTTAGCTCTTAGTTCAGGCAAATCTGGAGGCCAGCCAGGAAGAGATGAAGCGGTGGTACGACCGGAATGCCACTCTGGTGGAGCTTCAACCTGGTCAGAAAGTTTGGGTCATGTCCCCTGTGGAACCTTGTGCGCTCAAGGACAGGTGGACTGGACCGGTTGAGGTTGTGGAGAAAAAGAGCGATGTCACCTACATGGTGGACTTGAAGTCTCCCAGGAACCCCTTGCGGGTCCTGCATGTTAACCGTTTAAAGCCCCACTTAGAAAGGTCCGAAGTGGGCATGCTCCTAGCTACAGATGCTGGAATGGAGGAGGAAAGTGGGCCTCTTCCTGACCTCCTGTATGCAAAAGAGCAAGATGGGTCAGTGGATGGTGTTGTCCGCTCTGACACACTGACCCCTGAGCAGCAGCAAGATTATCGCCAACTGTTGGAACAATTCCCTGATCTGTTCTCCTTGATTCCTGGTGTCACTCAGTGGTGTGTCCATGATGTGGACACCGGGGACAGCACTCCTGTGAAGCACAAGGCCTACAGAGTGACTGACAAGGTCAGAGCATACATTAAGGAGGAGGTCTCCAAAATGTTTGCCTTAGGGGTGATTAAGTCCTCTAGCAGTCCTTGGGCCAGCCCAGTGGTCTTGGTCCCGAAGGCTGCAGCGCCTGGTGCTTCACCAGAACTTCGGTTCTGTGTGGATTACCGAGGACTCAATTCAGTCACCAATTTATTTATTTTATTTTGGACATTTATTAAGCGCCTGGTTACGCCACTGGCGTGTCCCCGAGCTGTGATAAGTGAAGTAGCTGTCCCCCCTCCTCCCACACAAGGCTATCTGCTGAATAGATGTGTTTTAAGTTTTTTTCTGAACAGGACTTCAGAGGGTTCAAGTCGCAGTTTCAGCGGGAGAGCATTCCAACGTTTGGGAGCGAGGTATCTAAAAGACCTGCCTCCCATACGTGCCTTAGATACTCTGGGGATTTTTAACAGCCCAGTCTGAGAAGACCGTAGACTGCGTGTGGGCTCATAGTGGGTTATTAGGCTCTGGAGCGGTCTAGGTGCTTTACCGCTCAAAATGCGGTGACATGTGGCAAGGGCCTTAAACTCCACTCTCCTCTCAATGGGAAGCCAATGGAGGGCCCGCAAAACGGGTTTAGCGGAAGACCTCCTGGGGAGCCTAAGTACCAGCCGCGCCGCCGCATTCTGCAGGACCTGCAGGCGGCCCAAGAACCTTGTGCGCTCCCAATCCCCAGAGCTGATGAGCTCATAGATCGGTTAGGGGCTGCCTGGTACCTTAGTACGTTTGATCTAACGTCTGGGTACTGGCAGATCGCCTTGACTGATGGGGCAAAGGAGAGATCAGCATTCTCCACACCAGATGGGCACTACCAGTTCCGGGTTATGCCCTTTGGGATGAAGAATGCCCCTGCCAGCTTCCAGAGGTTGGTCAACCAGGTATTGGCTGGACTGGAAGATTTCAGTGCCGCCTACCTGGACGACATAGCAGTGTTCAGCGCCAGCTGGGAGGAACACTTGCGCCACCTCCAGGAAGTGTTGTTGGCCCTGCGCATCTGTATTCGACTTTTATTGTTTATATTGATTGTGTTGAGATTGTTTGTTTCTTCACAGTGTCTTTTGTAATTTGCATTAATCTGTGCTTGATGTAATGCGATTAGATTGTTAGTCCATATGCGTTGGTGCAATGTCCACCCCCTTTTTAAATAATGCACAATTTTAGGTGGTGATTCGAGTGTTATTTACATTTGTAATTTTCATTTTTTACTTTATTTAAATCTGTTTTTCCCGTTCTTATTGTTGTTCTGAATGGATGTGTGGATATCTCCATGGTAGAAGAGAACACCTAGATAAACACGACGCTTGTCTGTAGTCCGTTGTCTCTTCCTAAAAAGACCACCCCCTGTCCTGTTTCCATGTTTATGGACCCAGCGCGCTGTTTAGAACGTCCTCTAAGACGCTCCTTCTTTAATGACGCTGTGCGCCCTGACCGTGAGATTGTCTCCTGACAAACGGACGGCGGAGCTCTTTGAACTCGGACTGAAGGTCTCCCGTAATTGCGTGTGACCTGGGGAAATTGTAGCACCAGAGGTAGGCTTTCTTTAATGTCCACTCGCATGTAGTGCAGAAGTATAGACTGCGGCCATGTATATACACACGCGGGTAGTAACTGCGTGCATATTTTGTTTTGTGTTTATTTCCATCCTGGCTGCAGGTATCCCTGGCCTTTCCTTAGTGAGGGCGTGTAACTCACCGAGGTGTTTGTTACACCAACGAAATTTTCTATCCCCTCCTCTGAGATTGGAAAAGTGTGAAGGTAGGCTTCTTCCTTGTTAAAGATATGACCCGCTATTATCACTGACAGTTTCAAGTAACCGATCAGTTTATAGATTCGGTTCTCTGGCTCTTTCTCCCTCCCTAAACCCTTTAGGAAAGCGTGTACCGATTCTCTTCCGGAAAGAAATTATTCATACCCCCCTGGGTGGTGCCTTGGCGCTCCCGGCTGGGGGTGTCTCGCATCCCACAATATTCAGGTATTTTGAACCTTGTGGCAGCTGCCTTGGTCCGTGTGTAGTGGTCTATTTTATTTCATTTTATTTCATTTTATTTTATAGTGCATGCCCCTCGATATTTCTTTGCAGACACGTGGTGGATAGAAGAATGTGTCCGTGGTGACAGGCTTTTCTATAATCTGTATATTTGTTATCACTCTTGTGAAGATTGGGCACGTTTGGAGTTCGTTTTCTTTCGTGTGTAAATAAGAACTGGTGCACGTCTTTCACTTTTCGGTGGTCATTGCACCGGTGTAAATGGGTCAGTTTTTTCTGCGGCATAGTGTGTTTTTAGGAATTATATTGTATTTGTGTATATATATTTTTCAGTACCCTTGTCCTGATGAAGCCAGAAGAAACCACTGGCGGAAACGCGACCGCGACTGCGTCGACAGATAATTAATAGTGTTTACTTTACCTCCCTGTGTTTTTTGTTTGATTAGGGTACACAGTTGTATATTTGTATATATTGTAATTTCGTCTATTTGATCACTGTACATAGTCTGGTTATCCCTGTTTTTTCCCCCCCCAGTTTTTTGACTCAATAATTTGCCCTTCGCAAAAATTATAATCATTTATTGTTGAAAAAGAACGTAAAAAAACAGGTTAATAAATTGTTTCCTGTTTTGAAGTAGCCTTTGCTTAATTTATCCCTCTATACCTTTTTGTTCTACTTTTTCATCCTTGTGATGTTCCTTGCCCAGGTTTGGGAGGGTAATATGGGCAGAACCCCTGTACTTTACGCAGTTGGCCCTGCGCAGAGCAGGCCTCACAATCAAAGCCAGTAAGTGCCCGATTGGGCAGGGTTCAGTGGTGTACTTGGGGCACCAAGTAGGGAGCGGCAAGGTGGCCCCCCTGCAACCCAAGATTGATACCATCCTGGCTTGGGCACCGCCCAAAACCCAGACTCAGGTGAGAGTCTTCTTAGGTCTCACGGGTTACTACAGGAGGTTTGTCAAGGATTATGGTAACATTGTGCACCCCTTGACTTCGCTGACTTCCAGGAAGCAGCCAAGACTTGTGATCTGGACTGACACATGTCAGACGGCCTTTGACACCCTGAAAACTGCAATGTGCACAGCACCTATACTCCAGGCACCCGACTTTTCTAAAGAATTTGTTGTCCAGACGGACGCTTCAGAGCATGGCGTGGGGGCTGTTCTAGGTCAGATGAATGAAGAGGGCCGAGACTTACCTGTAGCCTTCATCAGTAGGATGTTACTTCCCAGGGAACAGAGGTGGAGTGCGATAGAGCGAGAAGCATTTGCTGTGGTCTGGGCGCTGAAGAAGCTAAGACCCTATCTGTTTGGAACTCACTTCCGGGTTCAGACAGACCACAGGCCCCTCAGATGTTTAATGGAGATGAGGGGTGAGAATCCAAAGCTGTTGAGGTGGTCCATTTCCCTACAGGGGATGGACTTCACGGTGGAACACCGCCCTGGTACAGATCACGCCAATGCTGATGGTCTGTCCAGATTTTTCCGCCTTAGTGATTAGGACTCCCTAGGGTAAGGGTAGTTCTCCCCACATTTCAGCTGGAGGGGACACGTGTTAGACCTGGCCTCATTGGCATGAGTCTCTCCTCCATTTTTTCTGTTTGCCTCCTCTGTTTACGATGTTTTTGCTGGAACATTGCTTTGGGCACTGTGCCACCGCTGATCAGTGCCACAGTGCAAGTGCTCCCTATGTGAAATTGATATTGATTGGATTCCATGTTTGGCTTATTTGGTTTACTGTCAGTCCCTAGTAGAGTGCACCAGGAGTGCCAGGGCTTGTAAATACAAATGCTGCTAGTGGGCTTGCAGCACGTGTTGTGCCACCCACAGGAGCAGCCTAGTAAAATATGTCTAAAGGTCTGCCATTGCTAGACCTACGTGCAGTCTGGTACTGTCACACGGACTGCGCAAGTACACCTACTTGCCAGTCCCTAAACCTTCCCTTAAGTTCATGTTAGTCACCCCTATGGTAGGCCCAAGGGCCGGCTGTATTGTAAGCATAAGGTAGGACAAGCCTGGTGCGGTTGGCATGTCCTAATAGTGAATTACAGCCATATTCGTTTTTCACTATTGTAAGGTTACCTGCTCTCCACAAGTTAGAATGGGCTGCCAGGATTATTAATACTATAATTCTAGCGGGCTCGGGGAGCATGGTACAATGTCGAGTTTGGTATCCCTGAACCCAGGGTTTAATAATGCATCCGTTTGGGTGGATGGTTTTTAGACTCTGTCTTTGAAAATAGCACTTTTGGAAAGTGACTATTTTCTTGTCTGACTGTCTACTGGTCTCTGCTGGTTTGGTGTGTGTGTGACAGGAGCTGGGTGGCTCCAGAGGTCTGAATGAGGCAGTGTGGGGTGAGTGGGGCATTTGCATTGAGAGTAGGGGAAGAGTAGCTCTTGATAGCCTGCCCTGCCTGACACAATGCTGGCTCCACCTCCTGCCAGGCGACTGATGACTCTGTGCCTGCCAGGGACGATCCTGGCCCCACCTCCTACCGGGCGACTGATGGCCCTGCCCCTGCCAGTGACAATGCTGGCTCCACTCCCTGCTGGGCGGCTGAAGACTCTGCCCTGCACAGTGAATACGCCAGGTGCCTCGGCCTGGCAACACCCACAACAAACCCAGGATGGGGGGAAATTCCCCTGCATGGACAAAGGGATCAAAGCCAAAAAGGGGTACAAGAGAAGGACCCCTGAACTTAGAATTTAGATCACTTCTGACAAGGAAACCTGAACCAAGGACAAGAAGCCTGCTGATCCGAGGACTTGCCTACCCCTTCTGCCAGTGTGCTGTTTGTTGGGGGAATCCTGCAGTTACTTCTTTATTTTTGCCAAGGAACCAGGAGAGAGGAACTGAGTGTGTACTCTCAAGCTTTGCCAAGGAAATCTCCAAGGGCTGGAAGAGTGCCAGCCTCCTGTTGAAGTCACAGGGTTAAAGGACTTCATCATTTGCTAAAAGTGCTTGTTGCTGGAACCTAAAAATCCAGCACCTCTGAAGAATCCAGCAATCTCGACGCCGTCGGACGCCGCCGCATCCAGCTCGACATCGTGAGTGCAGCTCCCGTGTCCCGCACCTTCGACGCCGGCCGCCGGGCCCGATCGACGCTAGTAGCGAAGCCGCTGCCGACGCCTCGACACCGAGCCCTCTCGACGCCGTGAGCGCTGCTCACTCTGGCAACATCATCATCGACTTCGACGACGACGCCGTATCCTGCTTCACTTCGTGAGCGCTGCTCCTGCCTGATATCTGTCGGCACCGCTACAGATCGCCCCGACTCCGAGGCCCGAACGACGCCGAAGACGCGACGCCGGACATCTCGACGCCGCTGATCATCGTGTGCTTCACTTTTCCAAGGTACTGTGTTGTGGGGGTCTGTTGCAACTCCGGGTTCGGCGTAGCGTTCCTCGCGGTCGACGCCGAACCTTTGGATTAACTTTGCCTCGACGTCGTGTGACTCCTGTGGGGGTTACATTGTTACCAAGAACTGTGATTTAAAGAAGAAGAGTTGCTTTTGTTACTAAAGACTGTGTGCTAAGAAGAAACTACACTTGAACTAATATTTTTTCCTTCCAAGAGTATTTATTATATTGTGGTATATTTTTGTCGTTATTTGGTCTTGTGCTAAGCCTTATATAAACAGCCTTATTTTTATAATACTACTGTGTTGTGTCCATTTGTAGTGTATTCACTTTATTACTGTATGTGGTCATAAATGCTTAACGCACTGCCTCTGAGATAAGCCTATCTGCTTTGCCAAGCTTCCAAGGGGGTGAGTAGGGGTTATCTAAGTGTGTGATCCCCTTGCCCTGACTAGAAAAGGTGTGTCCCTATTTGTCAGAAGTGTACACCTCTGCTAACTAGAGACAGCCGCTTCTAACAAAATTCAACTCGATTGTATTTCTAATCCTGTTATTTTATTTCTTCATACAATTTAAATTGATATATTTCCAATTTTCGAAGCAGATAATAATCAATCGAATTCTTCTTTCACCTGCTGTTAAAAACAATCTTTATGAATTTCGGATGCTAACTATTCTTCCTCAGGAGGTTTTTTACAAAGCATTAACTACGTTCTGTAATGAACATAAGGATATATGTTCTGAATAAATAAGAACCAAGCCATACTTTTGCCTGAACTAAATTCATACTAGGGTATCCAATAGTAAATATTGACGGTGCTTATATCTGGTATCAGATCCATGCACACAAGTGTAATTGTTTTTCACAAACCGTAGAACATATCTTTCAGGCAAAGATACCGCAGCTTTAATCATGCGCCGTACTGACGTAAAGTTTCTTACATTTGTGTCAATTATAAGGCACTGATTGGTTATCTTTTAGACCACCGCGCTTGGGAATTAAAATTGGTGTGCTCACTATTGGCAAGTATCATCGTAGTAAAGTGCATCAGAATAAAATTGGATATGTTAGATCACGTATTTAAACGCTCCTAACCTATTGTGAACTTTCTCCTGTGTTCATACCCGACATGAAGCCAGCAGTGCGTGAATCTTTGTACATTCGCATTGCTTTGCTGAAATGCCAAGCACCAACATAATTCAGTAAAAGTGCACCAAAATAATAATGAACATGTTAGATCTTTTTCCAATTGTTCTAAACCACTCTAACCTCAGGTGAACTTTGTTCTATTCTCATGCCGAAGGCTTGACCTTCACTGCATGAATTCTTGTGAATTCAAGCTACTCTGTGAAAAACATCATAATATATATACCCAACCTGCTCATAGTAAGTCACTCATTGAACTCGAGTCGGATAGGATCATTGGTACAAGGTGGTCAGGGGGACATGAATACCTTGGAAAAAAATGTCACAGAACTAAACACAACGGGGCAGATTTACAAGCTCCTTGCTCCTTCTTACTCCCCCAATGCGTACATTTTTTTGGTGCAATGGCGGTGCAAACAATGCGGCCAATTTACAACGTGATGCATTTAGGGAGATGCATCACGTGGTAAAGTCCTGCACATTACACCTGCACGCAGGGTGGGCGTTCCCATGCAAAAAGCCATGTAGAACTAATGCAGCAAAATTTACAACATTTCACTGCATCACTCTACGCCTTCACTGCATCACTCTACGCCTTCACTTTGTCAAAATCCTTATGCCTGCTCAGACCAGGAGCAAGAAATGACGCAGGGCTTGTTGAATGGGACTAAACTGTCTGTTGTGGCGCACTGCTGGAGTTGCGTCACTTTCATGAGCAATTCAGCAATGCGTCACTTTTGGGCCAACAGATACTTCGGAATTTCTGATGCATCTGTTAATCCTTGCGCCATTGAGTACTGTATTGTAAATGCAGCACATCCATGGTGGCGCAAGGACATTTGGCGCTGGTGCAAGGAAACTGTCACATCTATGCAGATGTATCAGTTCCTTGTAAATCTGCCCCAATGAATGTCAACTTACAGTTCAGTCACAACATCAGAGAACAAAACTCTGCATTACTCAAGTTTTCCCCTCTCACCCCTACAGACCATGCATGCAACCTTGGCATCATACTGGACTCTGCGCTCTCAATGACCGCTAAATCAATGCAGTATCCTCATCCTGCTTCCACACACTCCGCCTACTTCATAAGACATTCAGATGCATCCCCTCAGAATCCAGAAATATGGTCACTCATGTACGCATCACCACCAGACTTGACTATGGTATCTACGCCAGCATCACCCAGTGTTGGACTTGGCCCATTTTTCCAAACATTTTCACTTTTCACCCCCCTATTTTAGGATGTCTCCCCCATGGTAAAGAAAGTTGTATAGGCCATGTGTAGTATGAGATGCCCTGTGTAATGTGAAAATGTAACGCAATGGTGTGTGCACTTATTTTCCCCCCATTGTAGAAATGAGCCCTGGTGAAACGTCGCATTTAAAATGGATGCCATGGCTAAGTGTTGTGCCACCTGACTGCAGTGGGTTAGCGGTCTAGTTGTTTGGTACCCAGCCATCCCAGCATTTGGAGGGAGAGCCTGGCACCCAGGGTGCTCTACTCCTCCCCCTGAGCCAGCTTGCACCAGTTCCCCAGAGAATTCTAGAAGACTCTGGCACTGCCTGGTAGGTGGGATGAGGGGCATATAAATAAGGTGCCTGTGCCACCATGTGCTTAGTCAGAGCAGGCATACTTCGGGCAGTGGCGCCACTGCCCGAAGTATGCCTGAGGTCCGTCCTCACCGCCACGGCCCGGCGCCACGCCAGGAAGGTGCCAGCTGCTCACCGGGGCCTCCGCTGCGGCCCCCGAGGTTTGGGGAAGGCCGACGCTGAGTTCAGGAAGGCCGCTCTAGGCCTGGGAAGGCAGCATGGGAGGCGTCACCTGATCAGGGAGCGGGCCACATCATTGGCCACGCCCCTGAACGCCACGCTGTCATTGGCGGGAGCGACCGCACCCACCAAAAGCCACGCTGGAATAGGCGGCTGCGGCTGCGGCTGCGGCTGCGGCTGCGTCTCCGCCATTCTGCTCCCGGATTGGCCCTGAAGACGGCAGAAAGCCGAAGAGGCCGACTGAAGCCCCGGGTCCCAGGAGGGAACCTGGGTGAAGCCTAAAGGTGGGGCGAGCCCCGCAGAGCCAACGACCATCCGAGAGAGAGACTGGAGCTTCTGGTTAGAGTCAAGGCCCCACGGGATAGGCAGTGAGTGGGGCCCATCAAGGAGTTGGGGGTGTGTAAGGGCACATTGCCGGTGCCCGCCCCCGGTACTTGGAAGTCCACGTGGGACACAGGGTCCCGGGAGCTACCCAGTGCGGCCGCTGTAGCGGGCCGCTGCAATGAGGGGGCATTCCTGACCTTTAAGTACTAGAGAAAGGGCCGCCCACGGAACAGTGTCAGGCCAGGACTGCCTCGACACGATTGCCCCGCCGGACAGAGGGCAGTCGCCATCGTTGGGGGCCTTGGTAACTTGAGGGCCTCACTACCCAGGATGCCTGACATGTTTGGAAGGGGCTATGAGGGAAATGCCTTAATGCTTTATGCCCCCGTGCTAGATTTGTTGTTTGCAGGCCCACGGGGATGCTCCAGGGGTTTATGTTAATGAAGGAGGTGCCCCTGTTAGAATGCATGATGTTTAAGCCCTGATGCCCACAGTTTAATGTATGAAATAAAGCCTGCTCAACAGGTTGTGGCCCCTGCCAGACGTTAGGTAGGCCCCGTGACTGGAGGAGGGCGTCTACCCTTTCCTAAGCCTTTCTGCTAAGAGGGTGATGCCTAGCCTAATGCCATGCATGATGCCCATTGGGTTTTAAAGTGTGGACCATGCTTTTGGGTCTCAGGAAGCTACCCTAGGTTCACCTGGTATGCCCTGCTACTGTGATTAGGCCCCATGCTCATAGGATTCATGCCTGATATATTTTGGTGTACCTCCTGTAGCCTCACTGCAGTTGATTTTGGGCATAGGGGGCTTGAGGCTACTCTGATTATGCCTGTCTAGACCTGATGTTAATGTTGTACGCCTATTGTTCACTTTGCAGGAGATGCTAATGCAAGTCATACCATGCTTGTACGCCTAATGGTTTATTTTATGCCTGGTGTTATATACCTACTACATAAGGTTGTACCAAGAGTTAATGCCTATGTCTTTCTTGCATCCGCGACCCTAATGGACTTACCTTTTTCTCCTTTTCCCTTTAAATAGTCCCTGTGTATATATTGCACTGGCGCCAGTTGGCGCAACATTGTGATTACTGTGTTTGCTTTTGCATATTAGAGACAATACAAAGGTTATCCTTTTTCACCCAAAACTGGTGTTGTGTCTCTTTTTGTGGTGTGCCTGGTGTGTCATCTGTGTGTACAGCGTGGATGCTTCACACATGTCCTCAGGAGTTTGACCTGCCTGCTCTGCGCCATGCTACCCCCTGTAGAATTGGCTACCCCATTTCTAAAACCCAGAAACAGCTCAGTAAACTACAGAACATCCAAAACACTGCAGTCTAAAATTGTTAAAAAAAATTACACAATTAAAATGTGTTTTCAATTTAAAAAACTAATAGTATAAAACAACTAATCATAAAGTAAGTAAAAATAATTGACTCCCCACCCTTTACCCCTATAAAAATAAAACCCCACAACAAAATAAACAATTGCCCTAATTAATGATCAATTAATTAATATTAATGATCACCTAATTATTAATTAATTAAACATAAATGACTTCCCACCCTTTACCCCTATAAACCCCACAACTATCAACTAAAATTAATTACACAATGTCCATATTCAATTGTCAATGAAATAATTAATGTTAATTAACAAATAAATGTATTTAATACAAATAAATTACTTTCTACCCTTTAAGCCTATAAATGCCACAACCTGCACCTAAAATAATTAAACAATTTACATATTTAATTTTCAATGAGTTACATAATATTAATTAGCAACTAATTGTTTATTAATTACAACTAAATTACTTCCCACCCTTTACCCCTATAATACCCCACAACCCACACCTTGAAATATTACACAATTACCATAATTAATTAACAATTAATTAATTAACAACCAATTCATAATTAATGAATAATACATTACTTCCCACAATTAACAGTATAATATCTCAATTAAATAAATACAAAATAGTAATTCATTCATTATAATTTATCATTCTATTCCCCTATAAACCCACAACCTGCTACGGAACTAAAAAATGCAAAATTTCATTACAATAATATTGATAACTACTAAAAATGTAACACATATATTAAAAAACATTTACAATACCTGTACAAAAAAATCCCTTACATTTAAAATATATATCAAAATACATAACACTAATTAAAAAATCGATATTTTAAACAACTGTATTTTGCAACGATATTGATGACTTTTATATGTTTTTTTAAATGGTATTTCCTACCTTAAACTCAATATTTGTGCAGGTCGACATTTCTAACTCAATATTTTGTATAAATACCATTAACTACCTTGAAAGTAGAAAAGAAAAACCCTCTATTGCCTTTATCATTCATCAGTCTGGAACAAAATTCTTTTTTTTGACTGAGCTATTGCTAGATATTAATTTGATTATTACCAAAAACTCTATACCACTGAAGCCACGTCAACGAAGAATTCCGTTTCCTCATTCTTTTCTCATTCTTCGATGCGCAAACCCTCCCTGGTTGATTTGACCCCAACAAGAGTATTGTTGGACCCGGGCCTCTTTGACTGGTTCACCCATGAACTTTTTGCTTTTGATGGCGACCTGGCGTTCATGATTTTTGGTTTGGCGCACTTTTTCCCAGGGTCCCAGGGTAAAGTGCGTGCATGGAGTAAGGTTGGCCTGCCCTCCCATAGGAATGCATGGGGAATATCTGGGTCCCTGGTAGTTCCTGATGTGTGGGAAGTGCAGGCTCGAGTTTGCGAACTCGTGAGATTGAATGCTGCGTGATGATGTATGCGGCATGTATGTGTCTAGTGGGGAAGTGCCACTTCTAGACATTGGTGTGTGTGTGCAGTGAGGGTGCTGGCGTGTGATTGGCTGGAGCTGGCTGGCAAGCCTGGCTCCAGGAAGTCTGGATGGGTCTGCCCAGTGGTGAGTGGAGAGATTAGCATGAGTGATGTGAGGGAGGGCTGCACCTGGTTCCTGAATAGGGCTGGGCTTTCCTCACACAATGCTGGCTCCACCCCCTGTGGTGCGTCTAACGACCCTAGACTGCCTAGTGAATGAAAAGGGTGCTCCAAAACCAGCTGCGACTGGTTTCCCCCACCCTGCACCTGAGACAAAGGATTTTACAGTATAAGAAGGGGCTGTGTCCCCTTACATGTTGCTGCTGCTGGGCCAGGAGTTGCTGCTGCTGGGCCAGGAGGACCGCCACTTGGACTGCCTCCCTGCCTGGAGGCCCAGTGAGCTGGCTCTGGGCCCAGCCTTGCCCCCCTGCCTGCCTGAAAGAACTTTTGGCTGGACTTACTGTCCTCAAGCGCCTGGGAGCGCTTTATCTGGGCCATAGCACTGGGAGCGCTTTATTCTTGTTTATAGCACTGGGGAGCGCTTTGCCCTGATCTTCCTGACATCCCCTAGCGCTTGGGAGTGCTTGACTCTGCATAAGCGCTTGGTAGCGCTTTTATTCTATTCTTGCGGCTGCCCACGCCGCGGATTGCCGTGTGCCTGGCCGCCTTTGTTGGCCCCTGGCGAGTGCCGATCCCGCCAGGGGCATTGCCGGCATTGTGAATTCCTTTTTTCCTAAAGAGGGAGCCTACCCCTCATCAGTCTCCGGAGATCAACGCCGCAGCCTGGGACAACCGATCATCGCCGCCCGGCCCGCGACCAGGAAGTCAGGCAGGCTGGGGGCGGGCCTCTGGGACAACCGGAACCGGAAGTAGGAGGGCGGGAGCCTACCCCACTCCCACGGAAGAGTCGCTGCTGTTTTGAGCACCGGAGCAGGCAGGAGCCTACTCTGTGCCCCAGTGCACTCGTCAAAGAGAAGGATATCGCCACCCAGGGGACTGGAGCAAGAGAGGACCGAAAAGGAGAGAGCCCCGAGGAGCGGAAGCTCTACTGGCACCCCCGCGAAGGAGAAGAGGTGCGCTGCACTCCAGCCACACCGGTGAGTGGAGCTGAGCCGGGAGGAGGGGGTGTGAGGCCGAAGCCCCGTGGTTGTTGGTGGGAGAGAGAGGGGGACACCGGGGCACATTGCCGGTGCCAGCTCCCCCAGTGTGTTGGTTTCTTCTCCAGGCATTCCTTCGTGTGCGAGCCTAGAGAGGCTCCGGGGGCACTTTTGTTGGTTTCCGAGTCCTGAGGGGCTCAGAGACATTTCTTGAGAGCCCACAAGGCTCAGGGGCATTTCAGGCACAGAGGAGGTGCGCGCGGCCCCAGTTGGCATCGGGCCGCTCCCCCCTCACACGGGAGCATCTTGGTTCAGAAGCCCACGAGGGCTCGGGGGCATTGCTTGTTTTTGAGCCAGCAAGGCTCCAACGACGGCCACATTCTTGCAGAGAGTCCAGAGAGGCTCTAGGGGGCATTTTGTAGTTTTAGAACCCAGAGAGGCTCCAGGGCCCCATTGTTGTTGTAGAGCCCCAGAGAGGCTCAGGAGCATTGCGTGATTGTCGAGCCCAGCGAGGCTCCAAAGGGACAGTGCTTTTGGCCAGAGCCTGCGAGGCTCCAGCGTTGGCCCATCATTGTCTACACAGCTGCCCAGCACTTTGTGGGCAGCTGCCACGTTTAGGACCCCCTGACATTGGGACACAGGGTGTCCTAGCCCCAACAAGGCCAGAGGGCCTAGGGACTGCCACAGGTTGTGGCTCATGTGAGTTTTGCGCAATTGCTTGTTCTTACACCTCTTAATGTGTTTTGATGCATCATGTGTTTTCCTTCCTTACACCTCTGAATGTGTTTTGATGCATCATGTGTTTTCCTTTCCTACACCTCTGAATGTTAATGCATCATGTGTAATGTTCCTATGCTTATACCCCTAAATGTTGGTGATACTTAGGTGGTTGTTTTTCTCGTAGTACAGGTGTTGCTAGTGAGGTCTTGGTTCCCTGTGCAATATTTTCCTAAGGTGGTTAGGGTTGCGTAGGAGGTACTTACCCTTTACCAGTAATTACTGGTTGTGTGCTAATTTGTGCTACAGTGGTTCTACATTCTATGTTCTATGTTCTAAGTGATATTCTAAGTATAGTTCTAAAAGTGCTGATTTATGACAGTGGTCCAGGTGGCCCTGTCTTGTACATATCCCCTGTAAATTCTGCCCGTGCCTGTTGGCACATTGTAAAATGTGTGTTCTTATCTAATGTGTTTTCGTATAATACAAAGGCTATTTTTTATATAACCTTGTGTGGAGTTTCCTTTGTGGTGGGCCTTGGGTGTTGTTGCTGGGTGCGCGCGCAAACACTTAACCTACATAGCCTCCCAGTTTAGCCTGGCTGCTCGCGTCACGTTACCAAGAGGTGAGCAGGGGTTATCTTGGTGTGTGACTCCTTTGCCCTGACGTGGAAGTGGTGGTATCTGACTGAGTCTGGCGCAAGCCTTGGCCAGCCAGAGATCCTGTTTCTAACATTGGTGTCAGCGGTGGGATCCGGATTTGTGTTTGCGTTGTACCGCAGTGGCAACGGGCCACACTACAAAACTCTGCTTTTAAGATAATTACATGTTGGGGATTATTGGTCTTTGAAGTTCTAGTATTTCTTTTCCAAAGAGTGTCCAGTACATTTGTTCCCCATCCTGCTCCCAGAGTTTGGTACCTGTGTCACGTGTAGTCAGGTTGAGAAATGAGGGGTGGTAAAAACTGCCTTACCGGTCCCTGTGTGAATGAATGGTGTGTTGCCTGAACAAATGAGTGTGAGTTCTCTGGGGTAGGGTGAAGTACCGAAATTTGCAAACCCCTATCGGATTATACTTAAAATAACCAAATATCATTCATCAATAATCAGTCGCTTGGCAATGTAGAAAGTTCAAGCGTTTATTAGACAAAACAATACTCTGCCAGAGGAGCTCCCAACGACCTCATACCCCGAGGACCAGCAGAGAGACTGCTGGCACATTGTCAGGTCAACACATATATGCTATCACAGTTTGCAACCGTTACCCAAAATGGAAAAGTACAGGTTGGTACAGGAGGTGGCAAGGGGTATGCCCATATATGGCACACAAAGCGTCTATCTGAGCTCAGTATAGCAAGGTCAGGCCGGTTGACTCCCTTCTGCTAGTTCCGGTGAGAGTCGCACAGCGCCTGCAAGAATGTGCTTATCTGGCTGGCCCCCTCCTATAACCTTGACGGGCCCAAAAGCAGAAGCAGCTGCTGGCTACACGGGTCTAGCTATTTCTCATGAGAACGAGAAGCTGCGAAAATGCTGAGACATGGAGAGTTTACAGACAGTGCTATGAATTGGCCGAACAAAATGGCGCTGGTCCTACTGACCGACGCTAACCTATTTACAAGGAGGGGAAAGGAAAACGATTACATGATATATGACGGATTAGAACAAAAGAAGTGTCTTATGCCATAGGGGCGTTCTTAGTATGTTAATTAGTTGCATCACGCTTAACACTGACCTAGAAACAATGCTCTATTTCCCCGTGTGAGGCCTAATCTAATTCTGGTTCCTCAAACCCTACTTTTAGCGTGATGAAGCTAATAACAGAGGTCCCTAATTGTCGAAGAGATCTTCGTCTATCCTCATAAGTTCACGAACCTCCTGCTGGAGCATCTGGGCTTTAGTGGGGGTTACTGAAGGGGTAACCGCCGCTGTTAGTCTAGTGGCACAATATGAACAGCACGCAGGACCGCACTGCAGACAAAGACAACAGACGAAAAGGACACCTGCCGCTCCACCCAGGACCAACAATACCTTCCATCCCCAAGTGCCCAGGATACCCCAGAACCACCCAGACAGGGACCAAGACCCATTATCTACATGCATCTCCGCCGCTATTCGATGGAGCTTCTGAATGGTCAGATGGACAGTAGGGGAGGAGTCTGGAATGTAAACACAGCAAGAGCTGCCGATCACCCGGCATGCTCCGCCTCGATCAGCCAAGATAACGTCTAAAACTATACGGTTCTGAAGCGCCACGAGTCTAGTCGCCTGAAGTTCAACCGTTAGATTGGCCATGATATCAGTAGTGATGTTAATGACATTTTCTACTATTCTAGACAGCCGCCTTATTTCTCTGCTGTTAAAGATTGGTCGCCAGAAGGGAACCAGGCCTTTGCTAAAGTCTGTGAACTGTTCCAAGGAGGTATCGGTCTGATCAACTTCGGTTGCTATGAGCTGCCTAAGGTGCCTGTTGGGTACTGATCTTGTTGAATGTAACTGGTGTGTTCTATGGTAGTCAGATGGTGCTACATACACAGGTGGGTACAAGAAGGATAGGTAACAGTGCCCAGCCCACCCACGGGGTAACCAAGTGTAAGCATTTTCCCCACATACGAAATACACATTGGGTGGTGTCAACAACGGTGGACTGCTAAGTATAATCATCTGATAGGTATAATTACAAACACTGTCACCAACCTGCACATGCCCCAATCCCTGAATGCAGAAATCAGAGGAAGTATTCAGTATAGGAATGGGTACAATGCGTTCGCTTGTAACATTTCGATCGACAAAAAGCTGAATATATTTGGTAGAATTAAAATCATCAAAATCATAGAGTTCATCCTGCAACCAAGTACCATTTCGAACCTCCATATACTTATTCATACACGCCTGTGGATCTAGAGATCCCCGCCCCCCATTGCCCTGCAGGTCAAAACCTTGATGTGCCCTAATGTACGCTAGGATCATGGTATAATCTTTTTCAGTGTAGACAAATATCTTGTAATTTTCTATGTAATGATTGTACATGACAGAGAACAGTTTGAACCAGGCTTCACAACTCCCTAAATAGGAGAGAGGTAACGAGAGGAACAGATCATGATTGTGTACAACAGAGGGCAGAAGTCCACAAACCCAGCAGTCAGTGGTGTTGGTGGTGCTATGTGTTTGGTGCAACATATCAACAAATACATTTTTTGCATAGGTCTGGGGATGTCGTTCTTTGGGGGACGCTAAAGTGTACATAAAATGTTCAGGAGGAGCGACAGTCGATGTCATCATTGATTTCATTGGGTGTTTATATTCTAAGTATATAAAAACCCCCATGAAGATTGCTAAAATTACTGCAATAGTAACTACGAAAGCTATTTTCACACGCATGGTCCAACTAGAAAACATTGGTTCGTAAAAAGGCAAATACCTAGGAGCCAAAGGGAGTTCTTCTATTATAAAACGACCAAAAGGGTACATTCCTAGCTAAAAAGTCCAAACTAACTAAATGGGATCAGAACAACCTTCCTGCCAGAGGGTTCTTCTTTCCTGTGTCCATCAAAACCTCACAGGCAGGCTTTTAATCAGCATACATATCCAACGGCGTCCCACGATGGAGATTTTCTGGGAAATGGGTTTAGTGCAAACAACCTGGCCAGTGACAAGAACAGAGTCTTTCTTTCTGAACAGAGCACAATATCAATGTTCCAGCTCTCAACTAGTTCAGTCCAGTGTCTCGCTCAGTACCACAGATCGGAAACTAGCAAACCCTACTTTTATCAAAGTCTTTCCTTATCTCCTATCAGTGTTATCTGAGGTACTGTGGTTTTCTCTTGGCCGCAGGTTGTAACGGACATGACCTGGTACTTCCTGATCCGGGAATAACACAGTGGAAGGTACAGCACCTTCGTCAGATCTGCTGCCAACCAAATCAACGTGGACAGGGCCAGGGGTGATTGCTGATTCTCCAGAGGCTGCCCCGACTGGCCCTGTCTCTGTTTCAGCTCCGATTTCACAAGCGTCGGAGAAGGGAACAAAGGCAACAGCTCTCTCGCTTTCCAGAGCCAGGATTCCCTCAGGGTGTCGCTGATCATAGGGGAGTGGAAGAGGAATTCTTTTTAGGTGCGACACATGGATCCAGTGTCGTTTTCCCTCCACTCTTACGGTCGTCCGCGTGGCCAACAGGAACTGGCGTGGCTTAGACCATCTCGGAGCCAAGCTGGAGTCTCAATCGTATTTCTTGACAAGAACCCACTGGCTGGGTTCCAGGCGATGTCTGGGACCCTCTGGCAGGGGTTGCAGTACAGAGACTACCTGCTGATGAATAGAACGAAGATCTTTAGTCAACGTATACAAGTAATCGATCAACATAGGGTATTCAATATCAGAAAACAATGTTGGCCTAGGCACTCCCCATATATTAGCGGGTCGCCCAAACACTATCTCGTAAGGAGATAATCCAGAGCATGAATGGGGGGTGACCCGCAGAGACATAATAGCTAATGGGAGTGTGTCAGGCCATCTCAAACCAGTACTCTCTTGGATTTTCGCCATCTTTAACTTCAGAATTCCGTTATATTTTTCCACTAATCCTGCTGATTGGGGATGCCTAGCTGCATGAAATTTTTGTTTTATTTGGAGCCCATTGCATATACCTTGCACAAGGGCCCCATGGAAATGCCCGCCGTTGTCTGACCAGATCAAGCGAGGCAATCCAAAGCATGGGAAAAACTCCTTTATAAGAGCCTTTGCAGTGGCTAGGGCAGTATTTTCTTTGGTAGGGTACGCCTCAACCCATTTACTGAAGGCGCATACCACCACTAGTACATATTTGAAGCCATTGATGCGCTCCATATGGATGTAGTCCATCTGGAGCACCTTAAATGGCAATGTCGGGGGTGCAAAATTTCCACTCAGAACAGGTTCTCCTTTCCCTGGGTTATGTTGCAGGCAGACCATGCAATATTGAACAAGTCGTACAGCTGTTTTCTGTATATTGGGGTTATTCCACACTGGGTCCAATAAGGCACAAATGCCTTTAGCTCCAACATGAGCTGGTCCATGCGCCATAGTGACGACAGCCTGTACCATGGCATTGGGCAGTAACCATCACTGTTTGTCTGTCAGATCCACCCAACAATTATTCTCATCCAACCTCCCTACTTCCTGCTCCCATCTCTCTAGCTCCACTGCAGTTGCTTCTTTCTGAATGTCTCGGACACTTTCAATAGTATTATCAAAAAGTCTGTCTCCCCCACCCATCGCGCAGAGGAGTTTACGTACATAGAAGACATCATTGTCTGAGCTGTGTGTTTGGCTACCTGATCTGCAAAAGCATTACCCTCTCCTACTTCATCCACCACTGTCTTATGTGCACTACATTTTACAATTGCTACTTTCTTGGGGAGCGTCAAAGCTGCAAGTAATCGTAATACCAAGGGTCCATTCTGTATTTTCTGACCATGTGAGGTGAGGAATCCCCGCTTTCTCCACAACCTCCCGAAGCTATGAGCCACGCCAAAGGCGTATTGGCTGTCCGTGAAGATGTTGACCTCTAGTCCCTCACTCAGCTCACATGCTCGTAGTAAAGACATCAATTCAGCAGCTTGGGCTGATCGATGGGGTATTCGGAATGTTTCGACTACCGTTTTTAGAGTAGTGATTGCATACGCAGCTGTCGTTGTGCCATCTGCTAATTTAAAACAAGAACCGTCCACATACAGTTCCCCCTGGGGGTCAGATAAAGGAATGTCTGTGAGATCGATTCTTCCCTTCGTCTCTTCTTCTGTTCTGTAAATACAATCATGAACATCATTCGCCTGTTCTCCTGAAGGGAGGGGTAACAGTGTAGCCGGATTCAATGTGGCACAATGTTTAATGGTCACATGTGGGGCGAACAAAGTCGATTCATAACCAGTGAGGCGCGCGCTTGTCAGATGCTGAGTTTTTGTTTTGTTCAATAATGCGTCTACAGCGTGCGGCACCATCACCGTCAAATTAGAATTTAGAACGAGCCCTTCGGACTGCCTGATGGCTGCTGCTACAGTCGCCGTGGCCCTCAAGCAGCTGGGAAGTGCTCTGGCCACATTATCCAATGTGGTCGAAAAATAAGCACACGGTCTTTGCTTACCACCAAAGTCCTGTGTTAACACTGAAAGCGAGCAACCGTCGACCTCGTGCACATATAGTACAAAAGGTTTACGGTAATCAGGAGTGCCAAGGACAGGAGCAGAACACAAAGCAGATTTCAGGGCAGAAAAAGCAGCTTGACATTCATCAGTCCAAGGGAGGGGTTCATGTACAACTTTAGTGGTTAAGTGTGGCAAAGGTTTAGCAAGAAGAGAAAAATTAGGGATCCATTGACGACAGTAAGAGGTAATGCCAAGAAAAGCACTGACTTCACGCTGAGTACAAGGCACAGGCATGTTAGTGATGGTAGTAATTCATTCAGGTGATAAACGTCTACCCTCCTTCGATAGTAAGTGGCCGAGGTAGGTCACTTCCTGTCGACAATATTGAAACTTGGACAGGGAAACCTTATTACCTCTGTCCGCCAGATGGTGCAACAACTTGACCGTTGCTTTCTTACAACCCTCTTCTGTATCAGACGCTGTCAATAAATCATCAACGTACTGCAAGAGCACGCTACCATCTGGCAAAGACAGGTCATCTAAGACTGCCTTAAGGGCTTGGCTGTAGATGCTAGGACTTTCGGTATAACCTTGTGGAGCGCGACAGAATCTGAAGCTTCGGCCAGATAATGAGAATCCGAAGACCTGCCTGCTATCAGGGTGGAAAGGGATACTGAAGAAGGCATTCTTCAGGTCGATGACAGAGAAATATTTGGCAGTAGGAGGTATCATAGTAAGGATTGTAGTGATGTCCGACACCACCGGGAATTGGGGCATCACTATTTTATTAACCTCCCGCAAATCAATTACAAAACGGTAGACATCAACATTGTCAGGGGTCCCTGTCTCAGGAGCTTTTTTCAAAATAGGCAGGATAGGGCTATTACAGATGTTCGATGCCGTTTCCTCAACCACCCCTTTATCAATCAAGTCTTGGATTGTGGAAAACAAAGCTCGTTCTCCCGCTGGGGAGATCTTGTATTGTGGTAGACGGGACAATCTAGCATCGGGTTTCAAGGTAATGCGGACAGGGGGGATATCTAGTTTACCGACATCCGTATCTCCTGTTGCCCATAGACTGGGCGATACATCCGCAAATTCAGGTGGCAATGGGTCATTTTTAGCAAAACATTGTCTCGTACTTACATCGGGATTTTGAATGGTCAAATAAACACCATCGGGGGAACAATGTATTTTAGCATTCAGTCTTTTCAACATATCTAAACCCAAAAGATTCTCTCCGCAACTGGAAGTTAAAAGGAATGGAGTGTTCATAGTGAATGGACCAAACGTGAAAGGGATAGGCTGAAAGATGGGGCTGATTACAGGAACTCCTGAAAATCCCACTGAAACATTATTATGCCCGGACAGAGCGGCCCCTGGGACCAACGAGCGAGCAACCGAACTATTCATGGCTCCTGTGTCAATTAAAAAGTTGTCGGTGGTCCCCATCAATTCCCCTGTGACATAGGGTCCCTACTGATTGACCGGTATCGACACTTGGCCCCCACTCTGTCCTTGGCTGTCCTATACATCCCCGAATGTATCCTGATCCTCAAAACCATAATCTTCATTGTATTACTGCCTACCTGTGCCTCGCGCTGTGCCGTGTGCTTTATCAAAATGATTTCGCTCGTTTTCTCCTTGCACTGCCTCCTCTCGGTGCATATCACTACGGTCCGTTCCGCCACGTCCTCTACCCCTTCCTTGGGCTGCTCCGGTGTGTGCTTACAGCCACGGACACTGATCTTTCCAATGGCCTTCCTCTCTACAATACGCGCACTGATTGGGTCCCCATCGGGGGGGGCTGACCCCCTCCTCCCCCTCTGGAGACTGGCCCGCTGGACCCAGGCCCCCTGGCGCCTCTTCCTGCGCCACGACCCCTCATAACCTGCTGTTGCAACACTCGAGTTTTAAGGTCCTTAGTCTTCTTTTCGTCTTTATCCTTACTCTCATTCTCCCTGTGTTCGTAATACTGGGCCATGCTTAATATGATAGAAGGGGTGGACGTAGTCCTCGTGCTTTCAGCAGCTTGTAGTCGGGTCGAAATTTCAGGTATCAGATTGGTTACAAATCGATTCACAAATAATCGTATCCCCCCCTCACTAGCAAGGTCCTGACCACTAAAATCGATAAAAGTTCCCTCGAATCTGGTAAAGAAATCGGAGACACTTTCATCCTTCTTTTGTTTGCACGCAGTCAGTTTATCCCAGTCCACCTGCCGTGGAGGGATCAAAGTATGCATATAAGCTATAATTTTTGCTGGCAACGCAATTATTTCAGCCCTCGGCTTGTCCCCCGGCTTACGGTCTTGATCCCATCCTTTCAGCTCATCCCAGATACCCCCCAACTCGGCCGCGTGGGGAGTATCATGGACTTGCCGCCATATATCTACAGGAACCAATAACCCGAAAAATAGCTCAATATCAGCTAAAGTCATGACAGCAGAGGACGCTGCCTCCGCTAATTCTTTATTATAGCCAGTGGGATTCTTACGGGGGTCAGGAAGTTGCGCTTTTAAGGCCAACACTTCACTTCGCTTCCATGGGGTGTACACCCATTGTTCTTGAAACCTGGCTTCTACTCGGTCTCGTGTAATTACATTCTGATCATTGCGTAGTTCGGGAATTTCGGGATGATAAATAGGGTGTACCTCCCTCATGGGGTGCTGGGAACCTAACTCAGGGAACTGCAAAAAGAGTCTGCCTCGATAACCCACTAAGGTGTCGACATTCTTATATACTTCATCGGGACTTAATTGGAATTTATGAGCGCGATCCTTTATGTCATACAGAATTTGTGGGGCTAATCCCCGTGTTCCAAAACTTTGTTCCCATATTTCGATGAGAAATCGGGACATGTGTTGTAGGGCAGTTTGTTGCATCACCGGTTCAAAGTCTTTCATGGTACTCCATATGTCAGTTAAGGTATAGTTGTCTTTGTACATCCATCTAACTGCTTGCTCCGCTATCGCTTCTTTCTCTCCGTAGCCCACAGCACCTCTCATGAACAGGCGCCTAACATGCGAGCCTTCCGAATCCCCAATCGGAGCCCGACCCCGGCACTCGGGAGTCGTGCTAGCTGACTGGGAAGTTCCTACCGGGCTACACAAGGGCAATAGCACTGGAGAGACACCCGTCGCCCCCAAGGGGTGGTGTGTGTCTGGGAGCAGGGTGGCTAAATTCCTAGGGGCAGGAGCGATGGTGGCCGGTACATCGGTGGGAGCCCGGGTCGGGGCCCCCTCTTGAGCCAATGCCACAGGGGCAGTGGGCGCCGTCAAAGGCACTGCTGGACATATCCATTGTGGAGCATACGGCAGAGGGGGGTGGACGTCCAGCAGATCCTCTATCTCATCTTTGGCTTCCTTTCGAACAACATAGGTCTTATCTACCTCCAATCAAAACTGTCTATCTAGGTACTCGATATTCTGCTCGGTTTGGTTTTTGTCATGCGCAATTGCTTTCTGGGTAATGGTCTGTCCTTGTTTCATTTGTACTCATTTTTCGGCCCTCATTCTTCTGCGAGTGGCCTCTTTCTGCCACGTTCTCAAGGTATCAAACATGGACTGTCTGCTGCGTTTCGCAAACAGACGCTCTTGTAAATAATTAATCTTTTTCTCATCGAAGGACCCTGTCAGAGGCCACTGCAGTTCTACATTATCCTTGGTATACTTGTGCCATAGACGATTAAATATCAAGGGTCCAATCCCCTTCTTACAGTATAGATCATGGCTGGGAGTACCTTCCGGAGGGGCCGGCTGACTTTCATCTAATCTAGTACTATTTGGGCTGGTACAGCCGAAACATAGTCGACTGAAGCACGGCATGGTTTTACTACTGCTCAAATTGTATCTGTATAAAAGGAAAAGGCTATTTATTATTCACAATACTTTCATACATACATGGCCATGTTCATTTACTCATGCAATCACTTGTTCAGAATCAAAATTCAGCTGATCATCCGGAATACAAATAACACAAAACAGAACATAGACCGAAATACAGACAGTACAAACCAGTGAGAACAAATGCTAGCCCAAATCAAAAGACGGAGCCCGTCGACTCCAGTCTGTGGAGAACCGGTCTATTCCAAAGTCAAAGAACCAAAGATCAAAACAGCCTCACCATAGGGGCTGCCTAGAGATAGCCAGACAGGTTTTTCACTACCAAAGACGGACCTACTGACCATCCGACGGCCCTCTTGGTTCACCTCCCGGACTATGCTGGCTTAGCCCGCTTTTTCAAGCTCCGCTCTAGATCTGTCCGAGTGCTACCCAAGTATGACCATCAGCCTTTCAGAGGGCGATCCGGCCAGGTATGAACGTTTTACGGTTCATACTTAGGCGTGTTAGTTATATCTCTATTAAATACAAATTAGAGGTGTCCGCCCGTGCAGTCTCACTACTGACCCGTCAGACCACCTCCCAAAATACAGCGATCTCCGTGGTCAAAGACCACCAAATTCCAAATCAATTACAGAAGGATATCCAACATGAGACGAGACAAACACTCACCTGGTGCACTCAGGTCCGGTTGCAGATTTCTCCACTGCCAATCGATCTATTCTTCCGGGTTTCACCCGTAGGACTCCGGCGTGGGGCCACTAGCAGCTGAGGCTTCTCCCGATCAGAAAAGCGGAGCAACCCTTTTTCTTTGGTCAGTCCACCCCCCGACCGAGTGCGCCCCTTTTAATGTCCCTTTCCTTTTCCGAATACGGAGGGACGACCCCAACGCGGAGTCCCGGCGGAGTCGCCAACTGAAATACCGAAATTTGCAAACCCCTATCGGATTATACTTACAATAACCAAATATCATTCATCAATAATCAGTCGATTGGCAGTGTAGAAAGTTCAAGCGTTTATTAGACAAAACAATACTCTGCCAGAGGAGCTCCCAACGACCTCACACCCCGAGGACCGCAGAGAGACTGCTGGCACATTGTCAGGTCAACACATATATACTATCACAGTTTGCAACCGTTATCCAAAATGGAAAAGTACAGGTTGGTACAGGAGGTGGCAAGGGGTATGCCCATATATGGCACACAAAGCGTCTATCTGAGCTCAGTATAGCAAGGTCAGGCCGGTTGACTCTCTTCTGCTAGTTTCGGTGAGAGTCCGCACAGCGCCTGCAAGAATGTGGTTATCTGGCCGGCCCCCTCCTATAACCTTGACGGGCCCAAAAGCAGAAGCAGCTGCTGGCTACACGGGTCTAGCTATTTCTCATGAGAACGAGAAGTTGCGAAAATGCTGAGACATGGAGAGTTTACAGACAGTGCTATGAATTGGCCAAACAAAATGGCGCTGGTCCTACTGACCGACGCTAACCTATTTACAAGGAGGGGAAAGGAAAACGATTACATGATATATGACGGATTAGAACAAAAAGAGTGTCTTATGCTATAGGGGCATTCTTAGTATGTTAATTAGTTGCATCACGCTGAACACTGACCTAGAAACCATGCTCTATTTCCCCGTGTGAGGCCTAATCTAATTCTGGTTCCTCAAGGGAGCTTGCTGAAATACTTTGAACTGTGTACTCTTGCTTCAGCTCAGACTGTTAGGTCCCCTGTGTTGCACGTGTCTGTGAGCATTGTGCCAAGATGGAATCTTCTTTTAACCTCTGTGGTCTGTTTAAGTACAGTATGCATGATTTGGTACAGTTTTGTGAGGAGAGAGACATCACAGTGAATGAGTCAGACACCCAGTCCAAGCTTAGGGATAACCTGATCCTATGCCAGAAGGATGACTGGGAACGTGAGCGCAGTGAGAAAGAGAGGGCCCGGGCCTCGCACCATGAGGGTGGCGGGTCTGAGGGGAGCCCTGAAGAGTCTGAAGAGGAGGATGAGGATGACAGTGAATGGGCACCAACAGATAGTGAGGACCCCATAGATAGGGAGTCCCTTGCGGGGTCCAGTGTCAGATGCAGCGCCCCATTCCTTTCCCTGTCCCCAGATGAGTGGTTGGATAGGAGGGAAGAGAGGGAGCACCAGCTGGCTTTGGAGAAGCTCAGGTTAGAGCATGCCTAGGGGATAGCGCAGCTGGGTGTGCAGGAGAGGATTGCAGAGGCTGAGAGGGCCTTGGCCAGGGAGAAGATAGCCCTAGAGGGTAGGGTATCCCCTGACCGCAATTATAGTTTTCTAGATTCCCCAGGGAGGGTTGGATCCAGTGGTGGCAGCAATAGAGAGTTTCGTGCGGAAGTGCCATTCCCCGTTTCCGAAGAATAGTACCTTGTTCCCAAGAGGACGTATACCGGTTGAAGTTCAGGGGCAGTAGGAGACTGTCTCACCAGGATTGGGGGGATTATGTGGATGATTGCCATGATGCACTGATTGATTGGATAGAGGTTCACGGGGAACCTGATTTTGATGGACTGCTCAACCTGGTTATCAGAGAGCAGCTGCTCAATTGTTTTGTGCCAGAGTTGCGCCAACACCTGTCCAGGGATGACTATGTTAGTCCTTGGGACATTGCGAGGGAAGCAGACCCCTGGGAAGGTGCCAGAAGTTCTGACACGTCATGGGTGAGTGAACCCGAGAGTAGTGGGTCAGGTATCTTCCAGCCCAGTGAGGTGGAAGAGGCTCAGAGTAGCCCAGCTAGGTCCCAGTGTAGCGAGAGGGGTGTAGGGGCTCACGTCTTGTCTCAGTGGAGTAAGAGTGAGAGGGGGACTGAGTGTTCCCAGGTGCCCGAAACCCAGTCTCAGAACCTGGATGGGTTCTTGAGGGAACACCAGGTTGGGGACCTAGGCTGTCCTGTTAGACCCCTTGAGGGGGATCTCCTAGTGTCTAGAGAACCTGGAGTATCTTTAAATAGTGTTCCAGTGATTCTAGTGTCCGGCAGTGCCACTCCAGTTGGGGGGGCACAGAAGTCCGAAGTGAGGTGTGAATGGGAGGATGTGTTCCCCAGTGGGAGAACCAGTGGATCAGGGACTAGCCAGTTGGGCTACGTTCCCTTGGAGGGACCATGGTGACACCCCTTCTGTTCTGGGGGATCCTCCCGCACTGTCAGGTGAACAGGGGACGGGAGATCTGCGCCAGACAGACAGTCACACAGCACATGAGTCATGCGTTAGCCTCAGGGGGGTGGTGAGTGAGTCCCCAGAAGTCCTGGAGTGCCAGGCAATTATCCCACCTAGGGGTTTAGACCGAAGGTTGGGAGGCCATGTTCAGGATCGGCCTGACCTGAAGGGTGGGACGTCTGTAACCAGAGTCCTGGCCAGTGCTTCTTCCAGGGGTACCTCTACAGTTGGGAGAGTGCAGAACTCTGGAAGGGGGTGCAGAGGGTGGGAGAGCCCACCTCTGACCCCGGTGCAACCTGAGGGGTTAAACCCTGGGTTGGAATGGCGTTCTAGGTGTACCCCTCGTCGGAGGTGGAGGAACCCTAGAAGAAGAGGTAGGGGAAGGAGAGCCTTCCCTGAGACTCCTGGTCCGCCTGAGGGTGTAGGCCCTAGGCTGGAACCCAATGGCAGTATAACCCTGTCTTGCAGACAGGAAGAGTGGAGAATGGCTACTATGTGCCAGGGGTTACTACCCCCCACTCTGTGGATAGGCAAGGACCGGTGGCACCTGGGTGGGCCAGGGCCTGGTCCTGGCCGCGGGCAGCTTGGGAGTACCAGTGGGGTAGCCCAGTTGTTCCAGATGGTGGTTTTAGAAGGAATCCCAGGGGTTCACAGTGGCGTGGAACAGGACGATGTCCCGGCAGTGGCGGGCCCGTGTCCGTGTTCTATCGCCCATAGCAGGGTAGCCCATCACGGTGGTGATCGGTCTACCCTGCATTTTGGCTGGAAGGGGGTTGTGTTGGACCCGGGCCTCTTTGGCTGGTTCACCCCTGAACTTTTTGCTTTTGATGGCGACCTAGCGTTCATGATTTCGGGATTGGCACACTTTTTCCCTGGGTCCCAGGGTAAAGTGCGTGCATGGAGTAAGGTTGGCCTGCCCTCCCATAGGAATTCATGGGGAATATCTGGGTCCCTGGTAGTTCCTGATGTGTGGGGAGTGCAGGCTTGAGTTTGGTATGTGCAAACTCATGAGATTGAATGCTGTGTGATGATGTATGCGGCATGTATGTGTCTAGTGGGGAAGTGCCACTTCTAGACATTGGTGTGTGTGTGCAGTGAGGGTGCTGGCGTGTGATTGGCTGGAGCTGGCTGGCAAGCCTGGCTCCAGGAAGTCTGGATGGGTCTGCCCAGTGGTGAGTGGAGAGATTAGCATGAGTGATGTGAGGGAGGGCTGCACCTGGTTCCTGAATAGGGCTGGGCTTTCCCCACACAATGCTGGCTCCACTCCCTGTGGTGCGTTTAACGACCCTAGCCTGCCTAGTGAATGAAAAGGGTGCTCCAAAACCAGCTGCGACTGGTTTCCCCCACCCTGCACCTGAGACAAAGGATTTTACAGTATAAGAAGGGGCTTTGTCCCCTTACATGTTGTTCTCTTCCAGGATCCTGTCTGAGGGGGGGCTGTTGCTGCTGCTGGGCCAGGAGGACCGCCACTTGGACTGCCTCCCTGCCTGGAGGCCCAGTGAGCTGGCTCTGGGCCCAGCCTTGCTCCCCTGCCTGCCTGAAAGAACTTTTGGCTGGACCTACTGTCCTCAAGCGCCTGGAAGCGCTTTATCTGGGCCATAGCGCTGGGAGCGCTTTATTCTTGTTTATAGCGCTGGGGAGCGGTTTGCCCTGATCTTCCTGACACCCCCTAGCGCTTGGGAGCGCTTGACTCTGCATAAGTGCTTGGTAGCGCTTTTATTCTATTCTTGCGGCTGCCCATGCCGCGGATTGCCGTGTGCCTGGCCCCCTTTGTTGGCCCCTGGTGAGTGCCGATCCCGCCGGGGCATTGCCGGCATTGTAAATTCCTTTTTTCCTAAAGAGGGAGCCTACCCCTCATCAGTCCCCGGAGATCACCGCCGCAGCCCGGGACAACTGTTCATTGCTGCCCAGCCCGCGACCAGCAAGTCAGGCAGGCCGGGGGCGGGCCTCCGGGACAACCGGAACCGGAAGTAGGAGGGCGGGAGCCTACCCCGCCTCCCACGGAAGAGTCGCGGCTGTTTTGAGCACCGGAGCAGGCAGGAGCCTACTCTGCGCCCCGGTGCACTCATCAAAGAGAAGGACATCACCGCCCAGGGGACCGGAGCAAGAGAGGACCGAAAAGGAGAGAGCCCCGAGGAGCGGGAGCTCTACTGGCACCCCCGCGAAGGAGAAGAGGTGCGCTGCACTCCAGGCACACCGGTGAGTGGAGCTGAGCCTGGAGGAGGCGGTGTGAGGCCGAAGCCTCGTGGTTGTTGGGGGGAGAGAGAGGAGGACGCCGGGGCACATTGCCGGTGCCCGCTCCCCCAGTGAGCTGGCTTTCTTCTCCAGGCATTCCTTCGTGTGCGAGCCTAGAGAGGCTCCGGGGGCACTTTTATTGGTTTCCGAGTCCTGAGGGGCTCAGTGACATTTCTTGAGAGCCCACGAGGCTCAGGGGAATTTCAGGCACAGAGGAGGCGTGAGCGGGCCCAGCTGGCATCGGGCCGCTCCCCCTCACACGGGAGCATCTTGGTTCAGAAGCCCACGAGGGCTCGGGGGCATTGCTTGTTTTTGAGCCAGCAAGGCTCAAACGACGGCCGCATTCTTGCAGAGAGTCCAGAGAGGCTGCATTTCGTAGTTTTAGAGCCCAGAGAGGCTCCAGGGCTCCATTGTTGTTGCAGAGCCCCAGAGAGGCTCAGGAGCATTGCCTGATTGTAGAGCCCAGCGAGGCTCCAAGGGGGCAGTGCTTTTGGCCAGAGCCTGCGAGGCTCCAGCGTTGGCCCATCATTGTCTACACAGCTGCCCAGCACTTTGTGGGCAGCTGCCATGTTTAGGCCCCCCTGACATTGGGACACAGGGCGTCCTAGCCCCAACAAGGCCAGAGGGCCTAGGGACTGCCACAGGTTGTGGCTCATGTGAGTTTTGCGCAATTGCTTGTTCATACACCTCTGAATGTGTTTTGATGCATCATGTGTTTTCCTTCCTTACACCTCTGAATGTGTTTTGATGCATCATGTGTTTTCCTTTCCTACACCTCTGAATGTTAATGCATCATGTGTAATGTTCCTATGCTTATACCCCTAAATGTTGGTGATACTTAGGTGGTAGTTTTTCTCCTAGTACAGGTGTTGCTAGTGAGGTCTTGGTTCCCTGCGCAATATTTTCCTACGGTGGTTAGGGTTGCGTAGGAGGTACTTACCCTTTACCAGTAATTACTGGTTGTGTGCTCATTTGTGCTACAGTGGTTCTACATTCTATATTCTATGTTCTAAGTGATATTCTAAGTATAGTTCTAAAAGTGCTGATTCCGGACAGTGGTCCAGGTGGCCCTGTCTTGTACATATCCCCTGTAAATTCTGCCTGTGCCTGTTGGCACATTGTAAAATGTGTGTTCTTATCTAATGTGTTTTAGTATAATATAAAGGCTATTTTTTATATAACCTTGTGTGGAGTTTCCTTTGTGGTGGGCCTTGGGTGTTGTTGCTGGGTGCGCGCGCAAACACTTAACCTACATAGCCTCCAAGTTTAGCCTGGCTGCTCGCGTCACGTTACCTAGAGGGTGAGCAGGGGTTATCTTGGTGTGTGACTCCCTTGCCCTGACGTGGAAGTGGTGGTCTCTGACTGACTCTGGCGCAAGCCTTGGCCAGCCAGAGATCCCGTTTCTAACAAGTATGAATTGTTTTCTGCTGTTAAACGTCTTCCACTTGGTGAGGCGCCGGGACCCGACAGGCTCACAGTCGAATTTTAACTACAATTTTCAAAATTATTTTTCCCTAAAAGATTTAAGTTAATAACTAATTTCCTTTCACTGAATAAATCATCCAGTTCATGTATGGAGGCTGAGATTGGTCTCATTCATAAAAAAGACAGTGATCCTTCTTTCTGCAAGAACTATCGTCCCATATCACATATCAATACTGACTTTTGCTAACACACTAGCTGTACACCTTAATGTTTTCATTCCTGTTATAATTGACATAGAAACAGGAATATTACAGACAATTCACAAGTCTTTTTAAACATTGTTAGTAAAGCACCTACGCTTATTGACTCCCTGAAAACAGTGATCTTAGATGCTGAGAAGGCATTTGATTGTGTAGATTGGAATTATTTAAGTGGCACCACTTGGTTCTCAATTTCTTCAACTCCCCATGCTCTTCTGTTTTGGTCAATGGTGTCCAATCTTCCGACTTGCTTCTTTATAGGGGCAGGCGACAAGGATGCCCTCTATTGCTTATGCTTTTTATCCTTGCACTTGAGCCTTTTCTTTATAAGTTGAAACTGACAGATGCCATCTCTGGCTTTCAGTTGAATATCCTTCTTTATAACTCTAAGCCTGAAATATGACTTCCAGCATTTTTTTAAATCCTTAATGAATACTTGTTAGTCTCAGGTTATAAACTTAACATTGAAAAATCTGAAGTTATGCCTTTGAACAAGTTCTGTTTTCAAAATAATTTTCATTGGAGTGGGTCTCGCCTGAAACCCTGATAAGATCAAAAGTTAGATATAGTTTACCGTAAAACCCTGCACTGCAAAATGGAAGTTCTACTGGGAAATATTTCTACGCTGACACAGGGTTGGTCCCCTCTATTTCTGTCTTGTTGGGGCCACGTGGACACTAATAAAATGATGCTACTTCCAAATATCAGATTTTATCTCATGATGGTACCTATCAAAGTCCTGGTATAGTATTGTATAGCTATTTCTAGACTTTATCCAAAATGTTATGGAACATCAAATCTTCTAATATTTTTCTACATTATCTCAAATCATCAGAATAAGTTGGTAGAGTTAATGGTCCTGATTTCTCTTGTTATCATAACGTTTTCTGTATCAAGCATTGTCAAACTTGCTTTCCTTGCCTCTCAGACTGTCTACCCAAACTATGGTTTAAACTAGAGTTAGCTCTTATTTACTACTTTTCTCATATTAAATTATTAATGTGTTACATCCCCCTAAATACTGGGTACCTGCAGTCATTCTGGTATTCTCATCAAACCTACTGGGTAGCTCCTCTTCCTTTAGCTGACCAATTTCTCCACAGTCCTATTTAGTATAATAAAAGTCTACTTGTTAACGTAAACCACTATTTTGGCAGACTTGGTTAAACAAAGGTATATATACGGTTCCTCAATTAGTTCAGCACAATAGATCCATTATTCCTTTTTCAACTCTCTCCTCTTCCCCTAATCTTCCTATGAAGTCTTTCCAACAATATCAAATCTTAGGGGCTGATTACAATGGCGGACGTACTGGAGTCCGTCCGGCATTGTGGTGGTTACCGGGACCGTCCTCAATACATGCGGTGGTCCCACACACCCAATCAGTATGCGACCGCAGCCACCATGGCGGTCGCATTTTGCACTTTAACATTGCGGCGGGTGGTGCTGTCTGAAGCACCCGCTGCGATGTTCAAAATGCATGTTATGCATTTCAATGCACTACGTGGCAGGCACTACACAGTGCCTGCCATTTTGTGCAGTGAAATTAACCCTCCAGTGCACAAACACCAACCCCAGACACAAGGGGGCCCACAACGGGCCCCCTAAACCAATCCCCACCAGCCTTTCAATGGCAGTTTACCCACCACATAAAGGCTGGCTTAAGACAACATCCTAATTTGGCGTACCATTTTGTGGATGCAGACCGCTCCACCAGGCAATCGTAATGATTGCCTGTGGTGGTTCAGTGGCAGATGGTCTTTGGGTATGCCACGGTCACAGTCTGGATCCCCCTGCCATCGCAATGCGGCGGGGAAAAATCGATTGTCGTCCTTCGCCATCGTAATGATCCCCTAAGTGTCTCTTTTGACCCCTGCATTGCAGTCACTCTCCACCCCTCCCCTTTACGTTTGGGGTTCTTCTCCACTATTCCCTCTTAGCCGTATACTTCAGCTCTCCAATGCCTTTATAATTTATAGAATTCTGTTATCCCCTTCTTTTGATAGGACAAAATCTATATCTGAACTTTTGTGGGAATCAGACTTACATTCTAGTTGGCCTACCACACTCTGCAGAGGATATGGAAGAAAATCTATATCAGAAATGTTATGGGAATCAGACTTACATTCTAGTTGGCCTACCACACTCTGGCAGAAAATATGAGAGAAACCTCACTCAAACGCTTATTTATTTTATAATGCGCTTAATAGCCTAAACCTGAATTTTTGTTCAAGTCTAAATTGCTTCAAGTCGATGCTTGCTGGTGGTGCAACTCTAATCCAGGTATGTACCTCCATATGTTATTCCTATGTCCCAACGTGTAATCCTTTTGGGAGCTGGTGTATACTAGCATAGGGCATTTTACTGCTACTCACTCTCCATTCTCTGTTCATATATTATTTTTAGGTAACTTAAGTAGTGCCTGGCCTCAGAATAAATCAATCTGTAAATTTGTAGATCTACTTATTGCTATTGCATTACAGGTAATACCTACTAATTGGAAATATGCAGATAATATCACGTTACAACAGTGGTGGAATTTAGTTTGTCACAATCACCACTTAGATTGGTATATTTGACACTCTTCTTTGTGTCAAAACATGATGACATGATAACCAATTTAATTATACATTGTCCTTCTTTCCAGCTTTTTGTTAGTTGTTGATATAACTTTTCATCACTAATACTGTTCTTGCTTAGTGCATAATGTATCATTTACATGTATGTATGGTACTATATTTATAATTTGATAGCATTTATACTTCAGTTTTCTCTTCTGTTCTCTTTCCTTTCTTTTTCCTATCTCTCTATTTTTTGTTATTTTTCTCCACGTTCCTATGTTATTCCATATTTACTACGGTTACTGCTATAATGTTGTTATTGTTTTTTCTGATGTTAGTTTGAAAGTTACTTTCTGCCTTTTTTTAATGTATTTCATAGTTCTTCACATATATTGGTATGTCGGAATATATCTCTTATATTTCTTTCCTTCAATAAAAATACTAAACTTTAAAAAAAGGATGGCTACTTATATGTAGATCAGAATGGGCAAGCATACCTGAAGCAACCCTTAGTCTCCTACTTATTTTTACAGTGTTCCTCACTTCAACACAGCAACAGATTTGCAGTGACTCATTTAGAACACCCTTTTAAACATCACTCGCAGCACCAAAACCTCTTCCTCACTGGTCTCAGTAAAGCATGATTACTATCCTTCCATTTCCTCGCCAGGAAGAGTTTTCAAGGCCTCAGAAGGTGCATATATTGACCCTGGGGAGAACAATAATCTTGCCTCCTTGAACTGGGGAGCTAGGAGAGAACCTGGGCATGTGCAATATACCACAAATAAAGGGTAACTGAATATGTGAACTGCCTGAAGCAACTTTTGTAGACAAAAATAAATAAATTGACGAACCATATTAGAAATTCTGTGATTCCATCAAAATGCAGACAAATGTAATTTGACAAAATATAGAAAATGTTACCCTGGAAAATAATGTATGCACTGCTATAAAGTGGATGGGATGTTACACAAAGTTGTATTACAATACGAAATATATTTTTAAAGAAAATATATTTACTCAAGTTCTACCAATTCCAATTCTTTCTCTCCATTTTGTACAAAAGAATTTTTGACCCTATATTTTAACTCATCATATGACTTACTGATTGCAAAGCATCATAATCAAGTGCAAGTTTTTTTCTGCAAATGAATCTTAACATCTGTCTTAAAAGTGCATGAACGCTACAAAATTTAGAAAATATAATCTTTACCATATATCCGGGGGGATCTCCCCCTGTTTTAGAATGATGATCATCAGTGAGTAGCAATGTGCAAAAGGAAACAAAAATGGCTTGCGCATGGACATAAAAATAGGGTGACACCCATTTAATAAGTCTGTTATTAATAATAAGCCCTTCTTTCAAGTATAATTGCCTACATTGCAAGGGACACAGTAGGTACGTTTAGGCACATGTTAATAAAAAATGGCCTTTTTTAATTCCAGCAGATGTATGTGTTTTCCTATTATAATAAAACCATCACGTAACAAACAAATGCTGACAACTATACGCTTGGTTTTATTTTTCTTTATTTGTAAACTTCAACAGAGCTAGAAACAATTTTTCAACATGTATTCATAGGAAGTATAATCAATAGTCTACAAACACCAGGCAAACTGAATTTTTGCACCCCTCGGTTAATTTACTTGTTTCAAATTGTTCAGCCAAGATAAAGAATAGCTGTCTTAAAGTGGAATTGACCTCCTCCTATAAGAAGTTCATGTTTATTTTTTGTGACTGTCTCGTCAATAATGCATGATTGCCCACAAAAGGTGAAAAGTGACTGTGGTGATTTGCCGAAACACAAATAGAGTCAAGGACAGATGTTGACTGTGAGAAAAAGTAAACAAACCAGTGTTAACAGACCAGTCCAATGCAAACGCTAGGAGCATGTGTAAAAGCAGAGTAGGATGTAAAACATGACTTTTGCCCAAATGTCAAGACTACTTATTTGAAACTAACTGCAGCCTACAGAGGAAACAAACAATCTTCTGCTTCCCTGAATACTGCCACAGAGCTATGTGATTATTCACATTAATAACGTCTCATACAGGCTTTACAGGCTGACACAGAACACCCTGTGGATCCACTATACTAAACACGAAAATGATGAATCCATAAAAATTCAGGAACTCACTAGTAGATATTAGAGGTAGTGAGTAAAATCCTGCCTGCAATTCTATTAGGAAGCAGGAATAATAAAGACAAAAAGAGCAGTAACTTCCGAAGGACCACAATCTCTTACCCGACTTAATTTCTGCCAGCGTTTACAGTCCCCATGACCTCATTAACAAAGTCAGGTGAGATCAAGTATTCAGGTATAGTTTTATAGGTGTCCAAACTTATAAGTGGTATGTCATATACCCAGGGTTGGAAACTTAAATGCTACCAGTGGAACTGCAGAACTTATTATGCCACCAACTTAAATAGCTCCTTAAACATGTTTCAGGCCTAGCATTGGAGTATGTATGCAATTTAAGATGCAAATTCAACTTGGGAAGATAAACCTTTTGCCAGGCCTAAAACTCCCTTTTTAGGTCAAGCATTCGAGACCTATTGTAATTTCTTATGTTGGGTTAATGCCATCCTCCAACTTTTGATTTGTTTGTTTCACTCTCCTTCAAAATCCTTGCTTGCCAGTGGTCAATCCTGCCTCTTTATCCCTCCTTTCTCTCTTCCATACCTCCCATGCAGCAGGGACCAAGTACTGTCTCATCACACTACAGTTCTTTGCCTGTTCTCTGGGAACTACTTTATTTCTTTGTTTCCTGCTCTGTTTCTGTTTGCCTGTGTGTAGTTTCGACACCATAGCTTATTACAGTTAAATATAGTTTTCCTCCCTCCCACCCCCTCCTAATTCCACATTTGTATTGGGGTACTTCTTTCGCAATGCCTCCCGCTTCGTGGTTATATTTTTTAGGCTTTTAGCAATTTTTGCTGTCAACGGTCATTTGTGCTTTTTCTTGGTAGGATGTTAGTTTGGTTTTGGGCTTTGTGTTATGTAAGAATGAGCTTGTTTTTTTGGTAGGCACGGGGAGATAAAGTGATTTGCCCAGATTCACAGGATGTGGAGTCGACCCCGAAGCTAGAACCTTGGTTTCCCAGCTCCAAAATCGGTAGCTCTGGACGTGAGACTGTAATGTAGGCTTAATATGTATCTTTCCCTTTAAGGTTCTAGTTTCTCTCCCCGTGATTCTGCTTGTACATGAATGTTCTGACTCTAAGAATGTAAGGGTTAAATGATTCTGAGTCAGTTATTGACCTGTGGCTGTTGCTGGATGAGGCGAATAAACCTTACTGGAAATCTACTCTGCTTTACTATATTAATTATTAATAGAATATACTACATTATTATTGGCGACGCTACTACCTCAGTAAGCCTCAACACGCAGTCTTCACCAGACCGGCTTTCCTCCCCAGCGGCTGTTAAATCTTCAAAAGGAAGCGACGTCTTCCCAGCGGCGGTTGGAAGGTGTCAAGAGACGTGCTTCAATATAGTGCGGTGAGGAGCACAGCGGGAGGAGAGGGGTCTTTTAAAAAATAAAAGAATGGGAGTAAAACACTCTGGGTTAAAGCAACGGATAAAGCCTTGCTCGCGCTGAGTGAAAGAAGGCTCGCGCTGCTCGCGCTTCAACACGGACTTGCTCGAGGTGGTCACGTGATAGTACGTGACGCGGTGCGTTTCAGCAGAAGTCTTCTGCGTGTCAGTGACACGTTGCGCACACATGCGCTTCTATGACGGAGAAACAATCGATCTGGACAAATGTAGAACGATCATTGTTTGAACGCTCCGATTCCATGAAAACAAATAAGCTTTGTTCAAGAAAATAGAAGAAAGGATTACATAAACGCTTATTCTACCAAAGAAAAGGAACACTGGTCTTTGATTTTGTTTTCATTGTTACATGATAAACACAAGCAGAGTGGAAACAGTGAAATTATAATTACTAAACAATATTTATTTAAGAACAAGGTATAAATATATATTTATTAAAACACAGAAGTCACAAATAGTAAACCATATTTATTGAAGACTCAAAAAAAAAAAAAAAAAAAAAAAATATGCAAAACGTTACTCAACCTGCCACCTCCTCTTCTTTTATAATGGTAAGGGACTAGCAGAATACCCCAAAATAAAGGTGTACAAAAAACGTGATTGAGCAGAACAAGCCTTGACAGCGCAAAAATCTGGCAGTGAATGTCCGATTTTTGGCTTTGCCAGTGCTTGTTAAGAACAGGTTTCACATACCAACATATCCAACACTGCATATTGCACAACCACGGTATAATAAATACAGTGGGGAAAAAAACAGGACGGGCTGTTTTGAACATTTCATCTCGAATTTGCCGGTCGTCGTTCTCTGCAGGGGGATGTGCATTTATTTGTTGGAATGAACCGTGACTGACCTGCGCGCATGCTCAGTTTGTGTGTGGGTATTGAAAATTATGCTGCAGCTCCGGGTGAGTAAGCTCCTGCGTCACACATACGTGGCGGCTACCAACTTCCTTCCCCGAGTTCGCCATAGTAGTGCCAATTGTCGCAGTGGGGGGAGTTGAATTATGCTATCCTGGTTTCCTTATTGCTCCCAGCCCAGGGTAGGGAAAAGAGTATCTGCAACCAGTCGGGCGGTCGGTGCTGTTGATGAACATGGAGGGAGGGGGATGGGTGAGGGTCCAGATAAGCGACTCTTCCCGACGCAACGGGGAATTATTTGACAATATTTATTTATTTTATTTAGTAGTTTATAAAGCGCTCAGCTACCTCCAGCGGAGGTGTCCCGGCGCTGAAGACTCTATCTCGAGAGGATCAGAGGGATGAGGAAGGAAGTAATACGCTGAGGTTGACTGGAGAAGGCACGGGGGGTGCACAGGGGTGCTGCAAGGCAGTGAAAATGCCCTGAGAACCATATATGGGATCCGCTGCCATATATTGACAGTCAGTAACTTCAAGTTTTAGGTGCAGATATTTTACCATGCCTAAAACCTTCAGAGTGCACCACTCCACAAGGACAGGCTTCGATCCGAATCTGGCAGCACGCCTGCCTTTAGTGTTTAATTCACACTTTTAGATTAATTGCTCCTGCAATGACTACCTGCCACGGGAATGTAAATAAATACCTCCAGCCTACCAGTTTTTTGATAGATCCATAATATCACGCTTTTGTATTTAAAAACATTGCACTGCTAGACTTGCCCTTGTGCTGGTATAATGTACTTTTAGCAACTTGTTAACGTTTTTATTTTCTTTCTCAATAACCTAAAAAGTGAGAAAAACCCATACCTCTAGGGTGCTCTGATTAGGATAGAGAGGTTTGTTTGCTTTGGATTTTAATCCAGCAGATCTGAACTCTTGGGACACAGCTAGTTGAAAATAACTACTAGAAAAGTTTCCACGCAGCGGAGAAAGCATCTTGTGCTCAACACAGGGCAGTGGCGTAGCAAGGGGGTTGCCGGTCCGCCCTGGGCAGCACGAGTTTGGGCGCGGCGGACCCACCCCTCCAGTCTTACCTGTGGCCGTCGCGAGCAGCAAACGCACGGACTGTCGCAAACCCCCCTCTCACCTGCATTTGTTGTCAGGCAGCAGACAACACAGGTGTCAATAGTTATAGCTATTGACACAGGGACATGAATAGCTACACAACCAAAACGTACAAGCATTTTCTATGCAATAGGTCTCACATTACTGAAAGTTTGAGCTGTTGTCGTTGCATTATTATTTGCAACAACAATAGCTTAAAGTTTCAGTAATGTGAGACCTATTGCATTGCAAATGCTTGTTAATACATATGTCACCCCTAGAATAGGCCCTAAACAGTCCATAGTGAGGGGATAGTAATATTTAAAACATTGGGCATGTACTTTTCAGTTTTATATGTCCTGGTAATGAAAAACTCACAAATGTGTTTTTCACTACTATGAGACCCACCTGTCGCATAGGATTAAATAGGGCTGACTTATTACATTTAATAAGTGATAATGTTTGTTTCAGAGGAAGTAGAAATGTCATGTTTTGTGTCTAGGGAACTTGAAATTTAACATCCTCTTTAATGATAAAGTCGGATTTTAATTCATAATTCTGAAAATGCTGCTTATAGAAGGTTGAGTGACCAATGGGGGTTTCGTCCTATAAAAGTAGTCAGGCAGGATGTGCTACAGTTTAAATAAGCAAAGTAACCTGGCTGCCATTTTATCACACTGCTATTTATTTAAGCAGATTAAGGGCCAATATATTCAAAATCCTTGGACCTAGGTGTAATCCTTTCACCATGATTTAAATGTTTAGAAAACACTTTGTAACATTTATGATGTGTCTGAGATTTGTGTAGGTACAGTATTTAATACCAAACGTAAATATAGATATACATTTGAACAAACAATTGTGAGAAAATTCAATACATTTCAATCGCATTTAGAATTACACCAGTATGTCTTTTAAACATAAAGTCAAACATTGAGCACTCTCATATAACCTTATAGGCAACTTCTTGTGGAGAAATGCTCTCAATGGGGAAAGTATTTGATGGCTGTGGGTTTGAATCAATGTGTAAAGTCCCTCTCCAGAATCTATTGTTATTTTAATAAACTCTCCATGGACAAAGAAAGGTGTTGACAAGTTTCAAATCCCTGTCGGACTTGAGGAATTTTCTTCAGGGCAGAGATGGTGTAATCTGTAATTAATAAAGGAAATTACATTTATTATTGTGGATCCCTTCTTCTGCTTTTAGAAGGTTAGCATTATCTTGCCCTAACCATTTGATGCATGCAGCTTGTACTTTGGGTCACATGACATGGTGTAGTTGGCCAGGCAGAATCACAATGGGGGGGCTGAATGTTTGCAGGATGGGGAATCTTGACTGAATGGGAGGGGTGGAGCTGTCACCTACCACACGTGAACTTCAAAGCAGCTGACTCAGCTCACCCACACAGAACTTCACATTAGTCTATTGTCACCCCTGACCTATTTGAGTTAGGGCAGTCGAAGGAAGGAAACTCCAGAACCCACTGTGGATGGAAATCTGGACGTTTCTCCTGCTTCAAAGCTGGCACTAGGTATAAAAATTGGACTCTCAGACCAACTTCCGGACCAGAGGAAGACTCAGAAGAAGGACTGCTCTGCTGCCCTTCTGCTAGAAGGACTGCCCTGTAGCAAAAAAGACTGCCCTGCTGCCCTGCCACCTGAAGAAGGAAGGCTAGACTTGCTTCTTGAACCCAGAACCATCAGAGTGAGGCGAAGGACTAGTTAATTAGCCTCCTGTTCATAGCTACAGGGACATAACAAGCTCTAGAGACCTGTCCTGCATCCTCACAGCTGCCCAGACTCAGCTGGACCTGCCTGTGCCCTGCTTCTAGCCCCTTTTGGGTACCTCTTGATCTCCAGAGATGCCCATGGGCCCTGATCCCTTGGCATCAGACTGTATTCTTCCTTGCCGAACTGTGCGCTTCTTCAGAACTGACAAAGTGTGATGTAAATCGATGAATAGCGACAAAGGAAAGTGCATTGCAGCACTTTGCAGCTCCTGACCGATGGCTGATAATCTAGACAACAACATTATAACGTTAAACAAATGCGTATCAGGCTGTACGGACACCCTAGCCCCCCTCAAGCACACCAAGTAGACGAGAACTAACAAGCAACCCGTCTGGTACACATAAAACCTCAGTGAATCCACACACTATTACAAGCAAATGGAAAGTAAATGGAAAACCAGTAGGCACATCATGCCCAGAAACACATGCAAGGCCATGCCCAGACACTACCACCACCAAATCAAAAAAACAAGATGTGGCACTGAGGATGGAAACCAGCTCCAATTGAAAAGAGCTATTCAGTACCATCAAAGAATTCTCCAACCCCGCAGCAGCAACCAACACCACCTTACCTTTTACAGAACATTGCAGCAACCTCTCCAACTTCTTCCACAACAAAATCATAAAGATCTACAGCAACCTCAACCATCGGCCCACCTCAGAAGACATCAACGAGAAACCACAAACCAACACAAGCGATGATAATCGCCTAACTGACTGGAAGCCACTCGCCAGTGAGGACACTGCCACAATCATGAAAACCATCCATCCAGGAGTTACCACAGACCCATGCCTCCACTAATTCTACAGCTTATGAGATTCCACAATTTCCTCCGTGCTCACATCCATCATCATCACACTGATCAAAGGTGCAACCTTCCTGGTGAACTGGAAGCACGCAGAAGTCAACGCACTCCTGAAGAAACAATCAGTCAACCCAAGCGAGCTCCGCAACTACTGACCCATATCACTAATACCTTCCCAGCCAAACTCATGGAGAAGGTGATAAACAAACAGCTCTCCAGCCACCTAGAACGCCACTTACTGCTGGACAGCCCACATTTAGGCTTCTACAGCAGCCACTGCACAGAAACTGCCCTCATTGTGGACACCAATGACATCCAGACCTCCCTCTGCAGCTCTCATCCTGCTCTATCTCTCCGCAGCTTTCAACACCGTCTCTCACTACATCCTCAACTCAAAGCAAGATCTCAGTGGAATACAAGGACCAGTTGGATAACAACCTTCCTTACAGAGAGAGCACATTAGTCAGGCTCCCACTATACACCTCGGAACCTAAGAAACTCATCTGCAGAGTCCCACAAGGATCTTCTCTCGCCCCAACACTTTTCAACATCTAAATGGCAACCCTTGCAGACATCAACAGAGCCTACAGATATGACATATTTGTCCATGCCTAGGACAATCAGATTATCCGATCATAGACAGACAATGCCAACACCATCAGAAACAACTTTGTGATCTGCATGAACTGCTTGGCAGACTGGATGAAAGAGAACTGCCTGATGCCAATCCCATCGGAATAAGGCAGTAACCTAAGAATCATACTGGACAATAAACTCACCATGTCACCTCAGGTAAATGCTGTCACCACCTCTTGCTTCCTTATCCTATGAATGTTAAGTAAGGTCTGCAAGTGGCTACCCCAAACCACCAGGCACACCATCACTCAAGCCCTCAGCAAGAGCAAGTTGCACTATGACAGCCAACTCTTTGACAGAATCCCAACCAACAACACACAGAGACTACAGCACATTCAGAATACCACCACCAGACTCATGCTCAACCTCTCCTGCCTCACCTTAAAGAGCTCTACTAGCTACCCATCAAGAAATGTAGCTTATTTAAGCTGCTCACTCACACATCCAAGGCCCTCTACAACATTGGACCTGTCTACCTCAACTACTGCCTGCACTTCTGCCAACCAACCGGACCTACGTGTCTCTCTGTCTCTCTCACACATATCCAACGCATCTTCAGAAGCAGAGCTTGAGATCATGTTTTTTTCCTGCATCGCTGCGAAGATCTCAAACAACCTCCCACAACACATCAAGACTTCTTACTCACTACTCAACTTCCACAAAAGGGTAAAGACCAGGCTGTTCGACTAACCCTGTGAATCTCATTCAGATATCCCACTCCTATTCTCGCTCGATCTACAAACCTGCTCAAGCACCTGGATAACCTCACAGGTGACAGTGTGCTCAACAAATCTACATAACATAATATTGGAACTGATGCGGCATGACTCATTCCGACGTAATACTTTACATGGCAGCACTTCGCAGCTACTCATCAGAAACGTTACAGCACAAAACGCCATGACCAGGAACGTGCATCACTGCATCTTGCAGCTTCTCATCAGAACTGGTGCAGAGTGATACAACTCGATGCAGGATCTCACTCGCAACCCTAGCAGCTCCTCATCAGAAGTGACACATCGAAATACAACACCAAGGACATAGGGTACAATTCTGTGATGTCATAAATGAGTTCACAGAACAAGTCATGAGTGATGTGAGGTTATAAGCAGTGCATGGCAAGATGTACGTTATAGCTAACTTTGCTAATTAGAACTATTTAATATGTATTTAGTGTTTTATAGAGTGCAAACCAGACCAGTGAGGGTATCAGAGCGCTTCACAGTAGTATCGGGTGGGATAACAGACAAAGGGGAAGGAGAGCAGAAGGGATAGGGAACAAATAGAAAGATACAGTACATGGCAAGACAAACAATCATAATATCCGACTACCTATTGGGATAGGAACAAAATGATACAATAAACTAAAAAAAGCAGTCTCAGCACCCTGGAGGCTTGTTCGGAAGAGCCGGGTGGGTAACATAAGGAGAGGGGGCCAGGGATAATGCTGTAACTATAGGTAAAGTCAGGTTATGGAGGTGAATGTAACGTGAGCATTAGGAGAGGAATTTGCTCGTTAGGAAAGTTTTGGTCTCCTTTTTGAAGTGAGCTTAGAGACGGTATTCTTCTGATGGCGGGTGGGAGTGAGTTTCATATACTTGGTGAGGCCACGGAGAAAGCCCGATAGTACGTTCTTTTTTTCTTGAAGCGTGCAGGTTGGAGCAAAAGGGCTCTGGAGGACCGGGAGTTTCTGGCTCCTCCGGATAACACAAGTTTCTGTGCGAGAAAAGCAAGGGACTTGGAGTAGAGAGCCTTGTGGGTGATGCAAGCCAGCTTAAATTGGATTCTGGCCTCAAGAGGAAGCCAGTTCAGAGCTTTAGGATGGGGCGAGATATGGTCAAACTTCTTAGAGCCAGTTAGAAGTCTGGCAGCGGCATTGAGGCAGGCTTTCAAGGGTGCCAGAGAGGTCTTAGGGAGGCCTGCGAGGGTGGGGCAACCATATTCTACCCTAGAGATTACTAGAGCCTAAATTGCCGATTTCAGATCTGGGGGGTGTCGAAGAAAGGTTTCAGGTTTCTTAGGTAGTGCAAATGAAATCTGGCAGTTTTGGCCATCGTGTTGATATGGCCCGCATGTTCAAGTTGCCGTCTAAGGTAATTCCTAGTGATTTAGCAGAGTCCACAATGGTAGGAGAGCAGTTTAGCGCTGTGATAGCCTTGATCCAAACTTGAATGTCTGTATTGGCGATAGGTGGTGAGATTAAGAGGAACTCCATTTTTTTGGCATTGAGGTTTAGCTGGTTTGATGTGAGCCAGTGAACCGTCAGCTTCAGGGCTTCATTCAGGGAGCGGATGTCCTCTGGAGAAGAGATTTTGATGTAGAGCTGTGTGTCGTTGGCATACATGTGGTAGGAGATATTGGCAGTACGCAGCACCTCTGAGAGCGGTTCGTGGTAGAGATTGAAGAGGGTAGGGGACAGGGTTGATCCTTGAGGGACTGCAACTGTGATCGGAGAGGAAGCGGATCGGTTTACGTTGATCCACACTCTCTGTGAGCGGTTCTGGAGGAAGGACCTAAACCACACCAGAATGGTGCCATCCAGGCCCATCCTAAGTTTGAGGCGATTCAGGAGAATTTCGTGGTTAACCGTCAAAAGCCGAGGATACGTCAAGGAGGATCAAGAGACAGGTTTTGCCTTGGTCAAGGGCTTGAAGGGCATCATCCACAATGTGGAGGAGTGTGGATTCTGTGCTGTTCTCAGGTCTGAAACCAGATTGCAAGTCACCTAGAAGGTTTAAGTTGGTGATGTGTTGGCTCACCTGTTGTTGTACACATTTTTCCAGCACTATAGCTAGAAGAGGGATTTTTGAGATAGGTCTTTAGTTGTCAGGCGAAGCCGGATAAAGTGTAGGTTTTTTTAAGATGGGGACACCTGGCCGGGTTTGAGAGAGTCAGGAATCGATCCCTGTAGGAGGGAGGAGTTGATTAGTGTCATCCAAGATGGGATGATAGCCTAAGAGGCAGCGTCAAGGCAGTTTGACGGGAGAGGGTTGTTGAAGTGGTTGTTGGGGCTTAAAGAGGAAAGGATTTTTGAGACCGATTGTTCATCACAGACTTTGAAGTTGGACCAAAACGCTTGGTTTTTGAGGGCGGTCTGGGAGGACAGCGCAGAGTGTGGAGGAAGAACCGGAGGGGCTTGGGAATGTGTAGCAGACATGAGTTCCTTTCTTAGGGCAGAATCTTCATCACAGAAGAAGGAGGAGAATTGCTTGCATGATATAGGAGATATAGGGGTTTCTTTGCAAGATTTAGCTAGTTTGTTGGATTAGTGTTTGGCCAACTCGAATTATTTGCTAGGTCTATTCTTAGCGTTATCCAGTTCTGTTCTGAAGAATTAATTTTTTGAGTTGCTGATATTTTTGTTATAGTCATTTCTGGCTTGCCGAAGAAGTTTAAGATGGCCTGCGGAAGGGTGCTTTTTCCAGTTCTGTTCTGTTTGCTGGAGGGACCTCCTCTCATTGTTAAGGGATCTGCTGAACCAAGGGTTTCTGTCTTTGATCTGTGTTCTTTTCAGTTTAAGCGAAGTAAGGTCATCAATTATATTGAAATCGTTGTGGAATAGTGTTCAGTGAGGTTGTTGACCGTGGTGATATGCGGGGGAGTGGAGATGTCGGATGCACAGCGAGCAGCCAGTTTCTTGTGGTCAAGGTTCTTGGTGTCTCAGATCCATCTTTTGAGGATCACAAGTTGCGGTGACTATGTCTTGCGAGTGCCAGGCAGACGGTAGGTGATAGCGTGGTGGTCAGACCAGTCGCAAGGATCTATGGAGGTAAGTTTGACCACAGATTCCTTAGAGATGATCCAGTCTAGAATGGCACCTTTCAAGTGAGTAGGGAGGGAGCAGGCTTGGGTAAGGGATTGGTCAGCCAAGAAGTCTCTGATGGCGTTGACCTGCGGGTCCTTGGGGTCATCCCAGGAGGCCTTGGCTGCGATGATTTTCATGAGGTAGTCTGTGAAAGTGTCATTCTTGCCTGGGGGATGGTAAAAGATGTGCAGTCTGCACTGAAGGGTGGTGCTGTTGCAGACGGAGAGGGCAAGATATTTGCAGGAATCTGTAGGTTCGACTAGAAGTTCAGTGATAAGGAAGTTGCAGGCAATGACACCCCCTATTTTTGTGATTGCCTGTCTAGACTTACGATGTGATAGTTGGGCAGGACTAGAAGGTCTAGGCAGGGCGAAGAGGATTCATTAAGCCAGGATTCCGTCAGGATTGCTACATCCGTGTTTAGGTTGAGGATGAGATTGGCTACATCAGCGCATGCTTTACCGCAGAGCGGCAGTTGATAAGGAGACCGGATAAAGGGGGGTGGGCAGTATGCGTGTCGTGACTAGGGGCGGAGGTTGGTATTACCGCTAGGTTACTGTTGACTATGCCTCTGTTGTGGAGAGTAGCTGATCTAAAGGGATTGATTGCAACCGTGCGTATAGGTTGTTCTGTCTTCGGGTCAGGAGCATGAGGATACACAGCTAACGAGGAGGTCTGCAATTTCGTCCTCCGAGAGTTCCAGAGGGCTGGTCGTAGGTTAGGAGGAGGGCCTGTACTTCTTCCGGGTGCAGGTGTCTCAGGGACAGGGGGAATGGGTGGAGAGGGTGCTCGGAGTAGGAAGTGGAGGGGAGTTCTGTGAGAGCCTGATATTCAAGAGAGTGAGCTCGGTGAGGTGCAGGAGGTTTTTGAGGTCCGTGAAGGGCTTGTGGATGCTCAAGGTTAACTCAGTAGCTTTGCGGTGGAGAGTATCTAAATCCATAATTGAGGGTTGATCTTGCGGGCAGGTGGCCAATGTTGTGAGGACGGACCTGGCGGAGAGTGCAGTAGGCTTAGTAGAGTGGCTAAGACGACCAGAGTCATGAATTTCAGTATCCCCTGGTTAGGGAGTATTTGAGATATTGGGTGTAGGGTGCCTAAGGATGGCTTCTGTTGGTGGCCAGGTAGACGGGCTAGGGCATTTAGAGGGTTGGGCTAAGGCAGGGGTGTCAGGATCCGAAGGAGAGGGATGGGAATGTAGGTTTGGAGGTTGGTAGGTAGGATTAGAGGTAGCGGGTTTAGGGCGGCTACTGATGGCTTCTGTTGGTGGCCTGGTAGACGGGCTAGGACATCTAGAGGGTTGGGCTAAGTGGGGGTGTCAGGCTTCATAGGAGAGGGATGGGAATGTAGGTTGGAGGTCGGGGTGTCACTGAGTTATTCACCTAACTATAACATCACTTTATCCTTAGTTTTTTTATTGAATTGCTTTGGTTTTGTAAAAAAACTAATACAGATCTTTTCATCACACCTAACTAGAGCGTGACTTTACCTTTGTTTTTTAGGTAAACGTATATATAGATATATATACATACAGGCACAAATATGATTTCTCAGGCCAGTGTATTATTCTACTATGTTAGGAATGTTAAACAAGGTGACTTTGCACTTTTTGTTCTGAGCAGTGAGGCTTACCATTTTATCATTTTTAGTTAGAGTCACACATGTTCATGTTAATTCTGTCCTCCTACAGTTCTCTTTGGTAGTCATTGTCATCTCCTACACCAACAGTCCACCTCTGTGATGTTGGCATTCTTTCAGAAATTATTAGATGAAATTGAGGCATTCTTACTACAAGTACTAGTTTAATCTAAAAATCCATAAATTGCTCAATCTATGCTCTGATATTCATTTTTGTCCGAATGAAATGATGACTTTGAAGTATATCTTTCTGTGTTGGACAGCCAATTTTGTTCCATTTGTATCCATTTGTACCCATTTCCAGGTGTACTTGAAGCATTCAAAACATACCTCCGCATCTTTTTGCAACAACAACTTTTATTTTGCAGGACCGGCAGTGACAAGGGCCAACGTTTTGACAAATGTATTTAGACAGGTAGTCCCCAATCTACACTATTGGTCATGTAATGTAATGTCCACAGAAGCACCCTTCAGTTTTGCCCCATCATCGAATGTTCTTGAGAGATGCCAAAGGAATAGGCCAGAATAGACCAGTAATATACTACATACATACAATAAACTTCCTCCAACAAGAAGGATAACTAGTGTCTTATCTCTTTGTCCCTAATAATCAAAACCTCAGGTAATGTTTAAGGAGGGACAAATTCATTGGTTTTCTTCCCTACTAGGTAGGTGATCGTCAGCTCTTTGGGGTTTCACCAAACTCTTGCAATTATTTACTGTTTTTCTCAGGACACAGGGAATTAGAATGCCAATTTGCATACCTTATTGTTCAGGATTACAAAGAAAATGTTCCCATTAACTCTCATTAACTCAAATTCAATCCGAGATTTTCTTTCTTCAGTTTATGCTGAATGCAGAGAAATTTAATGTAAAAAGACAGTGGTACATGGAATTCTAGGGACCCTTGGTATGCTCAAAGAACAATATCCTTCAAGTGCCAGAATTAAAAATGTCTTTAATAGAAAACACACCCTGTTCCGTTCTTCTTCACACAGCAGTCTTATACAGGTAGCATACATCAACAGTCTGAGAGAAATGGAATCAAGTTTATTGACAGAACAACGAATGATAGTCGAGATATGTACTTGATTTTAGTGATGACCACATCCATGCTTATATGTTCCAAACACTAATTGATTCACAGTGATTTCTAAGAATGTATCACATTGCAGTCCAACAAAACACTTGGAACACTCAACTCTCTTGATTCTTCAGCTGGAGATAGAGAACAAATGACTCAATAATCAAGGCAGGACTAGACAGGAGAAGTTCATAATACTTTTACCGTAATTTACTGGTATGTACGACAAATTCTTCATCAAAAGAAATTGTTTATTCTGATGACCCCATTTTGGGGCGTTCATGTATGGTCCCAGTTAGGTTGGAGTTAGTAATACTGATGTCAATCAGTTGCAACTGAATCCCCATAGGAATGCATAAAAGTGGTCATGACACTATGATGTTTCTAACATCAACTTGTTCTCAAGATAAAAGGACAATAATTCACTTTCATTTAAAAGCTCTCAGTCTTTCATGACACCAATTTGCTCTTTTGGCAGTTCTAGATGAAAGGAAACAAAGAATATGATATATTTATTTCCCCAACCATTGCAACTATGTGTGGCATGTTGTTTAAGAGAATATGAATTAAGTTAGAAAAAATGTGAACATCATCTTCTGCACAATTCTTTAGCTCTTGTCCTTGATTTCATGACCCATTATTATCAAGTACTTTAGGTTATTGGGTAAAATCAATTATTGCATTTGGTGTGGTGGAAACCAACATTTTCAGAGCACATTCCACAAGGAAGGTAATTGTTTCCAAGTGTCTTATATGCACAATTCCATTTGCAGATCATTCTCAGTCTGAATGATTGCTTCACAGTATCTACATTTAAAAATGTTATTGCAAATTACTGTTACATGCTTCAATCTAGACATAAAATGCAGATTTGTCTAGTCCTTAAGGAAAGAAATGTTCTGATTTTATTAAAGATTTAGAGACCATTATTATACTACTTCTTTTCTTTTTTCAAGATCTGATATGAAACATGTACTAAAAACAAATTTCCCACTTCCTGTCTCAGATGATCAGCTGAGGTGACTTCTAATTTTTCACATTCAATGTATCTGTTCTCCGGGACAAATGGAGATGATAATTGGAAACACTAATTGGGGATCAGAAATGTAACTGATTCTTAAAATGGCGGATCTCCACCTCAGTTATAGAAAACAAAATAGGACTGCCGACAAGTGGTTCCCAAGAAAGAAAAGAAGGTTTATCCTCCCAACTGCTAGTCTGAACCCAAAAGATTCTAACTGGTGGCCATTTTGGAATGACTATAGTCTGATTTCCACCTTCAATTGCTCATCTACTACTCATTCTATCTATGCAGCCTTTCTCAATTCCTTTTATCATCTTGCCGTTTCTCAATAACTTCAGGGCTTGACTCACCACACCTCCCCCTTCAGCACTTTTCACTCGCTACAACCCTTCGCATGCTGGCTCCTGTCTGTTGCCTCATACAGCTCTTAGTAGGTCAGCTCTGTACCCGTAACTGACGCCCTTATCGCAGTTTCATGAAAAAAAGGAGCTTTGCTCAATAATTAGCCCAGTAACCTTGTCCCCACCTGCATACACATTCCTTTCTTCTTCTAGCTTCACTTGCTTCACGTTCACACATGGATCCTATCCCAATAAGTGCAACTGACTCCAAATTGGAACCGGAAAGCCGCAATGCTTATGAAATTAAATGCCCTCTAATGTCAAATAAAAGCGCATCCAAGAGCTTAAAATATAGATTCCTCATATCTGACCCGTAAACTCTAATTTCTGTACCCTACTTTTGCTCGAATAAGGGTGTCATAATAAGCAACCTTATCTTCTACACGAAAAAGCATACACAACGGAGAGAAGCCCTCTACTCATTGCTAGTGATCCCTACAGCTAGGAAAACTCCTCCTGGTATAAGACTCTCGGTAGCTACCTCATCTATTTACAGACCGGAATCTACCATCCCCCTTTATAACAATGGGATTATCCTCATCCAAACATCAGACTGCACTCTAGAAATATTTGAGGAATTTTTCTCTCACCTCAAACATGTTGTGAATAGTACTGAATCAGTCCCATCTCAAAGCCATCCTAGCTTAGAGTGTTACCTATTTGATCCTGAATATTTTCCTCATATCTTTTTATTTTTTTAAACAGCCTTCCACCTTCCATTCTTTGCTCCTCAATGATGCTTATCATTCACAATACTAACTTTTCAACTCCACCCGGTGGGCCTGAGCCATCCTCCATCAATAGCCAAACTAGATTACATTAACACTGCACTTCTAGAGCAGCTATCCCACAGTTACAAAGCCACAGCAGTTTAATTGTCTCCCTAACTTTACCCCAACCCTCCCAATGGCTCAACCGATGAAACTCCAGCAGTCTGCACTTCTAGTCCCACCTAGCAGCATGACCCATATGACCCCAGAGCTCCCATGCAGCCAGCTCTCAAGCTCTCCTCCTAAGCACTACAAGCTTACCTCCGTCTCCGAACAGACTTCCCAGGTGCTTGATCCAGGTGTTTTCTGGTGCCCAACACCAGCACTTAATTATCAACACCGACACTTGTCACCACAGTATTCAGAAAAACAGTGCCATCATGTGGCAGATTTCCCTAATTTAGAGATCAGCACAACAACATTTGTTTATTAATTCGAAATACATTAAAAATGACTAAGACCTGTCGTACAACCTGTGAGAAGTTGGCCTGGTATATGATGCTCATTAGTCCTAGTGATCACCTTGTTCCATGCCAAGCAACCCTTATGATGATTGGTTGTAAGTCAACCTTAATAGACCAGCTATCCTAGCAGCGTGGACAAAGCAGTCTTAGGCTAAACTCTGTAAAGGCATGTGAAGCAAGCTGTTTTACCATACACAATCCCCTTGAATACCAAATGAAAGGACACCACACAGATATATATTGAAAATATATATAGATGTATTTCTACAAATATCCCCTATACTCTTTATGAGCACAGTAGCAAATGTGTTAAAAAAAACAGTTTAAATATACAAAAGTTGCACAATATGGATGAGCCCTAGGGGCCACCTAAACCATATACTAAAATAGTGGTATAAGAACCACTATGGGGAAAGGAAAGAGGCCTAGGGCCTGGGGAATCGCAGGAGCTGTTCGAGACTAGCAGTGATGAAGTCGGGAAAGGCCCGCGGGACTCGGGTGCAGTGCTCAAAGTGCACGCATGCACCAATGTTAAGTCAATGGTGCGTAAAAGTTACAAAGTTAGTGTTTAAGGAACCTTCCGATGGACCTACAAGGATGAAACTTTAGACACAGGCACTAAAGGTGTATACCAGTGTGGGAACACCGGCGTTGCTGAGTTACCTCACCCACAGGAAGCGGGTGCACAGGTGCGAAGTAGTGTCGGGTTTCGTCACGCAGGTCGATGGTGCTTGGAGCTGAAGATGCTGCAGGCGGGTCGTCGAGGAGAGTTCCAGTGGATCCAAGGGTGTATCTGAAGAGGAGAAGACCTGAAAGCAGAGGGGACAATGTTCAAAGTCACTAGCCAGTGACTACCGTGGAACCAGGATGGAACCAGGCAATGTCGGGTGCAAACAGGTGAAGAGGTGCAGCTTGTCTCCACAGCCACGTGGACACAAAGAGGTCAAGGACGTCAAGGAGTCAACCATGAGCTGTCCCACAAAGGCTCTAGCTGATGGCGGTGTCGGCAACTTGATTGGAGCAAACAGGCCTTGGCTAATGCAAGCCACGGAGGAAGTGGAAAAAGCTTAACACTCTGACCAGCAAGGTCAGAGCGAGGGCTCCTTTTCAGGGGAGCAAGGGCCAGTCTGGGGCAACCAGACCAGCAGTGCAAATTGTAGTTTTCGTCGCAAAGATGGCCACTAGCTGCGTGGCAAGTGACCGGAAGGGCGCGTCAAGTGGCAAAGTGCAAAAGGGCCCCACGCAGATCGTGGAGATGCTGGGGGGCTGATCTTTGGTGCAAATGCTGCTCGGGGTTGGGGCTTCCCAAACCCCAAAGCACAGCGTCGAGGATCCCTCAGGTGCTGCGTAGTCAGCTTTTCCAGGGTCTTCCAAGATGTCCGGTCCCACGTCTCTCGGTGCCTACACGGGTCCCTTCTTTGCAGGGACTGTGGATCAGGCTCTGAGATGTCTGGGAGTCTGGGTCTCGTTGGGCTTTAGGCTCGGGCTCCGGCAGGAGGCGGTGGCAAAGCAGACGTTGCTGAGTTGCTGGTTGGTGCCTGTATTCACAGGGTGTTCACTCTTTGGCCACAAGGGAGATTCTCTTCAGTCTTCTGTGCAGCAGAATGTCGAAGTCCAGTCTTCTTCTTAGTTTCAAGTCGAGGTCAGGATGATTGAAGTCTTTGGACACAGCTCCTACTCTTATTCCAAATCTAGGGGCCGGATTACCTGCTAGGTCCCTCCTCTGGGTGGGATCAGGAAGGGGGGTGGTTACACCCCCTTTCCTTTGTCCAGCTTCGCGCCAAGACTGGGGCTGGAGAGCCCCAGCACTGGTTTGAACTGGCATATGCACAGGGACACCTTGTGTGCCCCAGGCATGTCTGATTCTATTCAGCCCTGTCCTATCCAATACACAAAACCCTGTCTGGGGTGGTGCTAGCACCTCCCAAGGCAGGAAACCTTTTGTCCAAGCCGCCCTCGCTGGAAGGACTCCCAGCAGCAGGAGGTCAGACTTGTGTCTGTGGTGGCAGCATCCATTTTGTGATGCTGAGGCTCATGTTTAACTTTACCCGGGGTTTCAGGTTATGTACATGTTGTGTCCCTCTAGAAGGGTGGAATGCTACCCCCGTCGCCAGAACTGGCGAGGGGGTAGTATTCCAAATCGTATGACACCTTACTCGACATGTTTTGATAAAGCCAAACCAAAGATAGCATTTAACCGCGAGGTTCATAATGCACTTAACAGTATATGGTATGGCAGTATCATGGAACAGCTAAAGGACTTGGTTCCGAAAGCTGCAGACAGGCTCAGCTCATGCCAGAGCACCATCTCACATATTTCCAAGCGCTCTGCCTCCAGGATTGAAGAGGCCTTCCATAGGAGTGGCTGATAGGAACATATGTGTCCATTTTGGGTTAGATATAGGCATACTATACCTAAGTAAGGGGTGATTACACCGACTTACCCCATCTGAGTGATCAGCCAGTTGTGTCAAATATGGAGGCCAGGCCAGGGGTGGCACAATACGTGCTGCAGCCCCTGGTAGGCCTTGGTAGCACCTATGCCATGGGTACCTGGGGTACACTGTTACAGGGGCCAATAGGGTGAACCAGTTCCAATTGTGTATGTACCTAAGGTACATGGAGTCCATTTTAAGGAGAGAGCAATTAGCTTGGGGCCCTGAATAGCAGGATCCCAGGCCAACTAAGTCAAAAACCAGCTAAACACTAGGCAAAAAGTTTGGGGGTAACCATAGTCAGATATCCACCTTCCTACACAACCCATTCTTATAGCTATGGGGGCCTAGTATAGGCTGAATTGTCAAACTGCTAGCTGTATGGTAGTTAGTAGTTGTGTTTTTACTGTTATTGGCAGCACTAGTAGGAGCAATGGTTGGTGCAAGCTGTGGTGGCCTCCTGAGGAGAGCCCTGGCACCTATTATTTTACAAATTAAGCACTGGCTGTCTCTCACAGTCCAACAGTGTCTGACACCAGAGCCTTGAACTCCACCCCACCTGCTACCCCCCTGCTCCAACACTTGACAACTTTTTCCTACATCTCACTAGGCACACTAAACCTACAGCAAATCAAGAAAGACCTGCAAAACCTAATATACACCACAGAGATGACCAACAATCAGTGTCCAAACAGGACTCCAAAGATGAATTGTCATACTGATGACCAATCCACCAGCCACCTCATTAGGCTTCCATCACACCCCCTCAACCAACCAACATGATCTCACCTACCTTGACACCTTTTCACGTGAGATGGAGAACCTTACCTTATCCCAATTTCCCCCGCAACTCATGAACCTGAAAGATCCACTATCCGAAATGGATATCCATTCCTTTCTTCTATCATATAACTCAATATTCGCTGAGAACACAAACAATCTGGGTCAAATCCAGACGATCCTTGCAAACCTACACAGAGAATCTAGGCCCAACTCCAGAGCCGTAAATAAGTACATCCTTAAGCGAGTTACCTTCACACAGACCACACCAGCTGACCCCAACACTCATCTAACATGTCTGCTACTCAGCTGCAGATCTGCAGCAAGACATGCGGCGGACATCACTGACCTTATCATAATTTGACCTCTTTATCATGACTCAAACTTGGATAAATGACTCCTCTGCACCTATCCTTGACATACTAGCCCATCCTAGCCACGACATCAATAGACTAGATAGAGGTAGAAGACCTGGTGGAGGTATAGCCTGCATACATCATAACAACCTCTCAGTGAAACAGTCACAATCCCCTGGCCTACCCTCTTGCAAATACTTGTGCATTGATATTGCAGGTAACAACAGGCTTTCTTTCATAGAACAAATTATGAAAATAATCTCCGCTAACGTGGCACAACACTGCTCCCAGATCTTCCTTGGAGACTTCAACTTACATTGGAATTACCCTGTAGTTAACTGCCTTAACAGCTTCCTCGTTGACCGCAACTTGATCCAATTCTACGACAGCCAACCACACTACAAAGGAGCAACAGTAGATCTAATCATTACTAAGGCCAATCCCATTCAACTTGAATCTATCCTCCCGTGTGATTGGCAGACCACTGCTGCATCATCTTCCTCATCACAGAATATGTGAGCACAAATATTGCTGAACTAAAGAAACCCAATCACTGGAAAAGGAGCCTGTGAAACCTTAACCTGAATGTAACAGCACCCCTCAGCAATAATATCTTGTCCGCTCCTGTGGACTTGTCTGATGTCCATGATCTCATCTAACAGACCACTATAACAGTTCCACTATTCCACTATAACAGTTCCATGAAAAATATTCTAGACTCGATTGAGCCCTTGAGTCTTTCCACCAAAGACTCAAAACCATGGTACTGTCGTAGCCTTAATGCAGAAAGATGTAATCTAAGACTAGCTGAACGATTGTGGAGATCCTCGCCATCCCTTGAACACCTCTAGCGATTGAGAGCACTAAGGAACATCTATTATAAATGCATTTGAAGTTTGAAAGCAAATTATCTTTAGAAACCAATTAGATCGTGCTAGAAACCGGCCCAAAAAAATTAATGAACTCATCAAATCACAATCAAATACCCAACCCATCCCTAGCTCGATTGAGGCTGCAGCCAAACTGTGAAGAATTTGCCTCCTTCTTCCTTGAAAAGACATAAAAGAATAAAAATGATTTGCAGATCACAATGCAGCATCATCCGGTCATACCTCACATCAGCCTCTCCCCTTTCCGGGCTGGTGTGCCCCATTGACCCCTGGGTACTCTTCCAAAAACAACACCTTATGGAACTTATTTAAAACTTTGGAGGAAAGCACCATTCTCAAAATGCTATCAGTACTGAAACCTTTAACCCACTTCAGTGACCCTCTCCCTGTTACTTGCTAATTAATATCAAATTGTCTATACTCCCACTTTAGAACAAGATTGCAAGAAATGCCTCTATTCTTCAAGTTTCTATCACTGACTGCCAAAAGGCTGGGCAAGTTAACTCCATTAAAAAAAAAAAACACGGCAGATTGCATAGACCTAAACAACTCCCGCCCAGTCTGCAATACTTGGACTCTGGAGAATCTCCTCTAAAAATGTGTACATGTCCAACTATGAAACCACATAGAAAAATTCCAACTTTAAGATCAATTACAATACAGATTTTTTTCAGGGTCAAACCAGCAAATCCGTTCTTGTGCACTTACTGAAGGAACACTCTACAAATGTTGGATCAGAATGAAGCCTGCCTTCTAATACTCCTTGGCCTATTGTCAGCCTTCGTATAGGTTAAGCATGACAACCTAATAGACAGTCTAGAACATAGGATGGGGCTATCAGGGTCCATCCTAAACTGGTTTTCCTTGTTTCTCCACAACAGACCTCAAAGATTCAAGGTTAATCAGTCTCTGTCTATGTCCACTCCTGTCACACTAGGGATTCCACAACGCTCTCACCCACTCTCTTTAATTTGTTCATGGAGCCTTTAACTGAAATTCTTAGATCATTCAACATCCGCTATACCATGTACGCCAATGACACCCAATTGTACCTGAAAGTCTTCTCCCCGAAGACATCAGTTCCCTCCCCAAATACAGTTAAAAATTGCCTGCATGACCCATAAAATGCTTCACTTCAACACTCCGAGATACCTCGCACAGAAATGACTGGTTTTGGATGGCTGCAGATCTTCTAGAAGTTCCAGCACCTTACTGCTGAAAGCACAGAAATTCTATAAAAAAGAGAATCTACAGCCAAACTTTCTCTGGCATCGCCCCGAGGATTTGAAACTCCTTGGCCCCTGAAATCAAACTGACTCCCTCAACCCCATCTTTCAAAAAGGAAGTTAAACTCCTATTGATGGACACATTTCTCCCCTAGAGCCCACAAACTCTATTCTCTGAGCCTAACATGTCACAATGACTACACCCAAGATTATTACTTGCCTGTTTTGATTGTTTCTTTAATTTGTCGGCCTTTGCTATTTAGATGGTGTGGCACGGTTACAACGAATTTTTTACAACGCACTACCATTACATCGCAACTTTTACCACGCAAACCATTACAACGCATTGCGCTGGGGGGCGCTCTAGGATAGGGAATAGGTTAATTTACTATCCAATAACCTTCCCTAGTGTCCACGGGGACTGGAGTTGGAATAGTAAATTAAACTATTCACTATCCAGCACCCCAAAGCGCTATGCGTTGTAATGGTATGCGTGGTAAAAACCGCGTTGTAAAGGCATGCGATGTAAAAGCATGCGTTGTAGTGACACCAATCCATTTAGATTGCCCTCCCTCGATTGCGGGGATTACCACTTTTTATACTGGCCTTGATTATGCTATTGTTTGATCTATATATCTCTTCTCTCTGATCATTTGCAAAGAGCTGGTATACCCTCCCGGATCAAGTGTGTGCTATATAAAAACATGTTTAATGTTAAAAGGCGATTGAATCCAATTGGCTTCATGTCTGCACCAGATTTGTAATAATCTTCTTCGTAATATCTGGTTGATAATCGCATAGACAAAGAGTTAAGACACACTCATTATTACCTCCATGTCTTTAATGAAATCCAGATTTTTTTATCATTAGCAATAAAAATAATACCCTAAACAACGCAGAAATTGAATATTAAATGTTTCTAAAACTCTGACAAGGCTCTAAATGATGCGGAAATAATGCATGTCATTGGAATTTCCGTTTGGTATTTGTGAACTGTTAATAATGCAAACTAATTTTATTGCTCTATCTGATATTTTGAGTATGAATCTAATGTATGTACAGCTGCAACACAAACAGACACAGACATCTAACCCCTAGATTCATCAAAGTCCCATTTCGCGAGTCTGTAATAGCGATTATTAAGGAATCGCTATTATAGACTTGCAAAACGGGATTCATGTACAAATCGCACTTTATTTTGCGATTCCTACAGCTTCCTTATTTGCGATTAGCTAACTGCTAATCGCAAATAAGGAATAACTCCCCATTCATTCCTATGGGCCTAAAGGCCCATAGGAATGAATGGGAAGACATATCAATGTGCAAATCGCTATTAGCGATTCGCATTTTGAGGCTGTGATTTCAAGGGTGCAGGGGTGTCCAAAGGACACCCTGTTGCACCCCTGAAATGATATTGGACGCTGGTGTTACGCACACACATGTCCCAAGGACATGTGTGTGTGTGTAACATACAACTTAGAAAAATGCACTTCAGTGCATTTTTCTAAGTTTCCGCTATTTACCACGAGGTTTGACTTCGCGGTAAATAGCAGCCCAAAATTGCGAATTCGCAATTTTTAAATGTTTCATGAATTGCATTTAAATGCAATTCCTCGCAAAATTGCGAATTCTATAATAGCGATTTTTGCATTTGGGATGATGAATCCCAAATGCAAAAATTGCGCTTGCAAATAGCCAGATACTCAGAATCTGGCCCTTTGCGAGCGCAATTGTCCATGATGAATCTGGCTGTAAGTCCTCCGACTTATATTCAGCAGTCAGAAGGTGAAAATAATTATTGGATCATAAAGTGTTGTTAATAAACTATTACTTTCAATTTAAAATATATCTGATGGCTAAAAGTGAAGATCACACATTTTATTTCAAGTGTCATGAAAACAAATAGCCTAGGGGTTCCGCTAGAAACATTCATTTGGCATCCAAGAAATAAATTCAATGTGTTGAGGCGCTTGTTTGAGAAATGCTTCAAGACTGTGGTGATTTAATGCCATATAAAAGTTCACATATTCTGCATATTAAAAACACACGCCTAGAATGTGATTGTGACCATCAGGTTATTAAAATGTAAGTCTGTATATATAAAGTAGAGCAAAAGTTTTACTATGCAACGAATGCTCGCTGCATTTAAAAGAACTCTCTCTGACGTGGCTGACCAGTCTCTATTTCAATGTTATGCTGTAAAAAGCTGAGCTGAAGTCAAACAAAAATACAGGGTTTTTTTTGGTGTTTTTTTACTACGAAATAGCATGTTAATGCCAAATGAGTTTGCGGAATTTTTGTTAGTAACACTTTTCAGGGATTTATTTAAGAGCTACATTATTCGCCTACAGTGACTTACAAGCAAAAGTTGTGTTTTTTTTTTAATTGCTCAACAATATTTTTGAAATATTTGATGCCCTGGCGCAGAAATCTATCTGAGATCTGAGGGGGAGAAAAATCACTTTGCTCCATCCGCTATTAAGCAACAGATAGAACAAATGGATTTATGTCACATGCGCAATGTAAATTGGAGCCCTAAAGAAGAAACTTGCATCCTTTCACTCAACCTAAGCGCTCATTCTAGTTACGTGGTCATTACAGGGTCCTGCCATTGGAGGCGCTGTGTATTGCCGCTGGGAAAATAGGCGGTTCTTATAAAAAACACTATCACTAAACTGTTTGCAAAGTGTGTCTAATGCAGTCGAGGTCCCAGATTCAGAGAAGGAGCTCTGACGGGCTGTGCAGCATTAAACTCAACATTAGCAGTAATGAGCCCGAGATATAGCTGAATTTAAATTCTATTTGTCAGCACTAGGATGATTTAAAGCGCTTTCCGCACAACACTCCATCTTCCTGCAGCTAAAAGGGCACGCCTAGCCTGTTGTGACACTAAGTATCTGATGAATGACCTTGCTTTCGGGCCTCTGGAATGCTGATTGATCACTTCCAGTTAGACCCGGGGAGAAATCAATGGTTCCTACCCTCCTCATTTACATTAATTACAAACATAAATCTATGAATCGATGCAATGTGCATGTTGAGGGCGGCGCTTACTGGGCCCTGGCTGAACGTACAATAGTCGTAGCCCAATCAGAGAGTTGCAGGAACCATGTGAACGAGAAAGAAAGAGGGACAAGGCAATACGGAGAGGTGGCAGGGCACATGAGTCAGGGAAAGGGTAGATATTGAGGGAAAAAAATATTTTCTAAGTTATGGCAAGAAGATATTTTTTGAGCTGATAAGCAACTACAACAGAAACTACTTCAGAGATAAGCTTGCAGCACAAAGTATGAACAGTGGAATGTGTTGACCTTAGGCTGTCCTCTCGTTGGGCAGGAGCAGAAAGAGGCTTAGATTAGGTAGTAGGGAGCGGGGATATTCGGGATATTCTCATGACGTTTACACAACTATCTACATTTAACTAATTTGCCTATTTTGTGGTTGTTCTGAAATGTTCATGTGTATCTTGTCCTCTGGTACCTATGTTACATGCCCTTGCCTTAGATGCTTTGTCCCTGTGCTGAATAGGTTCTAAATTATTATGCCCACAACATGCTTTCTCCCTTTCATGTACCAGAACATATAAGCACCTGTTCTACATTTACTTTTAATATCAGCCTAGAATTCCAATAAATTTACAACACACAGCAAGCTTGGGAAAGTTGAAATATTGAATGAACATTATTGAACATTATTGAAGAACAGACACCGAAACCCATAAACATCTAATTAGTCATCCTGCATTAACTCTTCAATCAAGCAACCTGGAGCAGGATAAGCCATGTAACAACTATTTTTTACAGCTGTCAAACGTATTCAATTCTGATTCTATGAGAAATACAGCAACACAAAATTGTGATAATGCAGAACCTAAAGATAAATCACACCCTTAACTAGTCTCAGGTCAATGGCTTTTCGTGGCAGCAAATGTATGAAGGCAGAAACCAGTCTACAGCTCCTGTCTATAAATCAATCAATCAATCAATTGGTTATGTATAGAGTGCTGCAAATCACTCATGAGGATCTCAAGGTGCTGGAGTTGCTAGCTGCTGCAAGGTGATTTGTTCATCCGAACAGCCATGCCTTGAGTCCTTTCCCGAATAGCTGGAGTTATAGGGTGGTCCTGAGATGCAAAGGCAGGATGTTGCAAGCTTTAGCTGCCAGGTGCGAAAGAGATTATCCTCCAATGTTGTTGCGGCAGATCTGGGGGCTGTCTGTGAGGAAGAGGGAGTCAGATCATAGGTGTCTGGTTGGTTGGTGGAAGGTGTTTGCTAATGTATGCTGGTCGTTTGTTGCGCAGGGCTCTGTATGCGTGGGTCAGCATCTTGAATTGGCATTTTTTCTGTATCGTAAGCCAGCGTAGCTTCTTGAGGTGGGGTGCAATATGAGTCCTTCTCGGGAGGTCAAGGATGATTCTTGTAACTGTGTGAAGTCTCTTCAGGAGGTGTGCTATGATTCTTATGTAGAGTGTGTTCCTGTAATCCAGCCTGGTGGTGATGAGGGCCTGCGTGGTGGTCCTTTTAGTGTGGATTGGGAGTCACCTGTAGATTTTGTGGAGTTTGCGCAGAGTGTGGAAGCCGGCGGATGAGACTGTGTTTGCCTGTTTCTTCATTGAAAGCTTGCTGTACAGGATGATGCCGTGGTTGGGGGTGTGGTCTGTTGGGGTGGGCTGAGTTCCCTGGGCTACCATGCATCATTCCATGGTGAGGTGTTGTTCCAAAAGTTGAGGACTTCCATCTTGTCTGTGTTGAGTTTGAGACAATTGTCCTTCAGAGAATTGGTGACTTGCATCATACATCTGTGGAAGTTGGCTCTGGTGGTGAAGCGGTCTTCTGACAATGAAAAGATGAGCTGGATGTCCACAGTGTAGGATATGATATTGAGTTGGAATGATCTAATGGTGTTGGAAGGGGGTCATGTGCCTGTTGAAGATGATCTACCTGGGCTCTAAGGTGAACGGTGGGTAGAGGGATTCTCTGGGTTCTTCCAGCGAGGTGTGAGGTGATCCATTCAAGGGTGTCTCCCTGGATTCTGATGTGGTGGAGTCTGTTGATCAAGATGTGATGGGAGAGGATGTTGAAGGCAGCTGACAGGTTTAGGAGGATGAGGGCTTCCGTGATCCAGGAGGGCCCAGATGTCATCGATAAATGCGATCAGTTGTCTCGGTGTTGTGGTTGGCTCGAAATTCAGATCGAGTGGTGTCCAGGAGACTGTTGTGTTCCCGGTGTTCAGTGAGCTGCTGGCCGATTGCTTTCTTGGGTACCTTTTCTGGAAAGAGCAGCAGAGAGATGAGCTTGTAGTTCTGCTGGTTCGGCGGAGAGCTTCTTCAGAAGGGGCTTCACTACTGTGTGCTTGCAGTCCTCAGGGAAGGAGGCCTAGGTGATGGAGGTGTTCAGGACTTTCTTGAGTTTGTTGCTAATCGTCTTCCTCTGAGCTTGAAGACGTGGTGGGGACAGGGAGCCGTGGGTGTACCAGAGTGCATGTAGTTCATGATGGAGATTGTGGCTTGAGTGGTGAGAAGGTACCAGTGGGTGAGCAGGTGTTCAGGGTATGTGCTTGTGGGTGTGAGCAGGTTGATACAATCAGTGGGGGGGTTTGGGGTTTGAAGTTTTCTTTGATGGCTGAGATCTTGTTGTTAAAGAACTCCACCAGTGTGTCCCACAGTTATTGGGAGGGGGTAATGTCGTTCTTGGCAGCTGCAGGGTTGTCGAACTCCTTGACGATGGCAAAGAGCTCCTAACTGCTGTTTGTGCTGGCTTCGATACGGTCTGCTAGTGTGTTCTTTGTTTCATTCAGGAGGTGTGGTACTGGCTGAGTGCTGTCTGTAAGATGGTGTAGTCTCGTGTCTTTTTGCTGGTGCGCCACTTCCTTTATAGTTGCTGGCAATTGCATGTGTTCGATTTAAGCTCCTCTGTGAACCAGCTGCCTCTTCTAATAGGTCCTTTGAATTTGGATGGCATGGCTGAGGCAATTGTGTCAGCGCATTCTGTAATCCGCTGGCAGAAGTTCTTCACTGCCTGTTCTGAGTTGGGTGTTGTGTTTGGGAGGTGGAAGTAGAGAGCATTGTTCCATTGGTCTTCTGATAACTTTTCCAGTCCCTGCACTTGGAGCTGTAGGGCAAAATGCTGGTGTTGGTGGGTCCAGAGATGGTGTGCAGGATGCTCTAGTGGTTGGTCCAAGTGAGCTGTGTAATGTGGTTGCAGCTGACTCTGTCACTTGAGGTGAAGATGGGGTTGAGCTGTGGTTGTTATTGATGTGTCCGGATGTCTGCAGTGGTGTAGCTGTTACAGGGTGGAAGATCCAGGCTTCCTAGCGCGGGGCTCCATCTAGGTGTGAGTGGGTGCAAACAAGCATGCCAGCAGCACGGCTGTGCAGCGACCTCCATAAGTAGTCCTAGGAAGTTGGAGAGTCCAGCAGGGAAGTGGGAGAAGGGAGGGCAGTGAGCAGGACAACTGCAGTATCAACGGCAACAGAAAAGTAAGGTAACAATTTGAAAATCATGGGAAAACAACAGAAAAAACAGAAACAATAAGACAATTTGGGCTAATATAGAGTACAAATTAGGAAAAACAATAGACTCACCCAAACAGTGGGTCCGATTGAGAGGGCTCGAGGTTTGTGGCGGAGTCACAGTACTGGTAAGCTATCACTGAAGCAGCAGTGAAGTGGCACACTTGACCCTGTAGGGCAAAGGCTACTCAATGGAGTTGCATGGCCGCCTCCGTAAGTAGTCCTGGGAGGTGGGAGGGGCTGGCAGGTAGGCAGGAGGGCAGGGCGTGGGAAAATATAGGATCTGCAGCAACAGAAAGAGGAATGTAACAATTTGAATGGCATGGGAAAACAACCGAAAAAATAAGAAAATGCAGGAAAAAACAGAGCACAATGCAGGAAAAACAATAAAATCACCCAAACGGCGGGTAGGCTCGAGAGGGCTCAAAGACTGGTGCGGAGTCACAGTACCAGTGAGCTATCACAGCAGCAGTGGGGAACACATGGTTGACCCTGGAGGTCAGGGGTTACTCATTGGAGCTGCAGTGACCTCCATAAGTAGTACTGGGAGGTGCTGGCAGGGAGGTAGGAGGGTAGGAAGCGGGAAAACAGAGGCATTGGTGTCAACAGAAAGCGGAATGTAGCAAATTCAATGGCATTAGAAAACAACAAAACAATAAGAAATATAGGCAAATAAAGAGTACAATGCAGTAAAATCAATACAATCACCCAATCAGCGGGTCTGATCGAGAGGGCTCAAGTACTATGGTGGAGTCACATTACTGGAGAACAATCACAGCTGCAGTGGGGCGCGGCACGGTCGGCCCTGGAGGTGAAGGGCTAGTAGGTCATGTCTGAAACTCTCCTGAAGAGATGGAGACATATTATACCATAAGGAATTACCTTATGTTTTTGCATCTACCCAACTTTTTTCTGATGACATTGCTAGTGCTAGAACTGTATTTGCTCTAACACTGCTGTTCAGTAACACATCTTGTGTGCTTTTTTCGGAAAACTATACTGTGAAATTCACGAAATCTAGTTGATTAATTTAACTCTCTTTAAAGGCCAGGTTCAGTTACAGCAAAACATGCAGCATTTGTTTTGAGGTAAACTGTCATATATGAGCTGCAGTGTGCAGTTACACAACTCAAATATATGACTATTATGATTGGCTCAACAGAACACCATTGTGGCCTGACTAGTCTGATGTTTTAAAATAGCTGCAGTAACTCATATCAAGGGAAAGTACTTTTCTATTTAGGGAAGGTATTTTTTTATAATTTTTGAGGTTAACTCTAATTGTTCCCTGTAAATCCACAGAACTGAATGCTTAATGTCTAAGGTGGGTGTTAGACTTGGCACCATTGGCGTGGGTCTCCCTTCAATTTGTTTTGCTGTTGCCACATCTGTTTCTGCTGGTCTAGATGCTTTGGGCACTTTGCCACAGAAGTTCAGAGCCAAAGTGCAAGTGCTCCCTTTGTAAATTGTTGTTATGGATTAGTGATTCGATGATTGGCTGTTTGATTTACTTGTCAGACCCCAGTACAGTGCACTATGTGTGCCCAAGGCCTGTACATCAAATGCTGCTGGTGGGCTTGCAGCACTGATTGTCCAACCCACAGAAGCAACTTGTGAAATATGACTCAGGAGTGCCATTGCAGAGCCTGTGTGTAGTCTGGTACTGCCATGTCGACTTGTCAAGTGCACTCCCTAGCCAGTCCCTACACCTTCCCTTTTCTACATGTTAGTCACCCCTAAGGTAGGCCCAAGGTACCCCTTGGGCAGGGTGCATTTTATGTGAAAGGTGGGGCATGCCCTGATGTGTGTGGCATGTCCTAATAGTGAAATACTGCCTATTTCATTTTTCACTATTGCAAGGCTGTCTGTTCCCATTGGCCAGAATGGGGAGCTTGTTTATAACATCTTATAAACATAACTGACCCTGGGAACAAGATTGGAAAATAAAGTTTAGTATGCCTGAACTCAGAATGTTTAAGGGCATCTTTTAGTGAGGGTGATTTTTACATTCTGTGTATGAAAATACCACTTTTAGAAAGTATGCATGTTCTTGCCTATTCAACCACTGTGCCTCTGCTAGGTTTGTTGACTCCATGTCTGGCTTTTGGATGACAGGGACTGGAGCAGGGCAGTGGCTCCAGAAGTCTGGTGAGTCAGGGCTGGGCTAAATAGGATTGGTCTGCATTTGGAGTGGTGGGAGGAGTAGCATCTTCACCTGAAGAGGGCTGTGCCTGCCTTCCACAATGACGGCTCCGCCCCCGGTGGTGTGTCTAAAGCCAGGGCTCACACTGACAAAGGAGGTTGTTGTTGTGCACTTGCAAAGTGCCACAAAGAACTGGTTTTGGCTGGGTACAGGCGCTCTCTGCCTTCAGAGAACAAAGGATGTGTGTGTATAAAAAGTGGGGCCCAGACCCCAGACTTTTAGATCACTTCTGGGAAATCAAGAGGAACATTTGCCAAGGAGAAAAGCCGGATAAGCCGCGGAGGAACACTGCCCCTGTACTGTTTGCTGTCTGGGGTTGGCCTGCAGTGTCTGCTTGCTGCTAAGGAAAGGAGAAAAGGACTTTGCTGTTTGCTTTGTCATCTTGAGAAAGATCTCAGGGCTTGAAACTGAGCTTGCCTCCTGTTCTGAAGTCTCAGGGACACAAAGACTTCCCTACCAGCTCCCCTGAATTTCCTTGCTGGGAATTCCAACCTGCAAAGAGGTGCCTGCTTCTGTTTAGGACCTATAGAGACTGTTTGTTGCTGGGAGCTGGAAAATTGACGCTACACCGAAGAAGCGTGTCACATCGGCACCTGTTTTCTGACACATTGCCCAAGAAACCCTCGCATCGCCTGTCGCGGCTTGAAAAATCGCTGCACGACGCATCGTGTGCAAAGATCTCCGTAATCCGAGATCACCGCACCGACCCCGACGCAAGCCTTCTGTGCGGCTGCATGAAACTATGCATCGTACCGGATCGATGCATCGCATCGAGGCACCATGAGTCTTGCATCGTTGGGAGACGCAGTAAGGCTCCAACGCATCATCTCCCCGCGCAGTATAGAAACCGACACAACACCTCTTCTCCAGTAAGGAACCAACGCATCACCTCCCCTGCGCTGCAGTAAGGAACCAACACATCGTCTCCCTGAAGCAAAGAACAGATGCATCGCTGTTCTTGCGTGTAAGGAACAGACGCATCACCTTCCCTGTGGCCATTTGGTTTGTTTTGCGTGACCCATCCAAGGTACTTTGTGAGAAACGTGTTGCATTTACAACTTGCATTGAACTGAACTATTTCTAATATTTGTAGTGTTTTCACTGTATTACTGTATGTGTTCACAAATGCTTTACACACTGCCCCTGAGATAAGCCTGTCTGCTCGTGCCAAGCTACCAAGGGGGTGAGCAGGGGTTATTTTAGAAGTGTATCCTCCTTACCCTGACTAGAAAGCAAGGGTCCCTATTCAGACAAAGGTACCCGCCTCTGCCAACTAGAGACCCCCATTTATAACAGTGGGACTTACTAAGCATAAAAAGAAACTATGTGCCCACTGTGAGAAATTGATGATAACTGTTATTCCCCATGTTTGGCAGGTTTCCACTGACATTGTAAGTAAAAGTACATTTTTAAAATGCAGCCAGTGAAATTAATACAGGCCTGTTCAAAACGTACAGTGCACTTTTTGTCAAGAATCTATTTAAATGAAGAATCTTATGTTTTGATAATTGCTGTGAAAAAGAAACTTTTAAAAGTGTACTTTGTGGTGCCCTAAGGCCAACTTGAATTAATACCAGTTCTTTTGCTGCTTTTTGTCAAGTGACTATAAAAAGCTTAACAGTTCAGTGGCGTGTGCTAGTTAGCTAGAAAACGCAATTTCTAAGGCAAGGAAACCTTGGGCCCGATTCACAGAACTAACTTAAGACAAAATTCTAAACTTACTACCATTTTGGTATTCACAGAAAGAACTTACTCATATTGGTATTCACAGAAGGCGCTTACTCTTTTCGGTATTCACAGAAGTTAGAAGTCCTAACTGTAGGATTCCTAAATGCCTAATGTGAATACCGAAAGTCTTAAAGTTAAGATTTTTCTCAGTTTAGGAGTAGTAAAGTTAGGATTCCTAACATTAGGACTCCTAAATGCCTTCTGTGAATACCAGAAGTCTTAAAGTTAGGATTTTTCTCAGTTTAGGAGTAGTAAAGTTAGGACTACTAACTTTAGGACTCCTAAACTGAGAAAAATCCTAACTTTAAGACTTTCGGTATTCACAGAAGGCATGTAGGAGTCCTAAAGTTAGGACTCCTAACTTCTGTGAATACCGAAATTAGTCAGTGCCTTCTGTGAATACCAAAATGAGTAAGTGCCTTCTGTGAATACCAAAATGGTAGTAAGTTTAGGATTTTGTCTTAAGTTAGTTCTGTGAATCGGGCCCACCGTGTGGTATTACCAGCTGGCCACTTAGGCCTTACTTATAAGTTGAACGGAGGATTACTCCATGGTGGGATACCCTTCGGCATAATAATAATAGGACCAGTATTCACACACCCGGATTTCCCAGTTTCCCATGAATGTAGCAACTAGGGATTCAGTTTTACTGGCAAGTAATCTAACCAGTATGATCCCATAAGGCTCAGGCTGCAAGTGCAGTCTCAAATCCTGCTCAACACTTTTCCATGGCTAGAGAGACAGGGATTACTCCCCACCCCAGCCCACAGCCTCTACTGTGCTTTACCACCCACCCCCTATAAAATCTCATGCTTTCATTTACCACCTGTTGATAGCAGACGGTAAATAAAAGAGCATTTGTCCCCAGAATGGGGACACAACTTGAGGAACTGGATCTTTTAAATCTGGATCATGTTATTTCCAATTCCAGAACAGTTCTGAAAGCCAAATGTATGTGCAAGAACACTGACTGGAAACGTTAATTCTGGATACATGGTATTCCAGCACATAAATCTGGCCAACCTTTGACCAAGACCTTAGCAAGAGTGAATCATCTAGAGAAGTAGATGGTGTGGCAAAGCAATTCTAATACTTGCCTTTCAAAAACAAAACACAAATGGGACCCAAATGTCAGAAACAATGTACTCCAGTGGTCTCTAAGACATTTGGCTCTGTTCACAGGAGAGCGGAAAGACATGGTGTGTTCCCAAATTTTCTTAAGAGTAGACATGATATAGGAGACCCAGCTTCTAACAGGGAGGATGGCTAGAGCTACAATGAATGAGAGACTTTGGGATGGTTTACAGTAACATAAAAGATGAACTGCTACACTGAACAGTTGGATTTTCATGGACATTTTGACAGATTTTGGTGTAGTTCTCATTTAAACGAAAGCAGTGTGGTTCTTTTGCCTCTGAAACACAAATAATACAGTGTTGATATTCCAGATTTCCTTGCATGGGGTATTTATGAAGGCATTTGTTCCTACCCATGGGACTCATATCCCCTAGTGTGGTCAGTGTGAGCAGTCCTGCACTGGAATTCGACATCCGGGGTCCACTTGTCATTAAAAAAGGCAGCCCCAAACACATTGAGGGCCACTCTGGGACCGCTGACGGAGGCGGGAGCAGACATATTTGTGCACTTGTCCAGTGGTCTTGCTACCTCCAAGATCCTCTTTTCTACGAAGTCCCCGGGCCAAACAATGCCCTCCCCTACAGTGCCCCTTCTGGGCATCCTGTCTATTTCTGTTCGAATGTTGCTATGTACAGTAAAAAGGTACAGTGCCATTGGGTTGGTCTCATACTGGTCGATGTTTACTACTGCTCTATGGGGTTCCCACTCCGTTGGGTTGAATCTTGGCCTTAATCCTACATAGGTACAGGTGGGTGAGATATTTTGGTTATGCACAGGCTAACTCTTGGCATAAGTAAAGTATGTATGCGCCTATGGCATGAGGTATGAGTGAACATATGTAGCCTGACCTTGTCAGTGCAGGTCGCTCAACCCGCCGCGTTGCTCCTCCCGAGGTCACCCGGTCCCCCTACGGCCACTGCCTGCTCGTTGCCACCTTGCCTCCGCTGTGCCGCGGACTGCGTTTGCATCTCTGCGTTACTTGTACTTCTGCTGTGCTCGTTGCCGCCTTGCCTCCGCTGTGCCCCTGACTGTGCTTGTATCTCTGCGTTTACTTGTCCTTCTGCTGTGCTGTGTGTTTTCTGCCCGCTGTCCCCCTGATTCCAGACTTGTGCTGTGCCCCTGTTTAGCCCCCTGCCTTTGTTTGTGTTTTAGCCCCCTAGCGCTTCACCCGCTGCTCCACCCCGCTCCCTGCCGCTGCTCCCCCGCGGCCCCGCCCCCTCTCCTTTGGTTTCCCTCTACCCTCTCCCATTCGCCACCCCGCTCCCACCTCCCAGCTGCTCCTCCCTCCCACTGGGCACTTAAGGACTCGGCCGTGCGACGGGGAGCTGTGACCAGCCTGACCTCGTCAGTGCAGGTCGCTCAACCCGCCGCGTGGCTCCTCCCGAGGTCACCCGGTCCCCCTACCGCCACCGCCTGCTCGTTGCCGCCTTGCCTCCGATGTGCCCCGGACTGCGTATGCATCTCTGCGTTACTTGTACTTCTGCTGTGCTCGTTGCCGCCTTGCCTCCGCTGTGCCCCTGACTGCGCTTGTATCTCTGCGTTTACTTGTCCTTCTGCTGTGCTGTGTGTTTTCTGCCCGCTGTCCCCCTGATTCCAGTCTTGTGCTGTGCCCCTCTTTAGCCCCCTGCCTTTGTTTGTGTTTTAGCCCCCTAGCGCTTCACCCGCTGCTCCACCCCGCTCCCTGCCGCTGCTCCCCCACGGCCCGCCCCCTCTCCTTCACTTTCCCTCTACCCTCTCCCATTCGCCACCCCGCTCCCACCTCCCAGCTGCTCCTCCCTCCCACTGGGCACTTAAGGACTCGGCCGTGCGACGGGGAGCTGTGACCAGCCTGACCTCGTCAGTGCAGGTCGCTCAACCCTCCGCGTGGCTCCTCCCGAGGTCACCCGGTCCCCCTACCGCCACCGCCTGCTCGTTGCCGCCTTGCCTCCGCTGTGCCCTGGACTGCGTTTGCATCTCTGCGTTACTTGTACTTCTGCTGTGCTCGTTGCCGCCTTGCCTCCGCTGTGCCCCTGACTGCGCTTGTATCTCTGCTTTTACTTCTCCTTCTGCTGTGCTGTGTGTTTTCTGCCCGCTGTCCCCCTGATTCCAGTCTTGTGCTGTGCCCCTGTTTAGCCCCCTGCCTTTGTTTGTGTTTTAGCCCCCTAGCGCTTCACCCGCTGCTCCACCCCGCTCCCTGCCGCTGCTCCCCCGCGGCCCTGCCCCCTCTCCTTTCGGTTTCCCTCTACCCTCTCCCATTCGCCACCCCGCTCCCACCTCCGAGCTGCTCCTCCCTCCCACTGGGCACTTAAGGACTCGGCCGTGCGACGTGGAGCTGTGACCAGCCTGACCTCGTCAGTGCAGGTCGCTCAACCCGCCGCGTGGCTCCTCCCGAGGTCACCCGGTCCCCCTACCGCCACCGCCTGCTCGTTGCCGCCTTGCCTCCGCTGTGCCCTGGACTGCGTTTGCATCTCTGCGTTACTTGTTCTTCTGCTGTGCTCGTTGCCGCCTTGCCTCCGCTGTGCCCCTGACTGCGCTTGTATCTCTGCGTTCACTTGTCCTTCTGCTGTGCTGTGTGTTTTCTGCCCACTGTCCCCCTGATCCCAGTCTTGTGCTGTGCCACTGTTTAGCCCCCTGCCTTTGTTTGTGTTTTAGCCCCATAGCGCTTCACCCGTTGCTCCACCCCGCTCCCTGCCGCTGCTCCCCCGCGGCCCCGCCCCCTTTCTTCGGTTTCCCTCTACCCTCTCCCATTCGCCACCCCGCTCCCACCTCCCAGCTGCTCCTCCCTCGCTCCGCCCCCCTCTCTACTTATGGCAGAGTCCACAAGTACGCGCAGCATTCACGCGCAGCGGGCCCGCCGATTGTGCGCCAAAGGCGCGCCAAAGTCAAGCCCGTCTGCGCCCGTCCGCACCTGGCCCGCGCCAAGCGCCAGGACCCCTGGACCCCGCCGATGCAAGACGACTCGACATACCTACACCGCCGCCGCCCTCAACGCACTTAATGCCGGCCGAAACCCCGCCTGCTGACGGGCCACTCCGAAACGCATCCAAGGACCCTCCAGCTGCCAAGCCTGCAAGTTCACCTGCCTCCGAACCTGCACCGCACCCACCAAGCCAAACACCAGCAACAACCACCTCAAGTGCATCCTGCTCAACACCCGCTCCGCCCACAGACACGCCGTGGAACTCTGGAACCTCCTCGACACAACATCACCAGACATCGCCTTCCTCAAGGAAACCTGGATGAACGTCTCCTCAGCCCCCGACATTGCCATCGCCATCCCGGACGGGTACAAGATCATCAGGAGGGACCGCATCAACCAGACCGGAGGAGGCATCGCCATCGTCCACAAGAACACCATCCTCATCACGACCGACTCCAACGACACCTTCGTCGCCACAGAGCACCTCCACTTCCAGATACACACCGACCCAAAGACGACCCTCAGAGCCAGCCTCGTCTACAGACCCCGGGACCACGCACACAATTCAGCGAAGACATCACAGACTTCATCAGCCCGCACGCCCTCCCCTCCGCCAACTACATCCTCCTAGGGGACCTCAACTTTCACCTGGAGAACAACAAGGACCGCAACACCGCCGCCCTGCTGGAAAACCTCCCCAACCTCGGACTCAAGCAACTGGTCAACACCCCCACCCACTACGCCGGCCACATGCTTGATCCCGTTTTCTCTTCCAGCAAGCACATCACCTTCAGCCACGCCACCGGACTCCACTGGACCGACCACAGCTGCGTCCACTTGAGCTTCAGAAGAACCACGACCCACCACCACCCGCAACAGGTTCCTCACAGGAGCTGGAGCAAGATCACCGCCGACCAGCTCACCACCTCACTCAGCCACAGCCCACCCGCCACCACAACGGACCCCAACGAAGCAGCCCGCAACTTCACGCAGTGGCTGACCGCCTGCGCCGACGACCTCGCACCACCGAAGAACCCTCCCAGCAGACCGAGAAGCAAGTAGGCCTCCTGGTTCACCGACAAACTTAAGGACTCCAAGAAGAACTGCCGCACCCTCGAGAAAGCCTGGCTCCTCGACCAGACCACAGACAACATGACTGCCCTCAAACAAGACACCCGCAAGCACCACCAGCTTATCCGCACCACCAAGAAGAAATCACTGAAGGAACGACTGGACAACAACACCCACGACAGCAAGGAACTCTTCAGCATCGTCAAGGAGTTCTCCAACCCCAGCACCGGCAACAACAACAACAACACTCCTTCACAAGATCTCTGCGACTCTCTCGCCACATTCTTCCACCGCAAGATCGCCGACATCCACAACAGCTTCGGCGCACCATCCATGCACCCAACCGTCGAACCAACGCCCCCCACCGCCACCCTCTGCACCTGGACCACGGTGACCACCGAAGACACAGCCCGCACGAGGAACACCATCCACTGCGGATCTCCGACCGACCCCTGCCCCCACCACGTCTTCAACAAGGCCGACTCCACCATCGCACTCCAACTCCGGAACATCTTCAACACCTCCTTCAACACCGCCACCTTCCCGGAGAGCTGGAAGCATGCCGAGCTCAGCGCCCTACTGAAGAAACCAACAGCGGACCCCACCGACCTCAAGAACGTCCGCCCCATCTCGCTCCTCCCTTTTCCTGCTAAAGTCATCGAGAAGATTGTCAACAGACAGCTGGCCGCCTTCCTCGAGACGAACGGATCCCTTGACCCCTCGCAGTCCGGTTTCAGAGCCAACCACAGCACCGAGACCGCCCTGATCGCAGCCACCGACGACATCCGAGCCCTGCTCGACAACGGGGAAACAGTGGCACTCATCCTCCTGGACCTCTCTGCAGCGTTCGACACTGTCTGCCACCGCACCCTAGTTCAACACCTCAGCAACATCGGCATCCAAGAGAAGGCACTGGAGTGGATCATCTCGTTCCTCACCGGAAGAACACAGAGAGTTCGCCTCCCCCCGTTTCGATCCAAGGCCACCGCACGCCAACACAACCTCAACATCATCTCCTACGCCGACGACACCCAGCTGATCCTCTCCCTCACCAGGGACCCCGACACCGCCAGAACCAGCCTACACGAAGGGATGAAAGACGTCGCCGAGTAGATGAAGAACAGCCGCCTGAAACTGAACTCAGACAAGACGGAAGTCCTCATCCTGGGACCATCGCCCTCCGCCTGGGATGACTCCTGGTTGCCCCCCGCCCTGGGCACCACTCCCAAGCCAACAGACCACGCACGCAACCTGGGCTTCATCCTGGACTCCTCCCTCTCGATGACCAGACAAGACAAGTCAACGCCGTCTCCTCATCTTGCTTTCACACCCTACGCATGCTCCGCAAGATCTTCCGATGGATCCCGACCGAAACCAGGAAGACGGTCACCCAGGCACTCGTCACCAGCCGACTGGACTATGGAAACACCCTCTATGCCGGAACCACAGCCAAGCTACAGAGGAGACTCCAACGCATCCAGAACGCCTCCGCCCGACTCATCCTGGACATCCCCCGACACAGCCACATCTCCGGCCACCTAAGGGACTTGCTCTGGTTCCCCATCAACAAGAGGATCACGTTCAGGCTCCTAACCCACGCACACAAGTTTCTCCACGACCTGGGCCCCAAGTACCTCAACGACCGCCTGACCTTCTACACGCCCACCCGCCAGCTACGATCTACTAGCCTCGCCCTCGCCGCCGTACCACACATTCGAAGAGCCACCGCCGGAGGCAGATCCTTCTCCTAACTCCCTCCCCATCCACCTTCGACTGACCCAGGACCATCTCGCCTTCAGGAGACAACTCAAGACCTGGCTGTCGAGCAGTAGCGGACCCCTTCCCCCAAGCGCCTTGAGACCCTCCCGGGTGAGTAGCGCGCTATACAAGTGTTATGATTGATTGATTGATTGATTGACCTGGTGGAGAAGTGTGGCTCACTGGTTAGAAGCGGCAGACCCTGAAGCAGAGGTCGGCCCGGGACCAGGGTTCAATTCCCGACGCGCCAGGGTCTTGCGTCAAAGTTCGCGGACTCGATAATTCTCGCTTAGGTGCCTACGCTAACCATGGGTCCCACTCTGCAACTCTGGGCAATAGCTTGCTTAATCTCCAAAACGGCCCCAGCAACGCCGGGGATGCCTGGCTTCACCTTGGGGTGCCCTCTCACAGGGAAAGCCAGGACGGGTTCCCCAGCGGTATACAGCGCCAGGACACCACGTAACGAGGTAACAGTGCGCTTTACAAGTATACATACATTACATTACCTGTTTATGTTTTGAGTCTCCAAGATGGTCAAGTGCTGATACCAGGTGTTGTGTAAGAGTCTGCTGTGTAGTGCTTGAGGAATGCTAGTGTTTGGCTCAGCATAGGTGTATGTGAGGAGGGAGAAGTCTCTTCACATGTTTTGCACGATTGACAAAGTAGGTTTCATGAAATGGCATATTTCTGGCTCTGGAGGGGTGCGAGAGCACCCATGTTAAACGGAGAGTGTTCAAGAAAACATAACTTTGAAAACCTTTGTAGGTTTCATGATGGTCTTCAGGGGTGTTTTCTGTCATCAGGGCGCCCAGGAGTGTCTTGTCTTGGTGTAGTGCAAAAAAGGAGTCTCTTTTTCCCCCCAAAAAGTATTTGTAGAGTAAGTTTGCAGTCTTTGTTCTTGAGCAGTTGACGTCCTTTAGAGAGTTTCGATTATAGGAATGGCGGGCCGCTGTAAAGATGGTGCACTTGCGGCTCTACTGAAGACCTGTGGGATAGGAGTTGGGCATTGCAGGTTAGCATGGAAAAAACACATCATTAAACAATGTTCTGATAGTTCCAGTGTTTTTCTTTTTAGGAATAGACTCCACTATATATATCTTTCACTGTGTGCAAAACGTTCTAGTGAGTTTCTGGAAAGAGGTGGTGGCGCTTTTAGGGAATGTTCAATGTAAGTTGAATAGCATTATTTTGTCAGTACTTTGCCCCTCCCCCTCTCCTTCCTGCGGCGGGGACAGTAGTGTCCTCTGTGAGCTGATTACATTAAATATATGTGTGTGTCGTTTTACTAGTGCGGGTGTGTCCATTTGACCTGAATGGCCCACGTGCGATGTGAGGGGAACATATTACTTTTTTTAATGGGTTTTGTGGGTTGCGTTGTTCCCGTTGTCACGTGCATGTTCTGTTGGTCGCTGCAAGTGGCATATAAAGATGATCTCTTTAATGGAGTTGGGTATTTTGATTACACTCTTTTTCTGGAAGCTTCAGGTTTTAGGTTACTTTGGGCTTCTTCTAGCAGGTCAGTTGGTGCCTTTCTGAGAATGTGTGTAGGGATGGTTGTAGTGTGGCATACCGGTAGGGGGTTGAGAAGATGCTCTGTGGCCCCCGTGATTTGGATGTGGCAATGACTGGGATCAGGCCTATTGCTTCTTTGGATGATGTTCAGGACTCCCTCTGTATCTTATTTGGTAAGCTGGGTTTGGTGGTGAGCATCTCCATGCGCCTTGTGCGGTGGGGCTGCGATAGTCATCTATTGAATCCCATTCCCTCTCATAGCCCCGTCTCCCTCAGATCCAGAATACTTTGGATCTGCTGCCTTCCTCAGGAATCACAAACTTCTTACCATGTGACACGCTACTACCGCTGCTTTGACGAGGCATAATCTGATCAGCAAACTTTGGATGAGTTTGGAATTATTAGGGGAGAGGAGGAGGTCAAATGTCCTGCTTACGATGGGAGTAAGGTACGCGGCTGGGACTTATCATGCTGTGAGTAATGAACTGAAATTGCTGATTGCCCGGGTGAATTTCCCTATGGACTTGGTGCCAAATTTGTGAATGGACTACAGAGTTTCATGGGTTATCCCAACACCACAAGTTCACAAAATGTCTGGCTTCCAGCACCGACGCATAGCCTTGTTTTGGAACTAAACAATGTGGCCTCTGTTTGGTGGAAACCCTGGAGTTGGTGAGACTTACATAGGTCACCTAGGGGTGGAATGCTGGACCTGGGTGCCCATTTTATACATCAGTTGGGAGCCGCCCTGCTCCCTCATCAGACTGCCTTACCCCTGGGGCATGGTCAGCCAAATCCACCCGGGGGGGGGGATCAACTGCAGAGGGAGGTCCATGCCCCTGCGGGTACCTAGATGCAAACTCTAGCATGAATTCCAGATTGATATAGTATGTCGTTCCTATAGTAGATGGCAAATTCAGGCAAGGAAATCAATAAGACCGGTGTGAAGGTGATAGACTATGAAGGGGGTTGTTTTGGACTTACTGCTTGTTCATATTCCAGAGTTGTGCTAGGGCATTGCCACCCCAGACAGTCACCCCTCCCTGTCATGGTACTTGCCATGTGCTTGGCCAACCACCCAGCCACTATTGCGGCAGCATGGCTGTAGACTGATTTCCTTGAGGCTGATTGTATGATGCTTTTGTGTTGCGTTGGGTTTGGTTTTGGTGAAGGATATTCTGTGGGCGTTGTCCTAGTAGTATTCCTTTTTGCTTGTGATAAGCTTTTTAGACGGCATCAGTTGGCCATGTGGCCCATTCAGTGACAATAGTGGGATTCTATGAGGCTGGGCTGCAGCCAGCTTCGGTGACCTCGGCTGCTAGAACTGGCTGGATATCCCTTGAGGTCCTGAGGTGGAGCTCCCTTAAAGACTAGTGTCATTTGTACTTTTGCATCCAATGTGGCCCCTGTGGAGGGTAGTTTTTTTCAACTTGACGAATTTGGCGCTGTCTGTCAGGGCCTGCTCCTGCTATTCCCTTTCCATCTCCACGCTTTCCTGGTAGTAATGTAATATGTGGGGGTGTATTCCCCACCAAGAGTTGGTGTGTAGCCCTGCTACTTCATCTAGTTCAGTCTGTATCTCAGCTAGCGGTACCTTTTTGAGGATGTTGTAGAAGAATTGAACTCTGGAACCCGTGTCGGTCCAAGGCTGTCCTGTTTTTTGTCCTCATCCCTCCCTCATTCTGTCTAGGAATTCAGTACCAGTCTCTCAGGCTTCATGCTTTCTGCCATAAATCCTCTTATGTCTGGGCGATGGGGGAATATCCCACTCAGGGCCATCCATATCTGGTGTCTGAATGAGTTGAATGTGGCCCCATCATGCTCGGTGTTGATCAGCGTGACTGCTGGGATGCAGGCTCAGAAAAATACTGTGGCGGTTTGCTTCCTGATGATGAGACTTTTGAGGACACCTATGGCTAAGTTGATTTCCTCAGTATTTTCACATGAGATTCACTTTCCTGCCCTGTCCATCAATGGGTGCAGTTTGTTCCTGAACCCTGATTTGTCCATCTTTGCCCATGGAACAGAGATGGTCCCTGACTCCCCTTTTGGAGTGAGAAAGCAAAAGACACACAGATGATGGACGGAATGCAGAGCAAATCAAACATCCACCCACAGTCAATAGATCTGGGTTAAAATCATTATTCTTTTGCTCACCGTGCTTTACTAAGATCATGCCTTTGAAAAAGCACATTTAATAAGGTGCATTATCTTTCGTCTTTTCAGCATCAACTGAATGAAACTTGTTTTTATAATTATCAAGAAATACACAGAACACAGAACTCACGATACTAAGGAATCTCTGAGTCCTCTTAAACTCCGCATTTGATAGGTACTTTCCTAAATATTAAATATCCCCCTATCCTTGTGAACTAATATGATAATTTAGGAAATATCTCTCACTTGAAAGTCAACTAATGTTAGTGCATTACCTTCCTATGTTAATTTTTTTCTCAGTGCTTAAAACGAAGCCTTCATCTACTCAGCTTCCTGTTTTTAAGACTTTTCCAGCTCTACTCAAGGTAAGAATTGTAGGATAAAATAAATAATAGAGTAGCTTCTCTAGAATTAGAAAAATAGATCATGCGAATAACTAGAGATTATGTAATAACTCTATTTGAAAACTCTGGAATAATAGGCCCTCTCTTTTTGATATCATGCCAGAATAGATGTTTCCCCCCCCCCCTTTTTTGAAAGGTTTCGTCGGGCTCTTCAGATAGGTTATACTAGGAGAGAGAGATGGGAGCATATCTCCTTGCGAACGATAAATTAGATAGGCAAAAAATTATGGCATAGATCGTAAAAAAAAATTCCCCCCGCTACTAATTTCCCCTTTCACCCCCCTGCCCCCCCTTCCCCCTTCCTCCCCGCCCACCCCCCTCTGTTTTCTTCTCTCTACCCCTCCCCCACCCCCTTTCCCCCCCTTTCCCCCCCCTTCCTTTCTTCCTGTTTTTCTTTCTCTTTTCTTTCTTGTTCTCCTCTTTTCTAGCCCTAAAACATAGTGAAAATAAGTTATTGATTTGCTTACACGAATGTTTTAGTTAATTGTATTGTAAATTTATGTATATATGTATATAGAAATATGTGTATATATGAAATATATCTGTCTAAATGGTCTCTCTAGCGATGTATCATGTTATATATATATATGTATGTATATTTTTTTCATGTCTGACAAACAGATGGTAATAGCACTGTATATAGTAATAAGGCATTATTTGTGACTGACATAAGGAGATTTTGTGACTCTTTGTTTGTTTAAACCTTAGAATTTTGCTGATATTGTCCTGAGGAAGACACAAAAAGGTGTGTCGAAACGCGTCGACAGAAATCAGCATCCTCAACATTTTCTGGGCATTATCATTATAATGTTTTTGTGACCTATGTATATTTCTTTGGAGTAACAGTTTATTTTATAAAAATCATTTTTTTATCCTCTCATTTTTAATCATGTGTATCAATGAATATGTTCATATTACTGTTTTAATAATGTAATTAAACTTTTCACTTTATCATATAAGATTTTTCTTGAGTCCCTCTTCTCCTTATGGTGTGTCCTTCTTCCTGTTTGTATTAGACTTTGTATTTTTGGCCTGGGCCTTTACCCTTGCATATCTTTTGCTCACCATGCCACTCCAGTTTAGACCCAGCCATATGCAAATCAGTCTTGACCCGGTGCCTCATGGAACAGTCCAGCCCGTACTGCCAAGCCAGGTCCTCCCTGGACCGGGAACAGCATCCTGGGACTGGTTTCGGGGCACCACCCCTCATCAACTCGACTAGCTAGAATCCAGAAAGCAAAGGACACACAGATGATGGACACATAGATGATGAAACCCTTTTGTAGCAGCAGACATATTTTTGCGCCGAGCAGTCCGTCGGTTTCACTTTGACATAGCTTTCCCATCTCCCATCTTCTCGGTCGCTCCTGCATTAAGGGGTAGTTCCATTGCCGATCTGCAGTCCTCTGACAGCCATCTCCTCTGGTACAAAGGATCCTTCCTCTGGACAAGTTCTATCATATAAGCCCTTCCTTTCAGTCCAGTAGGCCATTATATGGCAAAATGGCTACGCAGAGGCCTCTGTTTTTTCTCTGGACACTTTCTCTCAGGTGTCATTTTGCCTTATCGACATGTTCAGGGAGGGTGGCAGACGTGCTCACCACTGCTCTCCTTGTGCATATGTAAAGGTGCCATTCTGCCCCTTCTATGTTGCAATTGTGTTTCAGTTAGTCTCTACTGATTTCCTTACTCTTGGTTTGCCCCTCTCCTACGCTGACAGCCGGGTCGAGTTTGGGTTTTTATTTATTTAAAGAGTTTTATATAGCGCTGGCTAGACCCGAAGGTATCAGAGCGCTTTACATGAGGTTCAACAAAATTACAAGATTACATCTGTTTCAATTTACAACAGTTGCTAGAAAAACAATTACCACAGCATAGAAAACGAGATAAGTGAAGTGGAGTGTAGAGGGGAAGGGGGTAAGGGTAAAGAGGTAGGAGGGAGATAGAGCAGTAAGACGAAGGAAGGTCTGCCCAAAGTCCTGCTGGGTAGGTGATGGTCGAGGGGGAAGTCCCAAAACCATCTCCTCTATAGCTATCGGGTAGCTCCACTGGGCTTTGGCCAAATAGCAAGGTCTCAAGGGAAACATTAAAAGAACATGGAGGGCTAAATAATGGAGCGTAGAGGGGAGGGTGAGAAAAGGGAGGATAGGGGAAGAGACAACAAGGAGAGACGAAAAGAAGTCTGTCTAAAGGCCGACTGGGTAGGTGACGACCAAGGAGGGAGTCCACGGCCTATCTCCCCTATAGCTAAACCAGGTAGCTCCATCGGGCATCAGACAAAATAGTTCAGTCTCAAAACATTGAGAGAGGAGAGAAGGAGAAGGAGAGACATAAATAGGGAAGGATGCGGGAAGAGATGACAGGATAGATGAAAGGAAGTCAGGCTAAAGACCGACTGGGTAGGTGATGTCCAAGGAGGGAATCCCCGACCTTTCCCCCCTATAGCTAAACCAGGTAGCTCCATCGGGCATCAGGCAAAATAGCTAGATCTCAAAAGACAAGGGAAAATTCACAGGTAAGCAGGGTTGGGCCAGGACAAGGTGAGGGCAGACGTCAGTATCAGGCATGTGGAGAGGAGTAGAGCGAGGAGGACAGAAAGAATTGCAGATATACGCATAAGGGTAGGCGCAGTCCTGGACGGGAAGAATAAGTCTACGTTCAGCAGTGGGGGTAAGAAGTCATCATTTTCGGCCATGATGGGGTCAGGCATCCTTGGACCCTGTTCCATATGGAGTGTGTTGAGAGTGGCAGAGCTTTTCGGGGTGGGGCGCCAGTTGTTAAGACAGGCAACAAAGAACACCCCCGGCATCCCAGGGCACCCTGCCCTGCCCTGTAGGTGAGCTGGGACACAATGGGGGCCGCCATTATGCCTCGCGTATGGGTGGGGGGGTCGCTCACCTCGCTTCTTCAGCAACCGGAGGCTCAGGGCAGACAAGCTGGCAAGACCGCTGAGGCAGCGGGCAGGTAATACCTTGGGACACTGGCAGGGCGTCTCATCACAGTGAGGAGATTGCCAGAGGATAAAATCGTCCCCCCAGAATTCAAAATGGCGGTCCTGTGCTTCACAGTCTGCAGGAGCCATTGGCAAGTCACTGCAGCCTCCCACTAGGTTCCGCACTCATCAATGGGAGCAGAGTGGGCAGAGCTGGCCGTCAGGATAGGTACTGTGCTCCCGAGGCGATCCACTTCAAACTCATCAGCCTCACCATCGGTAGGACTGCCTGTCCGGCGTGGCCACCAATTTGTGCCTGGCCAGTCAGAATCTGATGTTTAAAAAATTCGGCAATGTCCTCAGGCCCAACTGAACAGATTGTGGATCACCCAGGCAGAGCCTCATTTTAACTCACCTCTTGAGGCTCATCCGCCCCGTAAGTGTTGGGGTTTCCGTTGTTTAGGGAGTTATTCTCCGACCCGAGCTGCTGCGGCCGGCCGCCATTTTAGAGTCAGGCGGCACTCGCCGCACGGCTCGCCCAAAATGCATGAATTCTCCGGTACTTCTAGAAGCCTCTCTTCTGACCCATGCTCAATATCAAGGGGAGCCCAGAGCCTAGCTATGGCTTACTCCGGGTTGGGTGTGTTGGTTTCTCGTCACGTTGGTCTTCTCAGGCTAGAGCTCTTTCCCTATCTGATCTCTGTCCGGGCCTTTCTTCTAACTACCACCTCGGCTGCCTTCTTCGCTCAGTGCTGTGTGCTGTTCTTCTGGGTAGCATTTTGGCCTTCCAACTTACTCCCTGATGGTTCCCCTGCAGCTTGAAAATATTCTGGGGGACAATACCCTTCGGCTCCGCTCTCTCTGTTGTACTTTGGAGAGCTGGGAAACCTATCTTCCCCTTCACTGATGGTATCCTCCTCCAGAGCTGCTATGAACCTCTCTCTGGCTCTAGGGTGTTTGGAGGGGTGGCTAGGAGCATGTGCTCCCCCACCCCACTGGAGCTTGATGGGCCACCGCCGTTGGATGGGGGACTGAACTTCAAGGGAGCCAGGGAGCTGACTACACCTGTTCTGGTTAGTCTGATGGTCTCCCTACCTTGGATTGCTGCCCGGTGGAGGACCCACCGTACCCCTCAACCAATGGATTGAAGGAGCGGCTGGGATGGCAGGCTTCAAAGTCAGCACTTACCTGCCGATGTATGGTGGGGGAGGTGCAGATGCCTTGTTTTTGTGCTCTAGGATAGTCTTGCACAATGGGGCCACCTCAAAGATAACCACAGTTCTGGTAGGGCATCTCATTTAGCCCACTTCTGACATGCATACCTGGTCTGTATGTGTATCCTTGTGTGTTCTATGATGTTGGTATGAACATTCCCCCCTCAGGCCAGGAAAATGCGTATGACTTGGTATGGACATGCCACTCACAGCAGTGTTTCTCTAGTTTCTGAGCCTGTGTGGGGAACCTAGCTTGCATGTGGTCTAGTGCTGTCTCCATGATGGATTAGGAAACATGTTTTGGAGTTTAGAAACTGTCCACACATCCAATATATGCAATTTGTTGAAATTAAAAACATCTAGGGCGATGACAGCATTTTCAGTGAAATTTTCAAATGGTATGCATGCAACACCAAGACAGCATTTTCAGTGACATTTTCAAATGGTATGCATGCAACACCAAGTCGAATTTTTACCTGATCCCTTAATGTAGCCCGTCCACACGTCACACCCTCCCGATTGGTCCGCGTGTGACGAGCCCCTTTTCTGATTAGCAATGAGTTGCTGCACCGCGAGGCAAGGCAGACGCTGCGAGACAGTGTAGCGGACTCCTGCTCCTGATATCCCGAGAAGAGGTAATTAACTTTTCTTGATACTTGTGATAGTATCTACCTAGCTTGAAGGGAAATGTTAGACCTTAAGGAGCCTTGCTCTACCCGAACTTAACCGATTAAGCACAAATTTCTATGATAATTTCGTGCTCCTGATTTAGTCACTATGCCCATCCCTATGCCCCTTTGTTTTCAGTAGTTCAGAGTGATTGAAATCACACCATGACAGTCGTACGATCTTTTACGTTTTGACTGGGCTACGGATATGGTGACCAAGTCTGTTCCCATGCCCGCATAGTCATTGACGTCGGCCCATATCTTTTTAATTTTTCAGAAGGATTCAATCCATATCACGAGACGCGAGGCGCGAATATTCTGAACATTTCTCAGCAGACGCTCCATCACTGGCCAAGTATAATACAGCCAAAGTAAGTCCCTCTCATACTTGCCCCTTTTCAGGTATCCAGTCCTTCCAGTCCTTTGAGACTTACTTTAATTAATTTGTTACAGCAACCTGATGAGCTCACCACGGCCCTCTCCACAGACGGTACAGTCAGCTATCGTCGTTTGATGTAGGTAACAACCTCCTATTACCTAATAGACTCTTTGGGACAATCACCTCATGAACTGATTTCAGTCTCTGTATTATTTTTAGGCTCTCTCAGTTTTTTTTCCTGATGAAGACCCCAACATGAGGCTTGAACCAACCCTTTAGCGTTCACAGGGGTCGAAACGTAGAACTACGCCTATTCTACACACCATAGGATCCGATTAATGCAATTGATATTAACCTATGTGTGATGCAATTCGGGAACCTTTATCATAAGCTTGACTGTAAAGGCTTTTCTTTGATTTTTACATGATGGTTTCAACATGTCACAGCACCTTTACCTTGTCCCTCACTCCCTATGCACATCCTATCCCCTCCTCACAGAGAGCACTCTAAAAATGTAATGATTCTACAATTACATTGAAGTTTCTTGATTGTACATGATGAAAAAATTAACCGTTGAATGATTTAATAATAACCTTGTATGAACAAATACAATTTGAAAATTGTGTATAAGAATTCAGTCTCAATTCATTTAAAGTTCAAGGTGATTGTGTGTCTGAACATAGACTCAAGTGTTATTTGATATTTACTACTCGGATCCATTCTTTTTTGTACTGTGTGATTAATAATAGGCAGTACTCATTCAGTCACTCCCACATACTCACTCAACACTGCTATGTGGTGCCACAGACATCAGGCAGGTCTGTATGGAACACACACAGCACTGTAATGTGATATCTCGTAGGTCGGTTGATAATACAAATGCGGACCTTGTGGCCCAAGTTCTCCTCCACCTTTCAGGTAACTCTGACTCCCCTTCACCAAATGTTTTGAGATAAAAAAAAACCTCCACCTGATTTTATGCCACTTACATCTGTAGCCACACTAGTCAGGGTCCCAGGGAAGAAGGGGAGAGCAGGGCTAATTAGGCTGATGTCGACAAATGGGGGTTTGGCCACTACTCAGAAAGTTCACCCACTGCGTGCAGAGCAGAAGCAGGCTGAAGGCGATAATGGTTTAATAAAAGGATTATAAAATTTGCCTTCTGGCACCAGCCTAATTCTGTGAAGCACAGGGGTGGGCCACTCAGTCTCTTGACTGGCTTCCGATTGTTCTCGGATGCATTCCTCAGCACAGTCAATTACTCTCACCACCCACGCCCGATCCGGGCAATACTACCTGGCAACACAAAGTCATCAGACCAGGTGAGAAGAGGATGGCTGATCTACCAGAATTGATCAAGGCACAAAAGGAACAATTGATGAATAGTGTAGGGGAGCCTCTCGGAAAAAGTGGGCACCCCGTCAGACACTTGTAAATCAAAGTAGAACCCATGCAATCCAGGCACAAAGGAACACAAATCTGTTCTTCCGCATCGCCCTTAAAATGCGGTTCAACATCTGTGCACACTGATACGAGTCGTAGCTGACAGTTCCGGTCAATCACAAAGAAGAGTCGCAAACTCAGCACCTCCCTGGAAATGAGGCACAATGTCTGGTGCACATTGATTGAAGTCACACCAAACAGTTCCGGTCACAGATAATGAAGAAGTGCAAATTCGGTGCCTCCCTGGAAATGGGGCAAAATATCAGGTGTGCTTTGATATGGGTCGCACCACGCAATACCGGTCACACACAATGTAGAGTTGCAAATTTCATACCTCCCTTTAAATGAGGCATTACACCAGGTGTGTGTTGATATGAGTCACACCAGACAATTCTAGTCACACACAATAAAGAGTGCAAACTCAGTACCTCCTGGAAATGAGGCACAACATCTGGTGTTCGTTGATCGGGGTCACTCCAGTCAGTTCCAGTCACACACAACAAAGAGTTACAATTTCCGTCCCTCCCTGGAAATGCGGCACAACGCCGGGTGTATGTTGATACAGGTTACACCAGACAATTACGGTCACATGGTGCAAGTTCAGCAGTGCCACACGAGGTAGATTGAGGCTAATACTACGGGTATGCTCACCCTTAGAGGGTTGAAATCTGTGAGTAGGACACCGCACACAATGAGCATGCAGTCGCATGTCGCATGAAACATATGCAGCACGAACAACAAAGTGGTCCACTGATGCTGGGACCACACTTCTTAAATGCATGCCATAGTTTTGGAGCTCTGCTCAAGGCGATTCAGTCTTTAGTCACAATACTTAGTTCTTAATCATGCAGTGCTACCAGTTGGAATCCAGCAGATGATGTGGATACTTAAAGGGCACCGCCCTCCAGGTGCCACACTTAGACAGTGTGGGTCCCTCGTAAGAGGTCTTTGATGTCCCTGAGACCTGCACAGGCAAACAGGGGGCAAGCCAACACACCTTTGGAGAGCACACTTTGAAGTGCCAAACAGCAGGAGATAGTCAGCCCAGGCCAGCCACTTTTCAGGAAGGATGCACAGTCCCTTCCAATCGCAGTAATCCTCTGTGTGCATAATAGAATCCTCTGGCAGTGTGCACTGCACAGTTCCAGGTTGTCCAGTCCCACATACCCACAAGTGTATCGCTAACCTGTTGAAGTATGGCACCAGCAGTTGTACTGTAGTATGGCTTTGAAGTAGGGGGTGGTTCATAGGGCTCACCTTTGAACCATACATGTCTCCGCTAAATGTCAGTACTGTCTGCTATGAGGCCATGGAATGCAGATCTTAATCTTTAGTCGGGCCATGATCTAGCTTCCCAGAGGCCAAGTGTCAAAACCTCTCCCTCTAATCTATCCAGCCAAGCATCAAATGGCAAAAATCTGTTGTTCCAGTTGCATGCTCAATGTTTATAGTTGTTGCTGGGAAATGCACAGATGTGCTCCCCCAGTCTCCAGTGTGGACTGGAGTCAAACCAAAAGTAACACTAAGAGTTTTAGAGCAGATAAATTCCTACCTTCTAGAAGTGGCATTACTAAGCTATTAATGACAAATCCACCTTTACCACAGGAGAGTTTTTTTTTGCATTGTGAATCAAATGATAGGAAACAGTATGAGGATGCTCCACTTCAAGCCACTATTGCTGCTTGAATTAATTGTAACCATTCCCCCATGATAACTTATGGGAAGAGCAAAACTCATAGGTAGTAAAAAACACACATGAATGTTCTACACTACCTGGGCATGGAACACACATGTGTACCAGCCCTGCCTTTCACCTAACACTTGCTTTATTCCTCAATACTTACCCCAGTGCTCCAGTGGTAGCAAAAGGGCCCCTCGGGAGGGGCCAGAGGTTTAGAAAGGCCAACCAGAGCATAAGTGCACTTGCACACGCACTGGCCTTCAATGGCAGGCTTGAGCCATGTTTAAAAACAGCAGGTAAGCACCATTTCATAACATGTATAAGAAGGACGTGTACACTTTCACACTGCATTTACATTGGGAAAGAGCACAGAGCCCTAAGGCCACTAAAAGACAATCAGTAAAACTCAGGATGGAAAAGCAAAAAGTTTAGGGAAACACTATTTCAATATTATCAGGTCAAACACTGTGTGTCCTTTATTTATTGAACTATTATTGTTGTTTTCTACACCGTTTTGTAGAACATTAACATTACTGTTGTTTGGTACTGATTGATCATTGCACACATTTTTCTGGGGAATTGCCTGTTGCCTTTGCCATACCTAATATGGACTGAAAGAGTTTCACAACAAACTGTGTTTACGTTATAAGGTTAGTAGGTGCACCCCCATTCCCAATTCATAATCAAATTTCTCACACAAAGCTAATTAGTATAAGAGCATGAAGATGTTTGCAGTCCTAACAGAAGAAGAAGGTGAGAGCTAATGCAGTATCTCAATGCACAGAATAGTTAATTGACAGTTGTCTAGACTTGTGTATTCCCCTAAATACTGTTCAAACGAGAGGATGTTTGTTTAAGAGTTCACTCATCTATTCAAGAGTGATTCACAGAGGTCGCTGAAAAATAAACCTTTAAAAAAATGATCATGTAAAACGTTTAACATAAAAAGGAGATCTGCTTTAATGTCAATAATATTCACATTTAAGAACCAGTGGCACCAAGTTGTCCAAGAAGACATGTAAGCTTTACTAGTTCCCTTACTAAATCACAGGCAGATTTTCCTATAAACATCATATACTCTCTTGGAAGATGCAAAACTGTACAAGCACTGATAAAACACAATTCAGTGATTCAGGGAGAGGAGTGCAATGTATATAGTTTGTCATACACATGAAAATCATCATATGAAGTAAAAGAAAATTGAACATCACCAGGAAGAGTTATGAAGGCAGATTTCTGGAAGCAAATCTTCTGTATCTGATTTTGAGCTGAAGAACTGAGCAAGACTTTTGCTAAGCTATTATTGTACAGATTTCTGGAATGGGGACCAAAGAATCAAAGATTGTCACACTTGCCTTAATAACTGCAGTTGCGAATCTCAAGTTTACAATGGACAATTTTAGAGGAAAAATGTCCCTTGCTGGATCTTATAATTAATCACACAGATGCCTATCTATTTTAAAGTCTATGTGATGAAGTTACTTTCTGTAATATCTTTTTGAAATGCCACAATAATCATCTGCAAATCAGGTTTTAAAAGGCGTTAGGGAAGTTTTTAGGCATTTCTATGCGGGTCTCTACAGCTTAGACGATGTCAACGAGACGGTAGACATATCAGGTTATCTTAGTAACATCCCACCCCCGATCCTCCCTGAGGAAGAGAAGAATGCCCTAGAATCACCAATCGAATTGAAGGAGGTTGTTGCAGCAATGGAAAGCCTCCCCTCAGGAAAGGCTGCAGGCCTGGATCAGATCCCCGTAGAATTTTATAAACTCTTCCAATAGGCACTGGTCCCAGATATTTTCAATACTGTGCTTCAGGCACAACGAGGTGAGTCTATTCCCAACTCGTGGGGTGGAGCGGACATCATAGTAATTCTGAAGAAAGGCAAACCTCCGCTAGCACCAGGGTCCTACATACCTATAAGATTTTTTCCAAAATACTCGCTAAGAGATTAGCCAGAGTTGTCGAGAGCCTGGTTAGTCCCTCGCAGCATGGCTAGATTCCAGGTAAAGGCACTACTCAACATGTCAGACAAGTAGTCACACTGTTCGATGCTGCGGGAGTCCCGGAAGGTCCTATGGCAGCTTTATTTTTAGACGCAGAAAAAGCGTTCGATAGGGTTTCCTGGGACTACTTGTGGACAGTAATGAGATGGTATGGAACAGGAGAGGGCTATATAAAGGCCATCCAGACCCTGTATAGAGAGCCAACAGCCAGGATTAGGACTAACAGAGGATACTGAGCCTAGGTGCAGATTAGCAGAGGGACTAGGCAGGGCTGTCCTTCCGCCCCCCTGTTGTTTGCACTTTATATGGACCCCTTGCTGCGTAGATTGGAGTCTAACCCTAATATCCCCCCACTAAGTGTAAATGGCAAGGAGTTCAAGACATTGGCCTACGCGGATGTTGTGGAAATTTTAACAACTAACCCTACTCTCGCTATTAGCGAGGTTGAATCTGAAGCACAGCAATTTGGCCAGGTCTCAGGCTATAAACTCAACAGAGCTAAGACCCAGATAGTGAAAAATGCCCATACAATTTGTAACGATAGTCGGGTAGTTAGTTTGGCAGTGTACTTAGGGGTCGAGATCTCTGCAGATCTAGACGGGGTTGTGGAGCAGAATATGGCTCCCCTAATTGCGAGAGTAAGATCCGACCTAGAGAGAATGAATAACCTTCACCTATCCTTAGTTAGCTGCACCAATGTTATTAAGATGTTAATTTTGCCCAAGTTTCTTTATTTTTTTAGAGCAATTCCGCTATACTTTGAGGCTAGATGGTTTCATGCACTAGAGTCAGTTTTGAACAGATTTATTTGGGCACACGGTAAAACAAGGAGGGCATATAGGTTCATTACCCTCCCAAGGGAGAGAGGGGGGTGGGGAGCCCCGGACTTTAGGTTATATTACTGGGCGGCTGCACTACAGTATATGCAGGGGTTAATCGGGGGGTAGTGGAGTGGACCAAAGAATTACCTGCATCTCTACTGATGTCTATGCAGCGGTTTTGGGGGCAGAGGCAGAGAACTGCTTTCTAAATTGCACTGATTTTTCCTACTAGAAAAGGAGAAGGTTTAAGACAGCCAGTGCTGCTGTTAAGATTTGGACTGCCCTCTTGAAAAAATGTGGGCTGGGTAGATTGAATAGATATACTTGGTTGTATAAAAACAGATCTCTCCCAGATGCGATCTTCGCGGACTCAGTTATAGCTGGCTGGACAGATAAAGGAATCATGAAGATTTGGGATATTGTTGCGCCAGGGGGGGTTGTACAATTTATAGACTTAGTCACCAAATTCCGTATAGACAGTAGAAGCTTCTTCAAATACCTACAGGTCAGGAGTTTTTTTTAATAATAAACAGGGAGGGACCGCAGGCTTCGGCAACAATGAAATTCTGGATAAAATAGAAAAAGGTGGCGACTGTACGATTCGCAGCTTCTACGCATGCCTAGTAGCAGGAAAGCCAGATGACTTAAGTAAATATGGTGCTAAATGGGCTGGGAAATTGGGCATTGAGACATGTTGATTTCAGGAATCATTAGGTCTGGGCTGCACGGTACTCTGCTCAGCCCCTCTCCAGCCCAGCATTCCAAAACATTATACTGCCTGTATTTTACCCCAGCTAAAATAGCACAATGGGGTGGCACCTCAGGGACCAACTGTCCACGTTGCAACCTACCAGAGGCGGACATAGTACACATCTTCGCCACCTGCCCCCAACTCTTTACGCTTATCAGAGATATAGAGTCAATTTTAGACAGATCTATAGGAATCCAAGTCACACTTACCCCAACCCTGATACTATTGGGGGTGATTCCAGACTCCGACGTCCCCCATCTGGAGTTTATATTAGTTGCTATGGCAGTTTACAGGCTTGCTATAGCCAGGTCCTGGCTGGATAAAATACCTCCTGCATTGCAACAATGGCTGGCAAGGCTTTTGGCTGCTTATAACTTAGAAAAAGGAATCTATGCGTGGAAAGGCAGGAGGGGGAGATAGTAAGGGTTGAGAATTTGGGACCCAGTTGGAGATGGAAGGAGGGATTGGCGATGGGCTGATTGTTTGTAATAATGTCAAGACTGCCCTGCGCTATGTGCTTCTTTCTTCTACGTATTTTGTTTCTTTTTTCTTGTCTGTATAGTATGGAATAGAAACTTCCTAAGGCTTGAACTGTTTTGCCCTTTTTTCGGTTCTTTTTACTTTTTTTTTCCATTGTTACTTTTTCCTTCTTGTTTGACTAGATGTGCTAACGGTTTGCTCAAGGCTTGCTCACACTAGACAGCAGTTTGCTCACTGTATATCATTTGCCCTGTTATTGTATTTATGTTTATCTTTGTTTGGTTGGCTTATATTATGCTGTGCTGTAATATATGAAAATGGCTGAAAAACTTTTTAATAAAAATATAAAAAAAAAAAAAAGACCCATTTGGGAAATTATTGTGTCAACAAAAGAAGACTCATTTCGAATTACTAATTAATTTAATCACCCTCAAGGATGTCTCTTGGCGCTGGAGCAACCGAACAGGGCAGAGGTTAAATTGACAGAATTTGAAGAATAAAATGCCATGTTTTTAACGATTTTTTAAATTAAGCTAATCCTGGGTAGGAGCGCAAATGTAGCGACAACTGATTCCAATGTTGGGGGGGCCAGAAAATAAAAAAAGAGCGGCCCCCATACCTGACTATTTCAATATGCCAGGGGCATAATAGCAGTTCCTCACTGGACCTAAGACTGCTGTTTGGAATGTAAAGATGCAGCTTATTTCACAGTGAGCAGCTCTTGTAGAGAGTTATGGACCAGAGATAAGAACTTAAGTAGAGCATGCTATCTTATGAGAAGTCAATGCAAGGATCTTAACGTAAATTCAGAAGGAGAGCAAGAGCGTAGGTTACAGATCAGATCGGCCCCCGAGTTCTGTATGACTTACAGCTTGGAAAGAAGACCCTGAGTCATTGCAACCATTAGAGCATTTCCATAGTCCAGGTGACTCACAATGAGTACTTGGGTAAAGGATTTCATGTTTTGCAAAGGTACCATTTGAGCCACATCAAAGCCACATGATCCTATTACTTTGGCTACATGGCCAACATAAATATTAAAAAGGGTGGGGCTCAAGAATGATCCCCATGGCACCCCCTTATCTAATGACCTTGTTCTGGAATTGAAAAGATCAAGCTACACTGAGTAAGTTTGGTTGGTCAGGAAGTTTTTCAGCCAACCTAATGCTTTGTCTCTGATACCAATCTCCACTAATCTTTTAATTAGTGTTGCATGACAGATGGTGTCAAATGATGCAGACAATTCTAGTAGAACCAGCATGGCTGAATTCCCCCCGTCGAAGGCAAGCCTAGTTGAGTCTAAGACCGCCATTAGTTCCGTTTCTGTACTAAAAGTGGCCCTGAATCCTGACTGGGAGGGATCCAATAGAGGGTGGGCTTCTAGAAAAAATATGAGTTGTCAGTTGACCAGGGTGTCCATATTTTTTCCTAGAAAGGGGAGCAAAGATATAGGTCTGTAATTAGCCAACTCTTGTGGATCAAGTGTGTTTTGTTTTAGGATTGTCTGACATAGGCTGCTTTCCATTTTAGTTGGCAAAGATTCCATGCTCAAAGAAAAATCCAACAAGTCAGTAATAGAGGCTAGAATGGCTGTGGCGAACATAGCCTTAATGTATGGTGTGGCAGGATTCTTTGAGCTCCAGAGTTGATCCTGTTGTTCAATACCAGGGCTAATTCTGATATGACCAGGTTAAAGGTTTCCAGAGGTGTGAGGTGGATAATGTCCGTAGAGTTAGGTAGAGTTTGTCCATCTTGTTCCGTTTTAGTAGGAAAGGATTTATAAATGTTGGAACGTTTTCATCATGGAAAGTTGCAAGATTGCAAAGGTCCTGGGAAGCAGTGATTGTAGGGGCACAGATTGCAGGATAAGTAAATTCCTTCAGGATCTTATAAAGTTCTTTAGTTGAATTTCCTGTGTTATTGATCCTGTCATCTATATGGGTCTTTGTTCCTTACTTAATAATTGTATGGAATATGTGACATTACAACGCAAACAATTACAATGCATGCCTTTACCCTGCGGTTTTTACATTGCAGCATCCATTGTAACGCATGATTTGACAACACATGCCATTACAACACATTTTTAGAATCTACATTTACAACACATTCCATTACAACGCATACCATTACAATGCATAATACTTTCAGGGCAAGAGTAGGGTAAGTTTTGAATAGTGTAGGGGTAACAATTACTATTCTCACTCCAGTGAGTGCAACAGTAGGGTAAGTGTTGGACAATGTAGGGGTAAAAATTACCATTCCCACTCCTGTGAGTGCAACAGTAGGGTAAGCGTTGAATAATGTAGGGGTAAAAATACTATCCCCCTATACCCCAAAACCCACACGCACTCTAAAACTAAAAAATCCCCATTACTTACCTTATAATGCTTTGCAATGGCATGCGTTGTAATGGCTTGCGTTGTAAAGGCAGCTGCGTTGTAATGACTGCGTTGTAAAGGTAGTGGGTTGTAATGACTGTGTTGTAATGGTTGTTTCCCATTTTTATGGTATGTTTCTAATGCAGGTTTATAAGTAATTTTATCTCCTGGAGATTTTGTGAGTATCCACTTACATTCTAGGTTTCTAGAGGGTGTTTTGTTCCATTTTTATGGACACTGAATGCCAGGGTGAGGCTAAGTTCATAGTTCTATTTCTTCTAAGTTTGAGTGGAGCGATAATATCTAAAGTCTGAGTAAAGGCTTCCTCAAGGTCAGTATTGATGTCTTACTGATCCCTCAGAATAGGGGACGGGGGAAGGCTGTGTTAAATAAGGCAGGTACAACCATCCTCCAAGATCCACTTGGTCTAGGGGCTCTTACATTAGAGTCTCTGGATTTTTCAGTGTCAAAATGAAGTTAACGGTGGAATGATATGTCCAGACCTGTGGGATGGGAGAGTCTACATGGATGAGTTGGTAAATACATGGTCCAACATATTGCATGCTATATGCATAGGCCCTACCACTTTTTGATAAAGACCTAAGGAATCCAGATCCGATATAAGATGAATTGTATTTGGGTCAGAGATTATCTCTGCATGTTGTTTAAAATCGCCAGTCAACATTAAATTCTCTAATGCTAAAATATGTGGTGCTAGCCTTTCTCTGAACTTGATGCTAAACTCCTGGTTTGTGACTAGCAGCTGGTAGTGCACCCTTCCAGGTTGACTTTGGTAATGTCTCCAATTTAAAGATAACCATCTCTACCCGGTTGGTAGTGCTTGATTCTAGGGGCATGATTTTTATTGCATTTCAGAAAGCTATGGCCACACCCCTCTCCTGTATTAAACAGACTGTCAACTCTAATTAGATTGTTGTTAGAGAGAAATGCTATGGAGATGCAAGGAAGAGCTGCAGTATGAAGCCAGGTTTCTGTAATGAGGCAAATATCTGCTTTTTCTGTGTCCAGACGGTCCCATGGTTTTAATGTATGTTTCAGGATGGAGCGTGCATTCGGTTAGAGAGCGTGTAACCATGAGGTATCCAGAGGAGTGCTAAGCTGTCTTTTGTGTGAGAGTCCCAGCCAACTTTATTACTATTTGGGAGTCTTCCCCCTTCCTAGGAGGTTGAGGGGATGCAATCAATATTGCAGTGCTGACAAATGTGGGCATCATCCTGTAAAAATAATAAGTTCCCAATATATAGTCGGCTGAAGGTTTGTTTTCTTTTTTTCTTTAATATCAGCGCTGATATATGATATAAGGATCAAGGACTTACCATTTGTTTACAAGAGGCTGGGGTCCTGGTGGCTGCAGTGTCCAGCTACGAATGGTTGCAGACAGGCTAGCCTTTGGCGCGCCATTGGTGTGCCAGCTGCGCGTTTCTGCGACAACTGTATAACAACTGCTATTTGCCCTACAGCAATCCTAAAGAGAGGGAAAGTTGGAGATGACAAATATTGTATGGTATGCCCCAGATTGTTGCCTTCTATTGTGAAGCTATTAATGCTGGCCATAGCACTCTGTGCCTTTTACCCCAGTGAGCCAGGGGTAAAGTGGTTATGCTTTCCTCAGTAAACCTATTAGATTTAGTATACCCCTAATTGGTTGCTTCTGTACCCTGTGTGAGAGGTTGGCCTGGTATATGATGTCCACTATTCAGTGGGCACCTTGCACCAGTCCAATTGACCCTTATTGATGGTAGGTTATAAAGTCAACCTTATAGAAAACTATCCTAATGGTAACTGTGGAGAGCAGCCTTCAGGCTAAGACGAGTTAAGCAAGTTGTTTTACCAATTATAATCTCTTGAATGATCAAATAAAAGCACACCACACAAGGTATATATCAAATATATATATATATTTATTCTAAACATAACCCCTCTGCACTCATTATGAGGTCAGAAGTAAAAGTACAATACAAGGAACTTAATTAGCATACCATAAGTTGCACAGTATACGTTATGCCCTAGGGGCCTCACAAACCATATACCAAAATAGTGGTATTAGCACCACGTGAGAGTTAGAAAGCAGGCCTAGGGCCTGTGAAATCACTGGGGCTGCCTAGAACCCCCAGGGTTTAGGATGTAGGAGGCCCACGGGAGACGTGTGCAGTGTCTAAACACAGCCGCGGGTTACCTTTGACTTTCTATGGAGAAGAAACAAGTTACACAGTTACAGTTTAAGGGTACTACTAGATGAACTACGATGAAACCCTTATAGACTAGGACACTTCGAGATTCAAGACCCACGGGAGCACCGGAGTACTCGTGTTACCTCACAAAGGGTAGCCGGGTGCATAGGTGCCTTTTGGTGTCGGGTTTCGTCGTTGATTCCTATGGAGAGCAGCGAAGAAGTGCTTCAGGCATCCAGAAGAAAAGTGTCCGGGTAGATACAAGGGAGGATCAGAGATGTGAAGAACCTGAAAGCACAGGAGACAGAGTCTGGGTCACTTGCCAGTGACCAGGATGGTGACAGGAAGATGCCAGCCAATGTCGGGTGATTTCAGGAGAGAAGGTGAAGCTTGTCTCTTCAGCCACGAGGACCAGGAGGCGTCAACGACAACCAGGAGCTGGATTCGAGCTGTCCCACAAAGGATCTAGTTGACTGCGGTACCGGTATCCAGATTGGACCTAACAACCCTTGGCAAACACAATCCAAACAAAATGTCGAGATGGGCTTCGGGTCAGACCAGCAAGGTCTTAGGAACTCCCCCTTTGGAGAGGAGTTGGAAAAAACCTGGAGCAACCAGGAAAGCATAGTAAATCAAGGATTAGTCTTCTTGGAGACTCACTAGCCAATGGACTAGAAACCGCAAAGACGCGTCAAGCTGAAATGCACAAAGCTGGCCCACAGGACACTCGTGAAGTGTGGGCCTCTGAGCTTCGGTGCAAAGGTGCTCGGGGCTGGGTTTCAAGCACCCCAATGCACAACTTCGGGATACTTCGGAAGTAGGTGCAGGTTGCAAAATGTAGGATATCCAGGAGTTCCGGTCCCACGTCTCTCGTGTCCGCCACAGGTCTCAGCTTTGCTGGGAGTGTAGGTCAGCATCAGAAATGTCAGGAAGTCCATGTCCTGTGTCACAAATTCTTCGGGATCCGGCGGGAGCCTTGAAAATGCAGACCAGCAAAGATGCAGCTGGTGCCTGTTTGAACAGGGTGGTCACTCCTTTACCACAAGGGAGATTTCTTCTGTCTTCGCCATCATCTACAGGAACACCATCAGTGTCACAACCAATTCCGAAGACACCCTCACCGCTGCCGAGCACCTACACTTCCAGATCCACACCGACCCCAAGACCACCCTCAGAGGAACACTATCTACAGACCCCCAGGCCCACGCACACAATTCAGTGAAGCCATCGCCGACTTCATCAGCCCGCACGCCCTCACCTCGCCAGACTACATCCTCCTAGGGGACCTGAACTTCCACCTGGAGAACAACAACGACAGCAACTCCACCACCCAGCTCAACAACCTCGCCAACCTTGGACTCAAGCAACTGGTGGACACCCCCACCCACTACGCCGACCATAAGCTTGACCCCATCTTCTCCGCCAGCGGCCACGTCACCTTCAGCCACACCTCTGAACTACACTGGACCGACCACAGCTGCATCCATTTCACCTTAAAGAAGACAACATCTCACCACCAACCGCAACAGATCCCCCGCAGTCGCTGGAGCAAAGTAACCACCGACCAGCTAACCACAGCACTGAGCCAGAAGCCGCCAACCAACACTACCGACACCAACGCCACAGCCCACAACCTCACACAGTGGATCACCTACTGCGTTGACGCCCTTGCACCACTGAAGACCTCTCCAGACAAGCCAGGCAACAGGATAGCCACACGGTTCACCGACGACCTTAAAGATTCGAAGAAATCCTGCCGTACCCTTGAGAAAACCTGGCGCCACGAACAGACGACAGTTAACCTGACAGCTCTCAAGAACGCCACCCGCAAGCACCACCAGTTGATCCACACCACCAAAAGGACATCGTTCAAAGAGCGGCTGGACGCCAACACACACAACAGCAAGGAACTCTTCAGCATCATTAAAGAGCTCTCCAACCCCAGCGCCAGCAACAACGACATCAGACCGTAAAGACCTCAAGAACTTCCGCCCCATCTCTCTTCTCCCCTACCCGGCAAAAGTCATCGAAAAGACCGTCAATAAACAACTGACCGCATTCCTCAAGGCAAACGGTTCCCGCGACCCATCCCAGTCCGGATTCCGAGTTAACCACAGCACCGAGACAGCCCTCATCGCAGCCACCGACGACATCAGGACCCTGCTCGACAGCAGGGAAACTGCCGCTCTCATCCTCCTAGACCTCTCTGCTGCCTTCGACACCGTCTGCCATCGCACCCTAATAACCCGCCTCCACAACACAGGGATCCAAGGAAGGGCCCTGGACTGGATCACCTCGTACCTCTCCGACAGAACCCAGCAAGTCCTCCTCGCCCCCTTCCGCTCCGCGACCACCGGGAACATGTAAATGTAAATGTAAATGTAAATGTAGTATACTTGTAAAGCGCACAGCTTCCCCAGCAACGGGGCGTCCCGGCGCTGTATAACTCTGGGGAACCCGTCCTGGCTTTCCCTGTGGGATGGTCCCTTGCTGGGAGTCCCCAAGGTGGAGCCAGGCATCCCCGGAATTTGTGGGGCCGTTGTGGAGATTAGGCAAGCTAATGCCCAGAGTTGCCAAGTGTAACCCCTGATTAGAGTAAGCACCGAAGCGAGAATTATCGAGTCTGCTGACCAAGGTCCACGACCCTGCCGCGTCGGGAATTGAACCCTGGTCCCGGGCTGACTTCTGCTCTCAGGCCTGCCGCCTCTAACCAGTGAGCCACACTACTCCAGTACATCTGCGGCGTACCCCAAGGCTCCTCACTCAGCCCTACCCTCTTCAACATCTACATGAGCCCCCTCGCCGCCATCGCACACAAATACAAGCTCAACATCATCTCCTACGCCGACGACACCCAGCTGATACTCTCCCTCACCAAAGACCCCGCCACCACCAGAATCAGCTTCCAGGAAGGAATGAGAGATGTCGCTGAATGGATGAGGCTCAGCCGCCTGAAACTGAACTCATCCTAGCCCCATCCCCATCCGCCTGGGAAAACTCCTGGAGGCCCACAGCACTGGGCACCGCGCCGACACCCACGGACCATGCAAGCAACCTGGGCTTCATCCTGGACTCCTCCCTCACGATAACCAAGCAAGTCAACACCATCTCATTCACATGCTTCAACACCCTGCGCATGCTCCGAAAGATCTTCCGGTGGATCCCCACTGGAACCAGAAAGGCGGTCACCCAGGCCCTCGTCACCAGACAACTGGACTACGGGAACGCCCTCTAGGCTGGAACCACAGCCAAACTGCAGAAAAGACTTCAACTCATACAGAACCCATCCGCACGACTCAGCCTCGACATTCCTCGCCACAGCCACATCTCTGCCCACCTGAGAGACCTGCACTGGCTCCCCGTCAACAAGAGGATCACGTTCAGGCTCCTCACCCACGCACACAAAGCTCTCCACGACATGGGTCCCGAATACCTCAACAACCGACTCACGTACTACACGCCAACCCTCCAGCTCCGCTCCGTTAGCCACGCCCTCGCCACCATCCCTCGGATTCGCAGAGCCACCACCGGAGGAAGATCATACTCCTACCTGGCTGCCAAGACGTGGAACTCCCTCCCCGCCCACCTACGACTGACCCAGGACCACCTCACCTTCAGCAGACACCACAAGACCTGGCTATTCGAGCAGTAGCAGCACCCCCCCACCGCCCTTCTGCGCCTTGAGACCCGCACGGGTGAGTAGCGTGCTCTATAAATGTACTGATTGATTGATTGATTGTCTTCCAGTCGATATGGAGTGTCAAAGGTCCAAGATATATGTTGCAGAGTGTCGTCCAGGGTAATCTAAAGTCCTAAGTACTGGGGTTCTATACTTATAGTACGTTTAGGGGTTGGACTAACTCTAAGGTCCCTCCTATGGGTGGACCTAGGGAGAGGGTGGTTACACCCCTTCCCCTTTGTCCAGTTTCATGCCAGAGTTGGGGCTGAGTGCCCCTGCAACCGGTTTGAACTGGGAAATACATGGAGCACCTTGTGTGCCCCAGGCAGTGTCTGGAAAGCATTCACGGAATGCAGCCCTCCCTGCCCCAATACACTAAAGCCTGTCCTCCCTGGACAGGAAACCTATTGTCCAGGCCTCCCCTGCCTGAGTTTTGTCCAGCAGCAGGAGGGCAGACTCGTGTCTGTGGCAGCAGCATCAATTTTGTGATGCTGGGGCTCTGTTTAACTTTAACCGGGTTTAATAATAACTACATGTCTTCTCCCTCTAGAAGGGTGGAATGCTACCCCCGCCGCCAGAATTGGAGGGGAGGGGGTAGTATTCCAAAGTGTTTGACACCTTACACAACATGTTTTGATAAAGCCAAACCAAAGTTAGCATTAACCATGAAGATTATAATGCACTTAAGAGTATATGGTATGGCTATATCATAGAACAGCTATAAGGAAATGATTCAGAAAGCTGTAGAGGGGCTCAGCTCATGCTAGGGCACCCTCTTACACAAAACCAAGCACTCTGCCTCCAGGATTGTCAAGGCCTGCCATAGGAGTGACTTATAGGTTACTATGTGTCTATATATAAGGTAGATATAGATATACTATATCTAAGTAAGAGGTGATTACACCACCTTACCCAGGCTTTTTTTTGTAAAAATTGGAACCTCCTGAGGCTTGAGCCGGGAGTAGAGCGGAAACGCTGACCACTTTTAAAACTATATTGCTTGTGTTTTTAATACAGCTTCCGCTGCACTTACCCCCCCTGAGCACCTTGCGCTGCACAAACCCCCGGGAGGCCAGCTGAGCAATACGCTGCCACCGGAGAGTGTTTGTTTACTTTTGCCGCCATTGTGACCACATAGGCCACGCCCATCGGACAGGCCACGCCCCTCACCCGTTCTCGCTACAAAAAGCGCGCTGAATACTAGCGCTGTCATTTGTAAAAATTGGAACCTCCTGAGGCTTGAGCCGGGAGTAGAGCGGAAACGCTGACCACTTTTAAACCTAGATTGCTTGTGTTTTTAATACAGCTTCCGCTGCACTTACCCCCCCTGAGCACCTTGCGCTGCACAAACCCCCGGGAGGCCAGCTGAGCAATACGCTGCCACCGGAGAGTGTTTGTTTACTTTCGCCGCCATTGTGACCACATAGGCCACGCCCATCGGACAGGCCACGCCCCCTCACCCGTCCTCGCTACAAAAAGCGCGCTGAATACTAGCGCTGTCATTTGTAAAAATTGGAACCTCCTGAGGCTTGAGCCGGGAGTAGAGCGGAAACGCTGACCACTTTTAAAACTATATTGCTTGTGTTTTTAATACAGCTTCCGCTGCACTTACCCCCCCTGAGCACCTTGCGCTGCACAAACCCCCGGGAGGCCAGCTGAGCAATACGCTGCCACCGGAGAGTGTTTGTTTACTTTCGCCGCCATTGTGACCACATAGGCCACGCCCATCGGACAGGCCACGCCCCCTCACCCGTTCTCGCTACAAAAAGCGCGCTGAATACTAGCGCTGTCATTTGTAAAAATTGGAACCTCCTGAGGCTTGAGCCGGGAGTAGAGCGGAAACGCTGACCACTTTTAAAACTATATTGCTTGTGTTTTTAATACAGCTTCCGCTGCACTTACCCCCCCTGAGCACCTTGCGCTGCACAAACCCCCGGGAGGCCAGCTGAGCAATACGCTGCCACCGGAGAGTGTTTGTTTACTTTCGCCGCCATTGTGACCACATAGGCCACGCCCATCGGACAGGCCACGCCCCCTTCACGCACTTGCCGATTTACTATCTATAAAAATGTGCCCATTCTGGAAGCGCAGCGGACGAGCGCAGCGGGCGCGACGTAGGCGTGCCAAAGGCGCGCTTAAGGCAAGCTCGTCTGCGCTCGTCCGCGCCGAGTCCGGGCCAGGGGCCACACCATTTATAACCCAGACAAACCAGACCCTAGCCTACAGCTCGGCTGACCTCCACGACCTGAGACCCATGGAACATGACTGTCGAAGGTACGCTCTTGACACCACACCCCTTCCAGCCACCTGTCCAAAATGCCACGCACCCCTCCCCACAAGGCAGAGAGAACCCCTACGCCATGAATACCGTATGCTTCTTTTAAACTGTAGATCCCTCCCCAAACACAGTTTGGAATTATCCCTTTTACTAGAAGAACGCAAGCCAGACGCACTGTTTCTTACGGAAACATGGTTGACGTCTGACTCTGACCCTGACGTGGCTGCTGCTCTCCCCGCGGGGTATCAAATCACTCGTCAAGATCGCCCAGACGGCAGAGGGGGAGGACTTGCAATCATAGTAAAAGATCTATATCGCTGCCGACTCATTATGGAAAACTTTCCAGATTGTGAAAACCTAGCTTTCACGCTGGAGTTTTCCCCCAACCACTGCCTCTCGGGCACCTTGATATACCGCCCACCCGGCCCCCCGAAACAATTTCATAGTGGTCTTTCAGCAACAGTAGCACCTCGCGTCTGCACTGCTGCCAACTTCATTGTGTTAGGCGACCTTAATTTACACTTTGACTCACCATCAGACGCAACGGCCACTACCTTGACTGACGACCTGGCCGCACTACAACTTACACAACGAGTGAACTCTCCTACCCATACGAAGGGACACCTTTTGGACCCAGTATTTAGCAACTGCGCGGAGCTCTCAACCGAACCCCCTCTCCCCCTCCCCTGGACTGATCACTCCTTGGTGCCCCTCACCTGGCTCACTGAGAAACCCATTTTCCCTACCCCCCCGACCAGATACGCGAGATCGTGGGCACGGATACAAGTGGATGAATGGAAAAACAAATTACTGGAAAATCTCCCCTCAAATAACGAAGACCCTTGTCTGGCAAACCAGGAGTACGAAAGTTGGATTCTGCACTCCCTTGAGACCATCCTCCCCCTCAAGAAATCATCGGCTAAACGTTCCCACAAAACAGCCCCATGGTGTACGGAAGCCCTCAGAGACAAAAAGCGACACTGCCGAAAAGCAGAAAGAAAATGGCGCTCAAACTATTCTATGGAGGACAAAACCCGATATCGGGAAGAAATAAAAACTTATAAAGAGGAGATAAAAACTGCCCAAACAAAATACTTCTCTAATAAGATCCTAACCTCAAATTCCAAACCCAGGGAAATTTTCCAAACTCTACAGACCCTGATCAAACCACCCCTGTCCAGTGTACATGAGGAGAAATCAACCGCCCAATGTAACAACCTGGCAGAATTCTTCTCGGCCAAAGTGAATAAAATATACACTTCCT